>NW_024426697.1:0-170323 GCF_017311325.1 Ursus maritimus
AGGATGAACTCATGACAAAAACCTCCTGAAGTAGATTATGAGTGCACTGCCTCTCACACTTTATGTAAACTGAGAAAATCTGGGGTTATATTTATGACTTGAATCATTAGACATATCCAAAAGTCAGTATGTTCCATACTTGTCAATGAATGTGTTTCTCTCTCTCTTCCTTTCCAGAGGTTATTTTGTTGAAATAAATTTCAGGGATCCCCAAGTTATCAAATTAGCATATTTACAATTACTAATTTTATAAATTAATATTTCAGTTATTGTTCAAAATACAGTAACAATCTCTGCCTTTTGATCTGCCAATTTTGCCGGTGTCTTATAATAAATATGTGTCTATTCCTAAAGGAAGAGAATGTTGATTGTCAGGAAAAAATAAAAGAAAAATAGGCAGAATATGAGCTTGACACTTATCTCCATAGGAAGAAAATAATACAGCAAATATTACTGAGAACTTCTAGATAAAATGCTGGTTGCTAAGAATAAGACAGAACATGATGGATAAAAGTCATATAGATTACACTTTTTATCATAAAAAGACTTTATTTTACATCTTTCTGCATTGAGCATTTCTCCAAAATCAAATTCACTGAATTTACTAAAAAAGAAACCTGTTCCATTCCCCCTTCTGATGCATGAGGGACTATGGACTCTGAGAAACAAACTGAGGGCTTCAGAGGGAAGGTGAGTGGGGGAATGGGATAGACTGGTGATGGGTAGTAAGGAGGGCACTATTGCATGGTGCGCTGGGTGTTATATGCAAATAATGAATCATCGAACTTTACATCAGAAACCAGGGATGTACTGTATGGTGACTAACATAATATATATATAAAAAGAAAGAAAGAAAGAAAGAAAGAAACCTGTTCATTTTAGTTAACTTTTTAAAATTGAAACAGAATGAGCTTCATTTTTAAAATTTTTTTATTATTATGTTCAGTTAGCCAACATATTTTTTTAAACATTTTATTTATTTATTTATTTATCTGACAGAGAGAGAGAGGGAGAGAGAGCACAAGCAGGGGGAGCTGGAGGCAGAGGGAGAAGCAGGTTCCCCACAGAGCAGGGAGGCTGATGCAGGGCTCCATCCCAGGACCCTGGGATGAAGGCAGATGCTTAACTGACTGAGCCACCAGGCGCCCCATATAGATTACATTTTATTAATTTGTGGTTTCTATAAAGTAAATGTCACAGAGAATTTTATTGATTCTACTTATTTAGTCTTCTGGAAAGAAGAGAATGAGATATTTTGTGATCAAATAATTCCCTTACGAACTCTTCCTGTCCTCGGACAAATTTGGAGAGTAAAAAGACAAAGTGAGTATAGTTTAAAAAGAAAAAAAAAAAAACAGAAAAGTAAGTCAATTGTTAATTAAACAAGGAACATGAAGATGATATAAATGGATCAGTATGCAATAAAAATTGTTATTTATATGGCTTCATCTATGTATTCAATAATATCTCTGGCTTCTGTTTTCTTTCCCATAAGAGCTTTACTCTTATTTACAACCAAGGCAATTCTAGTCTTATATTTCTAAGACATGAAACACATGTATTTCTTCTGGTCACATTTAAAAGAATATATATTAAGAATAACAATAATCATAGCTCTTCTTAAGCTCAGGAATTTTGACTGGGTCATCAGCTTCCACCAAAATCTTAGAAGACAATGAAGTTTGTAAATAGCAGTCAAAGTTAAAACTCAGAATTAGGCATTTCAGTCCTAAGAGCACACAATCTTGGAAACTGGGAAACAATGTCTCAATATCTAAATTACAGATGTTGATAACTATTACTGCAGAAACCAATTTTCCTCTCCTCTGGAGACATATCTAGAAAAATGTTGCTACAGCCAATTTCAGAGTAATTACTGCCTGTTCGCTCTTCTAAAGTTTTTATGCTTTCAGGTCTCACATTTAGGTCTTTAATTCATTTTGAGTTTAGTTTTGTATAAGGTGTAAGAGTGGTGTAGTTTCATTCTTCTGCATGTAGCTGACCAGTTTACCCAACACCATTTGTTGAAGAGACTGTCTTTTTCCCATTGGATATTCTTTCCTCCATATGGAACCAAGAAACTCTTAACTGCAGTTCAATTCCTCTACTCTTCACATACTCTTTCTTTTTGTTTTGTTTCTCAACAGTAGAACTTGCTTAAAGAAAATAAAAAGCAGTATGAGAAACCATACAATGATTACAGAGTTTGTTCTCTTGGGCATCTCAGACGACCCACAGCTTCAGGTTGTAATCTTTATCTTTTTATTTATGGCTTATGTATTAAGTGTCACTGGAAACCTAACCATCATCATCCTCACCCTGATAGACCATCATCTCAAGACTCCTATGTATTACTTCCTGCAGAATTTCTCCTTCTTAGAAATTACATTCACCAGTGTCTCTATCCCCAGATTTTTGGGGGCAATCATTACGAATGTCAAGACCATTTCCTATAACAATTGCTTAGCTCAACTATTTTTCTTCATCTTCATGGGTGTTTCTGAATTTTTTCTTCTCACTGCCATGTCTTTTGATCGTTACGTTGCCATCTGCAAGCCTCTTCATTACACCACCATCATGAGCAAGAAAATCTGCACCCTGCTTGTCCTTGGGTCCTGGCTGGGAGGATTTCTTACCATTTTACCACCACTCATGCTCATGCTTCAGCTAGATTTCTGTGCTTCCAATGTAATTGATCATTTCTCTTGTGACTATTTCCCCATTTTACGACTCTCGTGCTCGGATACATGGCGTTTAGAGATGATTGGCTTTTACTTTGCGTTTGTTACTCTGCTCTTCACTTTGGCCTTGGTGATTCTTTCCTACCTGTGCATCCTTAGCACCATTCTGAGAACCCCGTCTGCTGGTCAGAGGAAAAAGGCTTTCTCCACTTGTTCCTCTCACTTGATTGTCATTTCCATCTCTTATGGGAGCTGTATATTCATGTACGTCAAGCCTTCAGCAAATGAAAGAGCATCACTGACCAAAGGAGTAGCTATTCTCAACACCTCAATTGCCCCCATGCTGAACCCTTTTATTTATACCCTGAGGAACCAGCAAGTAAAACAAGCTCTCAGAAACTTGCTTCATAAAGTACTGTTTTCTAGAAACAAATGAAAGTATGTATGAACATGAATGGATGTCATGGTGAAGACCCAACAAAGGACAAATAAAATTTCAATGTCTAGAGTGTCTTCCAATAGCCATCTCCCAGGTACTTGCAAGGCTGAGCACTTTAATTTTTCTCTTAAACCAGAAGTAACTATGTTGTGTCTTTCTTTCAAACCATCTATGGGTTCCATTTTCTCATTGATTTACAATACTAAATAGAAAGGCAGTGGCTATAAAGCATATATCATTTGGCTGATTCTGAATAATAAAAATATTGTGTACAGTAGTAGCTAATCTTACTCTTAAATTTGATTTTCTGTTACTGATATCACAGTTTCTTTCTTAAAGTTATAAAAAATAAAATATATTATCTGAAACAATGATATTTGTTGCATACTGTGCAGTATTTGTCCAATTCTTCCCTTTCAGCTATAGGCTTGTTTATTTTATTGCTTGTAAATTATTTGAAGGTCATATGTCTTCTATTTTCTAGCTATGCTTAAGGTGTATGTTATGTCTTATTTTATATATTCTCCTTGTTTTTCTGTATTATATTTAAAAATATGAGATAGATGAGTATTTAGGCAGTCACCATTACACTCATGCCACCTGGAAGTTTAATAGAAATTTCACAAATAGGGGCGCCTGGGTGGCTCAGTCGTTAAGCGTCTGCCTTCGGCTCAGGGCGTGATCCCGGCGTTCTGGGATCGAGCCCCACATCAGGCTCCTCCGCTGGGAGCCTGCTTCTTCCTCTCCCACTCCCCCTGCTTGTGTTCCCTCTCTCGCTGCCTGTCTCTGTCAAATAAATAAATAAAATCTTAAAACAAAAAAAGCTTTAAAAAAAAAAGAGTGGAGGAAAAGAAAAGTTCATTCTTTAAAAAAAAAAAAAAAAGAAATTTCACAAATAATAATATCTCTTCTGTAGAGAGCATTTATTCTATGCCACATACTCAACTAGGTATGTCCTAAATCATATCATGTTTAGTTTTCACAGCCATATAGCAAATTAGAGTGATTAACTCTTTTTTACAAATGTGTAAATTGAAAGGTTGAGTAATTTGCCTGAAGTCTTGAGTTATAATAGCCAATGTGATAACCTGAATTGAAAAATGAAAACTTTTTTTGCTCTATTTATACATTTTCTGAACTCTTATGGACCTGCATATTTTGCTTAGCTTTTACTAAGGACCTGCACAATTATATTGATGTTTTATACTCACATTATATCATTTGGAGATGATTATATTATTATAGTCTAGTCAGGGAAGGTACCAATTCCTAATATTATACTTGGCGTATACACCAGAACATTAATCAATCAAAACAAGAACTTCCTCAACTGCCATTGCTGGTGAGCAACGGAGTGAGAAGGAAAAAAGTGTAAAGTACTAGCAGTATTAGAGTACCAAAAATTCTTCTTGGAAGGCAGATTAAAGTTAATGGAGACAATGAATGACAGTACAATGTGGTAGATTACCAGTTTTTAAAAATGACTCTACCAAAGACACCTTTAGTAGAGTTCTAAAGTATGAATGGAGCTATTTGGTTGGTAATCTGTGTCAGTCTGTTTCTCAAGAGAAGCAAATCACACTTAGAATGGTTGTTTGCTCGTTATTTTTTCTGTCTCATGGACACTGTCCCCCAAGCTTCCTTGTCAAATCTGAATTCTAATGTGTATTATGTTTTATATTCCTTAGTGTTTTGTGTGCAGTCCTGTTCTGGCAATTTTGATTCACTGAATTATTCCCTGTGAGCCAGCAGCAGAGAGAACAAATAAATTACGTAGCTCATGCTACATAAAATCTGTGTAGAAATCATACCAGACAGTTTTAACACAACTTCTGATATTTTCTCTCTTTCATACATTGGATCCTGTCTCACTCTCTATAGTCAAGATTAAATGGGAAATTGAGGACAAAAACATTAACTGTTGAAAGTGAAGGGGTTCACTGAGAGGTAATGTGTTCAGGAATGCTGCTTTTCCTGGATTACAACAGCAACTGCTACTATTTTTTATGTCCTGGCCATTCTGCATGTTAGCGAGCCTGTATGAAAATCAGAGGTAAGTGGGATATATAGAAGGCAATGGACTCTCCCAAACTGTATCATTGCTTCATTATTTTCAGCTCAACTTTTAATCAGATTAAAAAGGATATATTGGAATTTCATATTTTGACTGGATTTATTTTTAAAAATGTAATGGGATCTTAGTATATTTTGTTTTATTTTATCAATTTATTCATTCTCTATTAAACAAAAGGAAGAATCTATCATATCTGTGCCCTTGTTTCTAATTGAATGTTGGTTATGTAGTACTTTCTTTAAGAGAACAGACTTTAATTTTAGGTAGTCTCTGATTATATTGAACACGTGTTAGCTATACAAATATATCTAAGGTACAAAACCACATTACCCAAGTGCTTCATTTGGAAATAAAGATAAAGTTCCATAGGTGTGTCATAAAAGCTAAATGAGATAGAATATAAAAGTCCTTAATATTTCATTTGAATAAATAACGCCTTTGTACAATCACAGTCACTATGAATATTCTGCCCAAAGTTGGAAAACAATTCCAACTAAACGAAAATAGATAAACCAGCTCTTCTTAAAGCATATTTAGTGCCACATGGTTTATACAGCACTTTCATTTATATTATTTCAATTAATTCCCAAAACGCCCTTGAAATTTCATGTGCATGGAAAACAGAGAAAACTGATGCTTAGGAAAATTAAGTACCATCCACAGTCACAAATCCATTAAGCGGCCCGTTTGTATTTTTAACCCACGTTTCTCTAACAGCAGAGCCCATATACTTTCTGCAACAGCAGTTTACTGTAGAGTGTCATAAGTAAGAAATTAATACTGTTTTAATACCATGATCTTATTATGAGTTTATGTACTTTTCCTTTTTTCTTTGATTATTGATGACTAAATAAAAAACAGAGCAGTGGTGTTTTCAGAATGAAATCTTGAAGGTACTTTGTGGCCATCTTATTTAACAAATACGAAGTATTATTGTTACTTTCATTTTGAACAGCTCAAAGAGTATGTCTCAGGGGTTCTCAGAAGGGGTTCTTGGTTTTGATGAAATGGGTGGACGATAATTTAAGTTTAACCTAAATCATGTTCTTCCAGGGGAAAGATGGATCTGCATTCAGAAATAACAAGATGAGCTAAATGCTTAGAGATATCCTTCATACTCTGCTTGAGTACATCCTTGGATGGCTTCGGGCTTGAGGAATCATATGCACCTTGTTAAACAATGAGGTTTTTCTCCCCGAAAGCTGCTGAATGAATGAATGAATAACATCCATCCATCAGGCTTGGCTGATGTTGGTAAATGAATACAGTCCACTGATTTTCATTAACATTTTTACACAGTATAGTATACCTCCCCCAAGTCTATGATATTGGATTGTCTCTTGGTAGACATTCTTTAATCCTATATTCATCAATCCTAGAAAATTGGCCTTTAACTACTCCTTTTCAGTGATTCTCACATGAATCTTTCTATATAAATTAATACCTTCCTTCACAGTTCTTCATACATCCCCTCAAAGGTTTAATCAGTAGCCAAAATGTGTAATTCAGTTAAGTCATTATTTTTCAGAAAGTGTTAAAATTGGCAGGAAAGTTAAGAAAATAAAGAATATGCAAAAAGTTGAAATAAGGTTAAAAATGCAGTGCAATGGCACATTATTACCTATGGAAGAGTAATGATATACCTTTTTTAAACTAAGATCTCCAAAGCCAGCAAATTTGGTGCAGAAATTTCAATTTGGGGATTGAATTGAAATTAAATTCAAATGAAACCAAATATTGTCTATTTTATGAGAATGCATATTGAGGCTTCCAGGTGTTATGAAAAACTAGTGCTTCCTAGGAAAAACCCTGATGAAGGAAGAGTATTGTTACTGAGCAGGAATAAAGTTAATTAAATGAATGAATTCTAAAGAAATTTAATGAAACCAATTTTGAAATAATGTTTTATGAAGTTTTAAAAATTATATATCAAAAAATTTGGGTTTCTTGTAGATGTCTTTTCTTATAAATTTACTCCATATGGGGAATTTAGGCCCAGTAGATAAATACATCTCGAAAAGCAGGTAAAGTAGGAAAACACATCTTGTAAAACAAAGACACAACCTAAGTAATATGCAGCCAGGAATTGGGAATACAGTAGAGAACTTCACCTGATTGGTGCAAGATGCAAGAACAAACTCAAAATGAAAGAATGAATTAATTAGATAAATGTTTACTTTAAGCCTCCTAGGACTCTTCCAGGCACTGGGCCAGGTTGCAAAGGCTCTGAAAGTCGGACTCTGTCCTAACTTTCAGACTTCCACAATGTAGCAGATGAGTTTACAAGAGATTTCAGCACAGATGTTTGTGGGCTAGGAAACATGAGTCGAAGAGTCATAAAATCTCACCTGTAGATGAAAACACATAGTATTTCTGCCAAATTCTGGCTCCACACTTGGACCTTTGCTAATCCTCACTTCAGGTTTGTTCCTTGTGTTTTCTCCTAGAGGTCTGGCAGGAGAACAACAGATAAGCAGCTGAAGAATGAGAAACCACACAGAAGTAACAGAGTTCATCCTCCTGGGATTGTCAGATGACCCACAGCTTCAGGGGGTGATCTTCGTCTTTCTGTTCATCACCTACATGCTCAGCATCACGGGGAACCTGACCATTATCACCCTTACCCTGCTGGATCCTCACCTCCAGACCCCCATGTATTTCTTCCTCAGAAACTTCTCCTTGCTAGAGGTTTCATTCACAACTGTCAGCATACCCAAGCTCCTGGGCACCCTGATTACAGGAGATAAAACCATTTCCTTTAATGATTGCATGGCTCAGTTCTTTTTTTTCATTCTTTTGGGAGTCACTGAATTTTACCTCCTGGCTGTCATGTCCTATGACCATTACATTGCCATCTGCAAACCTCTGCATTACATGACCATCATGAATCCCAGAGTCTGCATACTCCTTGTCTTCTCTTCATGGCTGATTTCATTCTTAATCATATTCCCTGCGCTCATCTTGCTCTTAAACCTTAATTACTGTAAGTCTAATATTATTGACCATTTCACCTGTGATTATTTTCCCCTGCTACAACTTTCTTGTTCAGACACAAAGTTCCTAGAGATACTGGGGTTTTCCTGTGCTGTGTTTACTTTAATGTTCACTTTGGCATTAATAATTCTGTCCTACGTATATATCATCAGAACGATTGTGAGGCTTCCTTCTACCAGTCAGAGGACAAAGGCCTTTTCCACATGTTCATCCCACATGATTGTCATCTCCATCTCCTATGGCAGCTGCATTTTCATGTACATTAAACCCTCAGCAAAAGAGAGAGTGTCTCTGAGCAAGGGAGTTGCTGTGCTGAACACCTCAGTAGCCCCCATGCTGAACCCCTTTATTTACAGCCTAAGGAACCAGCAAGTCAAGCGAGCCTTCATGGACAGGGCAAGGAAGATTGTATTTTTCTCAAGCAAATGAAATGCTATGGTGTCATAAATTAGACACACATATTGCATGGCAATTTAAAATACACAAACATGAAATTTGAGCAACTTCTTCAAATTACAATGGCCTTTCTGTCATCCTTATTCATTCTTTCTTTCTAACAGGTTACAGGCAGAACTAATATATTTCTCATTTGGTTGAAATAACTTCATACGTCCTTCTGGCTCCTGTTCTTCTGAACCCTTGGTTAGCTTCAACTTCTTGATCATTAGTTGTTTTAACTTGTAAAGTTATACTTTGCATTTTGTTTAGGAAAATAACTATCACCTGGAATAGAGGAGACCTGTAAATATTGATGTGATATTTTCCTTACTCTATGCAGAAAATATAATTTTGTGATTTTCATTGATCTTTGTTCAGAAATCCCTTCACCGTCTTGCAGTTTCTCTAGGAAAAAAAATTCTTGAAATGCCATATGATTTATTGAAAAACTTGAAATATTTCATTTAAAAACCAAGAAACATTGCTCACTAAGTAGGGTGTGTTCATACAATGTATCTATTGGTTAAAAAAAAAAAAAGCATAGCTATTTAACATATATACTTTCGTAGGGACGGTGTTAAATACATCTCCATATTTCCAAATCCCATTATGACTCGAAGATATAGGTAGATGTACAAGTAGATGCATATATACATACATATGTATACACATACTGTAGAAAGTAGTGAGGAAATAGTGTCTTAGATATGTAGAATAAGTTTAACTTCTCTAATTCCATGGAATGTATGCTTCACTTTCTGACTATGCTGAAATATATATGTATAGCTCCTTTTCTAGTTTTGGAGTAGTTTGAAACTGGGCATGTGTCTAAATTACTTGATGCCTAAAGAACAAAATCATTTAAGTTTTGTAGAAAATAAAAACTTCATAACAGAACAAAATTTTCCATTTCATATAAAATTAGAATTTCACCTGTTAACATACTCTTTCACTCATTCTACTTAAGGTATTAAGTGCCTAAAGTATTTTGGAAAGATGTATGTGTATGTAAGTGTGTGTGAGAGAGAAAATGAAAGATTATGGATACAATAAAGTATTCTAAATAATATAAACCACTTTTTAGTAATAGAAAATATACTATAATCCTAATTAGTGCTGCACCAATCCTAATGATTTCTGTGCAAAACATTCAACTGAGAAATAAAGTACAGGAGTTGTTGAGAAAAAAATAAAATAAGTAATAGAAAATCGCATTCAAAATGTAAGAGAAAACTTACGACTTCTCAATTTCATCCTATCTGAAGTATAATTTGTATGTGAAAGAAGGCAAATGTTTGACAAAGTTAGGGTTTCTATAGCATCTCAACATACTTCCCCATTGGTAAATCAGGTGTCAGATAAATCTGTCATATATGATGTACCATAGGGATGGAAATGAACCTGTCAAGTACATAGCATAATTAGCTATCAATAAATAGTAGTGATTATTATTAATATTGGTCTCTATAGCTAACTGCTATCATTGTGAATAATACAAATTATATTTATAAAGTGGTAAGAACACTTAACTCGATATCTACCCACTTGTATTTTTAAGGGCACAATACAGTATTGTTAAGTGTAGACAGAATGTAGTACAGCAAACAATGTTCTTCAATATTCATCTGCAACATCTTGAGAACTTATTCATCTTACAGAACTGAACTTTATACCAGCTAACAGCAACTCCCCATTGCCCACCCTGCTCCTTCCTAAGACAGCCACCGTTCTACTCTCCATTTCCGTGAGATAGACTGATTTAACATCTCACATAAGTGGAATCATGCATTTGTTTGTCCTTCCGCTTGTTTCACCTAGGGTAATATCTTTAAAAGAAATAAAAATGGAAGAGAAAGAAATAAACAACCACACGATAATCAGAGTTCGTCCTGTTGAGCCTTTCTGATGATCCTGATTTCTGATTGTGATTTTACTCTTTCTATTTACCACGTACATGTTAAGTGTGAATGGAAACTTATCATCACCCTCACTTGGGTGGGCTTTCATCTACAGACACCTACGTATTTCTTAGCTAGAACTTCTCTTTCTTAGAAATCTCATTTACAGTTACATGTATTCCTTGATTTCTGGGGGTAATTATCACCAGGGATTATATCATTTCCTATAACAGTTGTGCAGCCCAACTACTCTTTATTTTCATGGGGTAACTGAATTTCAAATTCTAATTGCCATGTTCTTTGATCACTATGTTGCCATTTGCAAGCCCCTGCATTATACAACCATCATGAACAGGAAACTCTGTAACCTGTTTCTGTTACGTGCATTGCTGGGCAGGGTTCTGACCATTTCCCACCACTTACACTCCTCACCCAGCTGGATTACTGTGTTTCCAATGTCATGGAACACTTTGCATGTGGCTGTCTTTCTTTTTTGCGTCTCATTCAGATACATGGCTCCTTGTAGTAATTGGCTTTGCTTTGTTTCGGTTACTTTGCTATTTACTTCGGCATTGGTGATTTTGTCCTACATATAAATCACATCTGCTAGTCAGAGGAAAAAAATGTTTTTCTCTACTTGCTCTACTCACATGATTGCCATTTCTATTTCCATATATGTTAATTCTTCTGCCAAAAAAAAAAAAAGAAAAAAAAGAAAAAAAAAGAAAAGAAAAGAAAAGAAAAGAAAGGCATCATTGACAAGAGAAGTAGCTATTCTCAGTAATTCTGTTGCCCTTAAGCTGAACACTTTTATTTACACCTAAGGGACCAGAAAGTACACAAACCTTCAAAGATTTGGTCCTTGAAGTACTGTTTCATACAAACAAATCAAAGTTTTGGGTAGTATGAATGAATGTTCTCATGAAGATTCAATAAAAGAAAATGAAATTTAAACTAATTTGTACTATCTTTCTATATCCATATCACAGATACAGGAAATGCTGAGCTCATTTGCTAAAAACACTCTTGATAACATGGATGTGGCTGAGTTGTGTCTTCCTTTAAAACTATCTGTAGGTTCCATGTCAGTGATTTGTGATTATGAATATAAAACCAGTAGTTATGGAACATAAATCATTTTGCTGACTATTCTGATTAATCAAAATGTTTGATCAAAAACACTAATCCCAAAAGATATATGAACCCCTGTGTTTTTTGCCACATTATTCACAATAGCCAAGATATGGAAGCAATCCATGTGTACATTGATAGATGAAAGGATAAAGATGTTGTGACATATATATAATGGAATATTACTCAGCCATAAAAAAGGATAAGATCCTACCATTAGCAACAATATGGATTGACCTAGAGGGTGTTTCACTAGATGAAACAGGTCAGACAGAGGAAGACAGATACCATATGATTTAACTTATATTTGGAATCTCAAAAACAAAGCAATGAATAAACAAGCAAACAAAACAAAAACAGATCCATATATACCGAGAACAAACTGATGGTTGTCAGAAGGAAGGGGTAGGGAGATGGGCAAAATGTGTGAAAGGGAGTAAAATGTACAGACTTTCAATAATGGAATAAATAAGTCACAGGAATAGAAGGTACAGCCTCAGGAATATAGCCAATGCTATTGTAATAGCTCTGGATGGTGACAGATGGCAGCTGCACTTGTGGTGAGCACAGCATAATGTATGGACTTCTTGAAATGCTAGGTTGTACAACTGAAACTAATGTAGTACAGACTGTGTATCGACTAAACTTCAGTAACAAATGTTTTATACTGTAATGATTTAAGTCAATACTGTTTCAATTTATTTTAAATATCTCTTCTCTTATTGATATAAAATTATTTTTCCTTTTTAAAGTTACCTGAGTCATGAAATAAATATCTAGCAGCACCATTGGTTTTGCATACTATCTGTAGTGTCTGTCCAATTC
Organism: Ursus maritimus; assembly: GCF_017311325.1. Taxonomy (NCBI): domain Eukaryota; kingdom Metazoa; phylum Chordata; class Mammalia; order Carnivora; family Ursidae; genus Ursus; species Ursus maritimus. The sequence goes on from NW_024426697.1 coordinate 12,481, forward strand.
TTCCCATTTGGTTAATAAACTTGGGTGCATTATGTTACCACTTACAAATTATTTGAAGGTCGTGTATCCTATGTTTTCTAGATATGAAGTCATGTGTTATGTCTTGTTTCATAAACTTTTTTTATTTGCTGCATTATTTTTTATAAAAATATAACATAAATATTTAGGCAGCCCCTAACTATTTTTTTATTTTTCTTAAAGAGTTATTTATTATTTATTTATTTATTATTTATTTATTTTAGAGAGAGAGAGAGAGGGCATGTGAGGGTGGGGAGAGGAGCAGAGGGAGAGGGCATGCTGCCTGCTCTGGGCATGGAGCCTGACACAGCTTGAACTCAAGACCCTGAGATCATGACCCAAGCTGAAATCAAGAGCTGACCGCTTAACCGACTGAGCCACCCAGGCCACCCCAAGGCAGCCACTAATTCTTATGCCAACTAAAAGTTTGATAGGAATTTCATAAATAACAACTCTTCTATAGAGAGCATGTATTTTGTGTCATATGAAAAACAAGGTAGGTTCTACACCATATCATATTTAATCTTCACAGCTATATGACAAATTAGACATGATTATCCCTTTTTACCAATGTGTAAATTGGTGCTTAGAAATGTTGGATGATTTGCCTAAGGTCTTGAGCTATAACAGCCAATATCATAGCCTAATTTGAAAAACAAAACAAAACTAAGAAAAACTTGTGTTTGCTCTCTTTTATATATATTTGAAACTCTGTAAGGACTTACAAATTTTGCACAGCTTTTACTAAATAAGCACAATTTTACTGGTGTTTTACTCACCTTATCTTATCTGCACATAATTATATTATTATAATCTAATCAGGGAGGGTACTAACTCTTAATATAATACTTGACATATAAGTTAGAACTTTAGTCAGTCAAAACAAGAAACTCTTCAGCTGTCATTGCTGGTGAGCAATAGGGTAAACAGGAAAAACGATATTACGTGTAATGTACTAACAGTATGATAGGTACCAAAATTTCTCACTAGGAGGCAGATTAATAATAATGGAATCAAGAAATGGACTTAGTACAATGTGGTAGATTACCAATTTTAAAAAATGTCATGGCGTAAAGATGCATTTAGTTGAGATCTATGTTAGGAATTAAAATATTTGGTAGCTTATCTCTGTTTGAAAAATAATGTCAAGGAAAACAAACTTCATACTTAGTGTGGTTGTCTCCTTGTTGGAATTTTTCTTTTCATATCACATTGGACACTGTACCCCAGGATTTCCTTTCTAAAGTCAGTGTTTTATATGTTAGTAGTTTATGTACATTCCTATTCTGACAATTTTGATTCACTGAATTATTCCCCTTGAGTGAGTGGCAGAGAGAATAGACAGTAGTAAGTACTTGTACAAGTTAAATCTGTGTAGAAGCCATGCCAAAGAGTTTTAAAACACTTTCTGATATTTTTCTCTCTTTTATACATTTGATTCTTTCTTACTCTCTACAGTTAAAAAACTATATTCCCCTTGGAAAAAATGGGAAGGATAAGACAAAATGTCAATACTAGAAAATATACTTGTTCAACGGCAAAGGGAAGGCTATCAGAAATGCTGGCTCCTCTAGATGACAATGATGGAATTTGTTAACATTTTACTATTCCACTCATTCTGTGTTTGCAAACCTGTATGAAAAGCAGAATTAAGTCAGGCATATAGAAGGTAGTGAAAGTCTCTCAAACCTTATCATTGGTTCATTATTTAGCTCAACTTTTAAACAGATTAAATGGCATGTATTGAGGTTATAATTTGCAATTGTTTATATCAGAAAGTATAAAAATAGGATAGTATTTTTTTTTTTATTATATCAATGTAGTCACTCACAGTTAAAGACAGGAAGTTAGTATGTCCCCATCTGTGTGTTTCCAATTGAATATAGGCTATGTGGTATTCTGTTTAAGAGAACAGACTTCAATTTCACATTATATTTGACACTTGCTAGCTATATGAATTTATGTAAGGTACATAGCCACTCTGAGCCTCAGTTCTTCATTTTGGAACAAAGATAATAAAGTCTACTAACTATGTTATAAGAACTAAATGAGATAAATAAAAAAATCCTTAAATATTACTGAAATAAATAATGATTTTGTTAAACCACAACAGTGAACAACCTTCCCAAAGTTAGGAATTAATTCCAACTAAAAGAAAAGTAAAATAAATAAAACAGCTATTCGTATGTCCTAGTAAGTACCACATAAATTACAGAGCATGAGGTTTTGAGTTGATATTCAGCATAAACCCCTACAGACACTTGTGTTACTATTTCTGAAAATACTATTAAATGTGATTTGGTGATCTTTTTTTCCTTTGGGTTGTTTCTATATACAATTGTATGAATTTCAAAAAACTGAGTCTGCTTATCTTCGTTGAAATGAAGAAATATAAAAAATTCAGATTGAGTCAGGGAAATGGTCATCTAAATTAATTATGAAGAAAAGTAAAAGACAACTCCAATAAAACAATTCTTCCAACCACTCAGTGGGATCAACTGTGGAGATTTTGTTTCATGCAGACAGATGGAAAGTTTCACACGAACTCTAGTTAATTTGTCAAGAATGAATGAGTAGTGCCAGAAGTGTATTTCAATGCAATTATGAAGCTGAGCTAGATATTGCCCAAAATGTTAATTAAATTCTTTTCCTTTTCTCTAATATATTAAGTGAGCATGAGTAATTACTTTATTGAATATTTCAATAAAGGAAAAAGAAACAGGATAACAATCAGAAAAGCAAACTGTTTTGGAGAGACTCTCTGAACATATTTTTAAAATGGCTTTTAATAAGGTTTAACTAAAGAATAGATAAGTCAGTAAATAAATAAGACAAAAAAACTAGACTTTCAAAATCATTGCATTACTAAGGGAGACTTCCACCGGGCACAATAGATATCATTTTTATTTTAATTTTTTTTTTTTTATTTAAAACACCTGAGGGGGGCGCCTGGGTGGCAGAGCAGTTAAGCGTCTGCCTTCGGCTCAGGGCGTGATCCCGGCATTATGGGATCGAGCCCCACATCAGGCTCCTCCGCTATGAGCCTGCTTCTTCCTCTCCCACTCCCCCTGCTTGTGTTCCCTCTCTCGCTGGCTGTCTCTATCTCTGTCGAATAAAATAAATAAAATCTTTAAAAAAAAAAACACCTGAAATAAAGTGGAACCAGTCAAAAGGTCCTCTCTCAGACTGTCAAAGGAACATCATTTGAGACTTAAATTTCATGTACTTTTTAAAATAGAGTCCTTTTTCTAACCTTGAGCATCAATGAAATTGCCAATGACTAGTTTGTCATTAGATCACCGTTAATATTGACTTGACAGTAAAGATTTTAGAAGGATAAGACATCAACATGTTTCAAAAACAAAAGCCTTGAAGATGTTTTCTAGCCTTCTTATTTAGTCACTATTCAGTATTGTTTTTAAATTTCAATCTTAAATGGCTCAGTAAATCTGCCTCAGGAATCCTTAGAAGGCAAGTCAGAATTCATTGTTTGAAAGGAGTGGAAGGGAATGTGTATTTTAGCAGCATAAGCCATGACACTGAACTGGAATAAATATAATTAAATATAATTTAGTTGCTGAGATAAGCAAATGGAGCAGAATTATTCCAAGAGATCTTAAGTGCTGTAATTGAACTGTACATCCAAATGGGATTTAATCTAAGGGCAAAAAGAATAGCTAAAAAATTGTTTAAATTGTTCCTAGGTAGGAATCATGTTGTGGATGATAGTGGTGTCACTGTTATTCTAATGCTGTTGTATGTGCAGTGTGAGGAAAAGAAGCAAATGAGGATTAATGTGATATTACGATCTTATCTAATTCTATTCATAGCCAGGGCACTCATCATGAGATAAAGAAAATATACATGTATAAAAGGTATAAGGGGTTTCATAAAACTAGTCGTCTTAAAATTAAATGATACATTGAAATTACACTCACAGGCATTTTACTTGGAAAAAAAAATACGTGTTTGCTGGCCCTGTCCACTGAAAATACCTAGAACGGATGATGGAACTCATAGTAATTATCACAGCTAGTGCCCAGTTTCTTACCTTGATTCACCATTTCCTAACCAATGTAAGGAGGCCTCTTTGGAGAAATGACTCAGTCCAGTTGTAACACAGAAAAGTGTAGCATGAGCCTAGAAACACTTGTCCTACAAGACGGGAAGGAAACAATCAAAGAGGAAAATGTACTCTCCAAAGAGCAGGGTCTCCCCCCTGGCTAAAGCACTCCAAAGGGACAGTGATGCCAGTTTCAATCTCCCTTGAAATATGTATGTCAATCACTAATGTGACCTACAACAAACACAAAATCTATAAAGCCATGTCCTCCTAAAGATACCGACAAAAAGCTCCTAGAGAACCAACTCTGACTACTGAACAGAAACAAAGCAGGCATGCATCTGGGCTTCTTCCTATAAACCGTAACAGTAAATAAGCAAATGGTAAACGACAGATTAAGAACATAACCATTTTGCAGCACAGAATGAATTAAAGGATCCTGCCATTGACCAACAATAGCTGCTAAGAATAAAAATAGAAGACAACTAAACATGTATCTCCTGCTGACAGTTGCAAAAAAAAAATTCCCAAACCTAAATTTTTGCAAAAAAAAAGTTCCCCAACCTACCCCTGGATTAAGCATCTAAATCCAAACAGCAATTACAGGAAGCCGTGGGAACGAGCATGCGGCCAAGTGAGCACTGCTGCGCATGCGCCCTCCATGACTGTGAGGGAGTTTCTTGTTGCCTATTAGTAGGGCTTTTAGGGTAAAAACAGGACACCATTTCATTCTTGCAACAAAACTGATCTATAGGATTACGATATTATGTAGTTAACAGTTGCTGAGATGTTCTCACCACAAAAAAGAAAGGGTAAATATGTAAGTGATAGATGTGTTGACTAACCCTATCATGGTAATCATTTCACACTACACAAGTGTATAAAATCAACACACTGTACCCTTCAAACTTACACAATGTTCTCTGTCAATTATATCTCAATAAAGCTGAAAATAAGATAAATCAAGTGGACCAGGGTGTCACTCCCTGTGATATAAAGCCACATCCGCCAGCATGCTCCTTTACCGCGTGCTCCCCTGACTGCGTAAATAAACACAGTATACACAGTCATAAATTTGAGTGATGCCTACCTTTTCCTTCCCTTTTCCACCACGCTCTTTTTTTTTTAAAGATTTTATTTATTTATTTGACAGAGAGAGAGACAGCCAGCGAGAGAGGGAACACAAGCAGGGGGAGACCACACTCTGTTCTAATTCCCCTCTTCCGGTAAGTAATTTCCAAAAAATCTTGCATTCCAACTGTGATTTACTTCTGTATTGGTAACTATGTCATTATCTGAGTATACCAACTGACAATTGTACTTTTATGTTAAGTGTATGTGTTATTTTATTTAGATATATTACACTTATTTAATATTAACTAGTTATGATATAATATGTATTATTAGTTTATATAATTATAGAATACATGTATGCCTTATTATTAACTGATTACATGTAATATAATTTTTATTATCAAAATATTTGCAAAACTTAAAAAATGACGTTAAAGACAATCAATAATAATTCACTATCCAGAATTTCAAATAAACAAAATATTTGTATTTGGTGATATTTTTCATGAGAATATTAAAGATATGACAAGTATATATAAAGGCTAAGTTGAAAAATTAGATGGGCAAATTGACACTGCAATTAAATATTGCTATTTGTACTGAGGGTTAAATTAATGTGTGTATTGGCATTTTTAAAAAATGTGTCCATAAGATGTGCCTTATAATAGTTATTATTTAACTTAGAATTAGGAAATAAACTTGCTTCTCAATGCTTCAACACCAACAAAGCCTAAGGATAAATAACAAAAAGGATATATTTAGAAAAATTTATATTTCCAGATGATTAAATATAAATTAGATTGTGAGTTTATTTTTATAAGACAGCAGGTTTCATAACAGTTTTAATTACTCATAAAATATTAAGAAATTGTGATTAATGGAAGTAATTATCTTGTAGAAGTCAACATTTTAGGTCCTCTGTGGGATACAAAGATGAACACAACCATTCTCCAGGGAGATCCATTACAGAGAAGAGTTAAAAGGCCACTGAGAAATGCAAGGATGGCTTCCAGAAATTGCTCATGGTCTATAATATAGCACAGATCCGTCCTGGACTTGTCCTTTTTCCCAGGAGATCAATGAACAACTTTCTTTTGAGGTTAAAATAAGTAGACTTGGAAAATTTGAGCTATAAGTGCAAGGGAGGAAAGCCAATCTAGTTTAAGAATCTGCACTCATACCCAATGGTGTTCTACCCTCTCAGTCCTTCCTTCAAACAGTACTTTCTTAAGTTTTTAGATCAACGCTATTGACGAGGACTATCGTATTATTTCCACATTTTTTAAGGTTTCTGACATTTCATTTTTATTTCCTGAACCGTTTCCTTTGAACCATCAAAGGCAATCCAATCTAATCTAATCAAATTTGGTTAGAGTGAACTTTGCCGGAGTCTGGCACAGAAGCAATGATTTGCATTCTATTCTTCACAGCACAAATTTGACTATTTAAAATATAAAGGAGGTAACCGTCATAAATTTAACAATCAAAATCTACAGCACAGGACATCCAGCACAGCTGGGAATTACCTGAATGTGTTAGCACAAATAGAAGACATTTTCCTATATGTTTCTGAAATATCCTTATGGATCACTGCTCTCATGTAAAAGATAAGTGTGAGGCAGAATTACAAGAGAATCATTTTTTTTTCATAAAGCTAATATCTCAGAAAGAAGGGACTGGGCAACAATCTGGGTGACAGAGCTGCTAAAATCCGAGGCAAGTATTTACTTTCCCAATTTGTGCTTCAGTATAAAATTTAAAAAAGACGCATGTCCCTTTAAGCTCAAAAATAAGAATATTTTTGTATGTACATTTCTAGCAAGCCACAGAAGATATGAAACATTAGTGATTTTCATGGAATTACAAGAAAAAACAAATGAGTAAGTAAGTATGTTCTCTACTTGTTAAATAATATAATAAGGCTATTAACTCTCTCATAGAGTAAATATGTATATAATATTCTACTATTTAATATGTATACAGCATTCTCATGCTATCCTGAAAATTACACCCCTAAAGATTAATATATAAAATAAAATTAGTAATTAAATTAAATAATTAATGATGATTTTTTTTGCTAAGAAAATCGTTAATTGATTTCTTATGTCATAAGATGTACTTCAGTCTTCTTTCACTTTTACTTTGTGATGGAATTAAGAGCAATTATTTCTGTTTTTAGGTGGTGGTATAACTAGTAAATAGATAACAAAAGAAAGAAAAACGCATATTTTTAAAAATTTTCAAACAATATGTAATGATTTACATAAGTTGGACAAAGCAAGAAGTACTGACTTTATTTACCATTTCTCAATAATGTGAGTTATTGTGTGAAGATTAACAAACTTCTGCTACATTTCAAATAAGAAAACTAGTAAATAAAGCAAAGCTCACAATTATGTATTACAACCAAATGCCAACAAGAGGCTCAAAAGAAAATAAGATCAGCATGGACTACAGCATATATTTTACAACTGTATCAGCGATGGTGATTTTGGTCATCATGAATTACACATTTCATGTCCTCCCTTTAATGCTCTTGCTATCTAGATATCTTTAAAGAAGAAACAGGAGAGAGAGAAGGGGAGGAGGAGAGAGAGAGCATGAGAAATGAACCACACAGTGATCTGCTGTGCTTGGGTTGCTTTGCTCTGCACTTTGGCATTGGTGATTTTATCCTACATGTAAATTGTCAGAACGATTTTGAGAACCCCGTCTGCCAGTCAGAGAAAAAAGGCTTTCTCCACGTGTTCCTCTCATATGATTGTCATTTCCATCTCTTATGGAAGCTGTATATTTATGTATGCTAATCCCTCTGCAAAAGAAAGGGCATCATTGACAAAAGGAGTAGCTATTCTCAATACCTCTGTTGCCCCCATGCTGAACCCCTTCATTTATACTCTGAGAAACCAGCAAGTAAAACAAGCCTTCAAAGATGTGGTCCATAAAGTAGTATTTTCTTCAAGTAAATGAAACATTTCTTCTGGGGGAGAAAAAAAAAGGACACTCTAAAGAGTAACTAGGTAAAATCCTGAAATTTCTAAATCTCTGTATCAGTATGCTTCTTCCTATAATCTCTTATATGCACATTATAGTTAATTAAATATTTTCCCAGCTCATTTCTTCCACTTCCATACCCAAGTTTCTCCAATGCATTGCTTATTGACTTCTTTTAAAATATGGTAAACTTTATTTCTCCTGCAAAATTTTGTGGAAATGAAATGTATTTCTATAAGACATTCTCTATAGCACAATGTGGAAAATAGTATTAATTTTGTTAATAAATTCCCTAAAAGGTGCACACGGTTTCAAAATTAGTGTGTGATTTCTTATGTGTTTTCAAGTAGTTCATTGGTGATCTCTTAACATTTAAAAATCTACACTTCCTATACTATTGTATATTAAATTCAGTTCTTAAAAGCAGTAAGTAGCTGTGATTTGCACTTTAAATGTAGAGCTTTATATTTTGTGATATTTAGTGCATATAACTAGGTAAATATTGATCATGTTACTGAGTACTATTTATAGAATTTCCATGCTCTCCATCATTTTTAAAAAAATATTTATACTTGGGGCACCTGGGTGGCTCAGTCATTTAAGCATCTGCCATCGGCTCAGGTCCTGACCCCAGGGTCCTGGCATGGAGTCCTACGTCAGGCTCCTTGCTCAGCGGGGATTCTGCTTCTCCAGCTCTTTCTGACTGCGTCTCTGCCCACTTGTGGTATCTTTCTCTCACTTTTTCTGTCAAATAAATAAGCAAAATCTTTAAAAATATATTTATACTTGGTAAAGATTTGAAACAAATGCAGAAAAACTAACACATATGCCACTTCTCTAATTCATTGAGCACCATATGACAGTTGTTCTGAATAATTTGTCAGACGTGCCTATATGTCTCTAGACTACGCTAATAAAGATATTGTTTTCTGATTGGAGCATTTTTCTGTTTCTTCATGTTCCTTGAACCTCTGTGTTGATACATATGCATTTGAAAAAAAAAAAAAAACATCTCTCACAGTCTTGTAAACCTGAATTTTTGCAGAGGAAGACCCTCACCATTCAGCCCAGCTTCAGTCCACAAAATTCTGGGGGCCTCTCAAAACTTTTCCAAGGATGTGTCTTCTCAGACTTCCATGGGGATATTCCCAATTAAAAGATTTTGCCCTTTTTCTTATTTTGTTGGAGTTTGTAATCCCTTGCTCGCTCTGTTTCTCTCTGTGTTAACTCCGGTCCTTGAAGTCACATCCTCCCATCCAGATCCTTCTTGTCCTCAGCAGCCTACAATCACCTAGAGTATGTCAAGTGCCCTCAGTTAACAAACGTTTTTATTTTACCTTCACTATTCTTTCTGTAATGCTCTTCCTTACTTTATGTAGATCTGACTTTGTGACCTATATTATTTTCCTTTTTCTTAAAGCATTTCTTCTAACAATTTCCTTCAAGCCTGGATACTGACAACACATACATTTAATTTCTGTTTGTCCAAGGAATTTGTTATTTCTTCAGGATTGTTTTTATTTTTGTTAGTGGCGGTGGTTGTTTTTGTTTGTTTGTTTGTTTGTTTGTTATGGGTTTTTTTGGATTGTAACTCTCTCCGTTTTCCTCTTCTGTTCTTGCATTCCATCTACTTTATCCACTAGAGTCCTTGTGGTATTAAACATATTTGTTTCAAATTTCCAGTCTTATCATTCTAACACCTCTGCCATGCCTGGTTCTGAATCATTCTCCGCCTCTTCAGATTGTTTTTTGCCTTCGTTATGCTTGTACTGTTTTCTTGACACCCAGTCACGATGCACTGGGTAAAAAGAACCAGAGCAAGCAGACCTTTAGAAATGTGATGGTCAGGCATGGGGGGAGGGGAAGCATTCTGCGGTCCTGTGGTTAGGGCTCAGGCTCTCAGTGAGCCTAGGCCTCTGGGCTGTGAACTTCATAAGTGTTTCTCAGTCCCCCCCCCCCACTTAAGTAGAACAGGAAGGTTACAGTGGGCTGGAGTTGGGTATTTCTCTTCTGCCACGTGGAAGGCTAGAGGATACTGGAGTTGGGTATTTCCTTGTCCGGGGTCAGTTAAGCTCTATAGTGTCCCAGCAGGTTAGGCTCTGGTCAGCTAGATTTCTGTGAGGGCTGGCTCTCTTAAGAACGCAGCACTCTCATGTATTTCAAAATGGTCCCTTTTCCTCTTCCCCTGAAGAAGCACAAGGTGATTTTTCTGACATTCCCCGTCTGAATCTGGTTGAACTCTTGGAAATAAATCTCACAATATGGCAGGATCCTCATATATCTTGGTTCCCCCAGAGCTTTCAAGTCTCTGAGTTTCCTCACTGAGCCTCCACAAATCGTCACTTACATTTCAGGTTTTCCTACTCCCACTGGACCCAATGGCAGTTTCTGCTCATGAGCTCCCTTAAACCTTCACTCCTTGATTTTATCTGTCTGATTTTCAATCTTGAGGGCAGTGATTTGCTTGGTCTCAGGATCCAAAATTAGTTGATTTTTCAGGCTGTTCAACTCTTTTCTTGTTGTTAGACCCAAGTGGTGACTTGTGGCTTCTTACATTCAGAACTGGAAACTGAAGGTATCCAATGTCTGAGAACATTATTCTTCTGTTTAATCTCCCATTTCTATATGTTCTTTGCATGCATATTGATTTCTCTCAAGCTACTCCTCAACAGAGACAGACAACTCCACATATTATGTTTTATTTAATTCATTAAAAATTTGCATTGTTAAACCTATTTTAGAAATGAAGAAAGAAAAGCCTTTAAGAATTTCCCAATCTTACTTGAATAAATAACAAATCTTGAATTTGAACCTATCTCTCCTAGATCTCAAATCCCATTAAAAAAAAAAAATCCTTGTTCTTATTGCCTTCCACTGATATTCTTGTATATAACAGGCACTTATATATCAAGCTAAAAATACTCTTTGGAAGCTTTAAGCCCCGAAAGTAACAAATTTATGTATATAGGAGACCTTCAATAGAAATTAAAGATAGCTGTTAAAATAGCTTTTTTATAGATATGCTGGTTATACTCATTAGCTGTGATACGAACAAGTTGATCATCACCCTCCAATCACTTTGATCACATAATTTATTACATACTGTGGTTGAATCAGAGTAATTTAGAATATCTAACAAGCAAAGAATCACTATTTTGGAACAACTTTTGGTGAATGTGTGAATCAACAGAAAAGTCAGAAAACGTTGAAACTATACTTTTATATAATTTCATATTCGAAAAATGATTAAAAAATAATGGGATCAATAGTATATATTACTTGATATAATGGATAAATTTGCTGATTAAAAAATGGCTTGGTGTACTAAAAAAAGTTCTGAACTGAGAGACATGTTACTTTATAACTTTCAGAACATTTTCTCTCATTGGCTTGACCTTGATTTTTGTAATTGTGTGGAAATGGAAATCTTATCTATTTTGATTCCATTTTATCCCCACTGTTTTGTATACTATTTAAAGATAGCAGATCCTTGAAAGATACTTGTTGAGGGAAAAAAAATAGTGATTGATTCAACAGACTGCTTTTTTTGTCATTTCTAAAATATGACAGAAAGAAATCAGAGTGGTAAAATCCTGCCAAGTTCCTAGATTTTATGTTTCCATTAATTACAGGGTTAAACCCAGCACATCTTTCAAATGGAAAGGGACCTTCTGGATAGTAGATACTTCTCAAAATTACCACCATTACTATGATGGGAGAATTACTTTAAGTGATTCTTGGAAAAGACTGAAGAGTTCGATGAGTATTTAATCCATAGTTTTTCAAGTCTTTCAAAGGGAATCACTGAGCACTGCACTCTACCCCATTCTTTTTGTTGTTCTATATTTAGTGTTTTTGAATAATTTATTTGATACCTACTAGCTTGGAGAGCCACTTTTATGGAGACATTTTAGTATATGATTAAAATGTAGTGTTTTCATATAAGATTAAGTTGCCCCAGTATTTTACTCAGCAAAAAAAGAAGTGGGAGCGTCTTGAGAGAAATCCTGATTTAGGAAATTCAGGAAACCTCTCCCAAAGTTTTGCACGTTTAGTTATTTTCTCATTTAAATCATATGCAAAATATTCCATATGCTTCTGGCTTACTTCTTATGCCTTTCTCTCTCTTTGGGCATTATCCCAAAAGTTTCCTGTTCTAATATTGGTGCAACTGTTGATAACATTTGTATAATCCTCAGTGTATTTTCCTCTAGGCCCTGGTTGGCACATTTGATTCACTGGAGTGTTTGCTGTGAGACATGGGCATATACGGTCAATAAAACATGTGCCTTATGCAGGGGAAAATCCATATAGAATCTTGGTCCAGGAAGACCCAAAGTAATTCCCAATCTGAGGTCTCCTCACTATTTTTGCTCTCATAGCTGCAATGGAAAATGTGTAATAGAATATTAGCTGCAGAAATAAAGTAACTCCAACGTATTGAGAAAGACTGATTTTAAAAATACAGAATCTATTAACCGAAAACTGAAATAGTTGTCAATTTGTGTGTTTTTTTTAAATCATTTCAACCAGCTGATGCAGTCATTTGTGTGACAAATAGAGGTAAGATTGTAAAGTTGAAGCCAATGAAAAATTTCTTTTTCTTAGCACTGATTCATTAATGCATACCTCAACTTTTCATCAGAATACATAGAATAATTTGGGTTTGTTATGTCATCTGTCTTTATCAAAGATTATGAAAAATGAGCATGTTACATTTCCTGTTTGTCATAATAATTTATTCCTCTATTAATTTTCAGAAGAGTTTGGTCTCTGAATTTGATCTTCCTCATCGAATGCAGGTTTAATAAGTAGTACATGCTCCCGTTTCAGGCAGAAAGAGTTGGGAATTCCGAGTCTACTACGAACTAATGTCTGACGTCTGACCTTGTTTATGATACTTCACCTCTTTCATGGCACTTTCTTCACAGTAACGGAGGGAACTCACACTGAGTCAATGAGTTAAGTGTGTACAGTCTTTCATTGTCTCTTAAATGAACACCCTCAAAAGTGGTGTCTGGGGTTTAAAGTGGGGCTGTATTCCTCAAATATGTTCATCGATTTTATTTTTGAGAAAATAAAGATAATAATCACCACTGTCGGGGAGTACATTTTATACAAATTTTGTATAATTTAATTTTATGTTTTTTAAATTAGCCCTCATGATTATTCCATGAAATATTATTCCCATTTTTTAAGTGAAGGAAAAACTAAAATTCAGAGAAATTAAGTAACTTGTCCAAAGTCACAATACTATAATGTGACTGAGTTGCATTTTTAATCCATTTCTTTTTGAAGGCAAAGCCCACAATTTGCCCCAATAATATCATTCATTATAAATAAATATTAAGTTCTGATGCCATATGTTTTTTTAAGTATTCCTTTCCTTTCTTAAGTTAAAAATTATCCTCAAATATACATACCTAGTTAACAAACTGAGATAATCAGGGTATAAGTAGAATATCTCTATGAAAACCTACAGACTTTGAGAGTAATTTCTGTGATTACTGCTTTTCCTTCATTATTCCTATTCATATTGGTTGGTGCTTTGATCTGACTGGGGATTCAAACTCCCCCTTCCTATATGGAAAAAAACAAGGTAATTTTTTTTTCATATGACTCAGGGAAACAGGATTCTGAACCAATTTTAGGAATACTTTGAGGCATTACTAAAGTAATAATCTGAAAAAAATCTAATTTAGTTCTTCATGAGGCTTTTTTGTATTCAGTCACCATGAAGTTCTGACATGACATTAGTTGTCAGCAAACACAGTCAGGAATGGAGGGAATCATTTCAGAAAAAAAAAAAAATAGTGGTTGTTACAAAACAGTTACTCAAGATACCACATTAAACCAATATCTTGTTCTCTTCTTTGACAAATTGGCCTAACATATAAACCTAACAGCAAGAAAAAGAGTGTCAAGTGGGAGAGAAAGATAGAGAATTGGAAAACTGTGTACTATGTAGTGGGTGCAAATTTCCTTGAATATATGTGTTCACAACTTTCTTTAAGGAGTTTTAATGTAAGAAGAGAGGATTTAGCACACAGAATTAAAGAATTCTCTCTCTTTAAGAAGAGAGAATGCAGAATGATAAAATGAATTTCCAATTATATTGTGGAACCATGAGCTTTTTCTACTTCTTCTGATTATTACAAAAATAAAGAAAACAATCTCTTCATCTTTAGTAGGCCTTTAACAATTATTTCTTTAAATTGGACAATCTGGAGAATGCTATTGTTCTTTTTTCAAAATTTATATGAATGGCAGAGGTGTCCTAAAACTCATTTCCAGTTATTTTATTTAACACAATAGCAAGTAGCTGTTTATAGAATACATTAATTTTCACCTGCAATGAATGACACACTTGATTCAACAATTAGAAATCCATGATGGAGTAGAATTCATTGAAAAGAAAGGAACAAATGGGACTACAAGCTTGTGAGCGTAAGTTTCACGTGACTGGGTAAAAGAAACGTGGATAAGTAGTTAGGGAGGGAAGCTTGAAATGATGTTTTAGAGTCTTGGATATATTTTTCATCACTCTACCAAAAACATCATACAAGTAACTTACAGGTCAAAGAGTGTACACACGGTATTAATTACAGAGGGTTGTTCATTGAGAACAGTGACTTTTATGATTGAAACATCCATCATACGCTTGACTTGCCGTAAGTTTGTTTACAAAATACGTCATGCTGATGTCTGTTTCTCTTGTGAGTGCTCTTCAGCCTGTTTCCTCCAGTCTCTGAGAAATAGCAAAAGAAATGTTCATTTCTTGTGAATCTCACATGCTTTCTCAGTAACATCAGCACTCTCCATCTCAGCTGGAATTTGCCTTAAATAATCAACAGCAATATTTTTTGCTAAACAGTGAAGTGAGTGAAAAGAGAACTCAGGCATATAAGGGGAAAAAAGAGCAAGAAATTTCACAGTATTATGATGCATTCTATACCAATAATCAAGAATTCTACATCTTGAAACTAAATATCCTATTAGAAAACTTCTCTCATGACATTAAATTGACACTTCACTATTTAATGAGAATACACAGAATGAGGGATATGATAATGGACTGGTTTGATTTATTGAGGAAAATTCAGCTTCACTTTAAAATGCATTATATTATTATTGTTATTGTTATTCAGGAAAAGAATATAAAGAGATTTCATATGCTGTTTCTTCGTATACTCCAAAGTGTTGACAAAATAAAGCTTCTATAACTGAATGTTCATGTAGATAAAAGGAAAAATATAAAACTATAATATGGGATAGAAAGCAGAATTCCGAGATGCCCTTCAACAGATGACTGGATAAAGAAGATGTGATCCATATATACAATGGAATATTACTCAGCCATCAGAAAGAACGATTTCTCAACATTTGGTGCAACATGGACGGCACTGGAGGAGATAATGCTAAGTGAAATAAGTCAAGCAGAGAAAGACAATTATCATATGGTTTCTCTCATCTATGGAACATAAGAACTAGGAAGATCAGTAGGGGAAGAAAGGGATAAAGAAAGGGGGGCAATCAGAAGGGGGAATGAAGCATGAGAGACTATGGACTCTGAGAAACAATCTGAGGGCTTCATAGGGGAGGGGGTGCAGGAATGGGATAGACTGGTGATGGGTAGTAAGGAAGATATGTATTGCATGGTGCACTGGGTGTTATACGCAACTAATGAATCATGGAACTTTACATCAAAAACCAGGGATGTACTGTATGGTGACTAACATAATATAATAAGAAAATATTATTATAAGAAAAAAAGAAAAAAGAAAGCAGAATTCATGTATAAAGAGTAATACTAACATTTAAATAGAAGAAACCCTGAAGGAAAAAAATGTTCTGTAAAACAATTTTAGATATAAATACATTGGTTTCCTTAGTCCATGAATATGTAGATCCAATCTACTAAATTGCTACCCTGCCTTCTCTCAACTCTGTACACTCTAAAGTCTGAGGACATCGTGTCGAAGAATTCATTAACTGTGGCTTCAGATGAGGCATAGGAGGTCGGAAAGAAGAATGTGAACCAGAGTGAAAACTTGGGAATTTTGTCACAATGTTAAAAACTGAACTTCAGTGACTTTCAAATTTCGGTCACATCTCCATTTGAGTGACCTTTCTCCAAACACGTCGTCTTTTCTATGTTATAGTACCAAGTAATAATACAGGGACTTAGATGACAGAAATGAAATGAGACAATTGGTGGTTGGAAGAAGGACAAAGATTTTCCCAATGGGAAGGGAACCCTTCAGGGAATTAATTTTAAGAATCGATAGGCAGCATTTCTACTCCAGTTATCAAACATTCAGAAAAACCAAGGTTAAAATTCCTGTTCTTCTCATGCCGGGTACATAATGTAAAAAATCTTTTTAGATTCAGTTCCCAATCTGTGAAATAAGGATTTTATGAAGAAACATTCCATGGAAAACACAGAGTGTTGCAGATGGTAAAAACTTACTTTAAAATGTATTACCTACTTTTATTAAATTGTCTTAAAGATCTCCTAAATATTAAAATAAATTAAACTAAATTAAATTAGTTTACTTCCAGAGACAAATTCCAGCACTACCCATATGCAATCCCCCTTCTCTAACCCTTCTGTTTGTGTTTTCTTCTCTAGTTTACATAAGAGAAGAAAAAAATGAGAAACCACACAGAACTACGAGAGTTTATCCTCCTGGGCTTGTCAGATGACCCACAGCTTCAGGGGGTGATCTTCATCTTTCTCTTCATCACCTACACGCTCAGCATCACGGGGAACCTGACCATTATCACCCTTACCCTGCTGGATCCTCACCTCCAGACCCCCATGTATTTCTTCCTCAGAAACTTCTCCTTGCTAGAGGTTTCATTCACAACTGTCAGCATACCCAAGTTCCTGGGCACCCTGATTACAGGAGATAAAACCATTTCCTTTAATGATTGCATGGCTCAGTTATTTTTTTTCATTCTGTTGGGAGTCACTGAATTTTACCTTCTGGCTGCCATGTCCTATGACCGTTACATTGCCATCTGCAAACCTCTGCATTACATGACCATCATGAATCCCAGAGTCTGCATACTCCTTGTCTTTGCTTCTTGGCTGGCTTCATTCTTAATCATATTCCCATCACTTATGCTGTTCATACAGCTTGATTACTGTAAGTCCAATGTTATAGACCATTTTACCTGTGATTATTTCCCCTTACTACACCTTTCTTGTTCAGACACAAAATTCCTAGAGGTAGTGGGGTTTTCCTGTGCTGTGTTTACTTTAATGTTCACCTTGGTAATAATAATCCTGTCCTACGTATATATCATCAGAACGATTGTGAGGCTTCCTTCTGCCAGTCAGAGGACAAAGGCCTTTTCCACGTGTTCATCCCACATGATTGTCATCTCCATCTCCTATGGCAGCTGCATTTTCATGTACATTAATCCAGCAGCAAAAGAGAGAGTGTCTCTGAGCAAGGGAGTTGCTGTGCTGAACACCTCAGTAGCCCCCATGCTGAACCCCTTTATTTACAGCCTAAGGAACCAGCAAGTCAAGCGAGCCTTCATGGACAGGGCAAGGAAGATTGTATTTTTCTCAAGCAAATGAAAAAAAAAATAAAAGTGTTGTCATAAATTAGAGGCATGATCAAAACAAGTAAACAAAAAACAGGGCCCCTCAAACGTCTATGAATATCCACATAGTCTCACTGGAGTTTTATTTCATTGCTTATATTTCCATTGCCAGCAGTATACTGAGGATATTTGAATATATGTTTGTTTTCTATTTAAATTCCAATCCCTTTCTCATGCCTTGAGCTAGTCTTTCCACTCTGTAACTATGAGACTAGCCTCATTTCCTTCTTCTGAATATTTTTGAATTCAGATTTTTCACAATAAAACTTAGAAAATCAAAGAAAGGCAAAAAGACACTCCAAGATCAAGGAGTTAAAACTGTTTTATGATTTCACCAGGAAACACTCTTTCATGGAATTCAGAAAATAATGTCATGTTAAAATTATTGTGAATTTACTATGCAAAAACTGTAAATGTAACTTAGTCTTATTGGAATATTACAGGCACTGTCCTCTCCATATGATAGCACACGTAGTAGCTATGTAAAAAATGTGTAACTAAAAAAAATAATGTAATTACTTTTTTTGAGAAGTCTCAAAGTATTTCTCAAATACCCAGTTTAAAACTTCCCGTGCCATATAATTTATCAATTTAAAATACAATTATGAAGACACACTTATTTAAGGGAAACTTGAGGTAGCCCCTCTTTCTAGCAACTCCATAATGAACATATAAGCCATATCAGTTCTTAAAAAAAGCCTGAAAAAATAAATAGTCCTAGATACCAGATATAAGTCCATTTACTGAGTCATAGTAGTGTATTTAAAAGCTTGATGTTAAACCGCACTTTTTGATAATCGATACCTAAGAGTTATACCTTTTCTGGCTATTTTGATATAATAGCTTACACATACAATTCGTTTAAGTGCAAGTGATGCAAAACCTTCTTTGTTTCATAATATACTTTGATCATAGAAAAATGATTTTAACAAAATCAGTTACAAGCTCACTATCCTTGCGTTTATTCAGTGCTACCCTGCAGGTTCTATCCAGGACACTAGCAGGACAAGCACATTTAGTAGCATTGGAAAGGAAGAAACAAATAAATCTTTCTTTGCAAAGAACATGATTTTCCTCCTAAGGCCTTAGTGCATTTACACGAGATGGTTCTTGAACCCGACACACTCCTGTCCCAGATATCCACATGTCGCCTCAATAAGGCCTCCCCCAATGACACCACATAAAATTATAGTAGCTCCCCACTTCCAAGGTTTTCCAGTTTTCTCTTCCTTTACAAAATAGTTGTTAATTTATAAAAGACCCTATAATTTACAAATCAATCATGCTCATTGCTTATTGTCTGTATTCTGGCACATCCCTCACCCCAGGAGAGAAGGGATCTCTTCAGACAAATGCTGTGGTCCCAGCAGCAGGGCGCAGGGCCTGCCCACACCCTTCCCGAGAGCCACTGGTGCTTGTGTCTTCCCAATTCTGCATTCAGAAAGCCCACATCAGTAGCTCGAAACCTGCCACGTGAGGACCTCACATCTTAGAACAGGATCAGCTCTTACACATCAGCCCCTCCCTCCACCCTCTGAGACGCAGTTCTTAGACGTTTACCAGAAGTCACTAATCCTCCTCATTTAGACCTGCATCTGCCATGTAGTAGGTATTCGATAACTATTTTCTGAATACATAAATAAGTTGAATAAGTTAGAATGGTTCCAGTGTCCTAGCAACCAGAGCACTGACTAAATATTTTACCCAACATACTCATGTATAATAATGTATATAACACTGAGTTAGCTTTTAAAAGTGTTCAAGTAAAATGTGCATTCTATCATAACTAGACATTTTGTATGACAAAGAAATAATTGAATATTTTCTAAGGCGTTTGGTGTTCACTTTCCTCTTTTATTTTACATTAGCCTTTTGACAACTATGCAAAAATCAACTTATTGGATGTTTATTGACTTTTCATGAAGTTAATGAGAACACTTCTTGTTAAGGTTTGCATATGGAGCTTCCTAACGGTAAGTATTCCCATGATGCAAATCCTCATGTTTTTCACACAGAAAAATTCTTGTAACTATTTGGGCTACACCTAGTAATATATGAGGTCCAATATTACCTGTCAGTCAATACACTTCTGGGATTAGGAATTCGACTTATAGGATAATAGCTCAATTAAATGATGGTAGTCAGTTAATAGGAGCCTAACCAGACATCTTGCGGAGGGGCTTACCTGTAAAGGGTGATAATATGTCATTGAAAAAAATACGTAATATGTACCGGAATTATTCAGTAATGTGATGCCAGATCTAGTTTTAGGGAAAGCCTTAAAATATTTGGATCCCTAAACCATGTGATTTCATAAATTCTACTTTTTTATTTTGAACATGTTACAGAAAACCATTATTTGTAATTAAAGTCCATCTTCCTCTCTCTGGTAGATTGAACAATGTTTCATTGACCTAAATCATAGTCACTCATCAAACTCAGAATACATGGAGATAATTGACACATTATTAAAAAGCAGATGTCCTTCTAGCTTGTGGATAGGAAGGTAACAGATGTAATCAGTATCCATTTAAAGTAAATTATTTGGAGGCCTAGAGAAAAGCTAGAGAGCTGTTAGGAACTAGGAAGAAAACAGTAAAGGTAGACAGAGGGTGAAAGAGTGATCAAGGAGGAAAGAGACCATCCAGCATCTAGGTATTTGAGAAAAGAAATGGAGAAGAAACATGTCTAATAGGATATTTTATGAAGTGCAGTGCTTCGTGAGATAGAAATTCATTCCTTTTCCTGGAAGTAAGTCACTAAAGATTGCATTGCTCACAAATACACAAGTGGTGGACACCAGACACTTTTAACTTCTCTCTGTCTCAGACTCTTTCTTTACCTGAATAATAATAGCACTGACCTCAGAGGGTTTTCTATTGTCTCCTTGTTTGAAAAAAATGAGATAATTTTATAGTCAGTGCCTGGTAATCAATAAAAGCTCTGAATGAAATATGAAAAGAATCACTATTTAGATACAAAACTAAAGACAAAGGAATAGAATTTTCATAAGGAGAAAATCAGTTCCACTATCTCTATGGAAATATCTTGGATAAATATTTTCAATGCCTATTTTAATGCATGTCAGTTATAAATTCAACACAGTTCAGTTCTATGTATTGTCCTATGTGTGAGGCAGTGGTTCATTCATCCTTTCCCACTTCTTTCTTTTGTCCCACTTTCAAATACTCTCAACTTCCAATCTTGTAAATAATCTGCCCCCATCGTAATAATAATAATAATCTGCACTGCTGGCATTTAATGCACCCATGTTTTATGTCTGCATTTATAACTGTGAAGAAAATAAAGATAAATTATTAAATATAAGATTATATTACATATATGTGTACATATGGCATCCATATATACTTCTATACTATATTATTCCTCTAGTAAAAAAAATGGCATCTTTCATTGAAGGAAATGTGGAAATAAGTTCAAAATATCCAATGCTAGGTTTCCAGATACTTATTTTATTTATTTATAAATATTCTCCATACGAGAATATATCATGTGCACAAATATAAACACCTGTTCAATGGAAGTAAACAACATGGTGAAGAAAGTAGTCAAAAGGCAATAAAAGCCACATTAGGGAGGGCTTGGGAATGGCTTCCTTAAATTCAAAGGGCCAATCTAGGTATAAACCTTCTCATCAGTCTTTAATAGGTTGTCCATTTCAGAAGTCGATCATATCATACTAGAAATCCATAGCAGTGTTTTCCATCTTTTCATCCTGGTAAAGAATTCTTCTCTAGGTTGCAAAAATTCAAGGGATATAAGCAGCATTGTCCACAATAGCTAAATTGTGGAAGGAGCCGAGATGCCCTTCAACAGATGACTGGATTAAGAAGATATGGTCCATATATACAATGGAATATTACTCAGCCATCAGAAAGAACGATTACACAACGCTTGCAACAACATGGACGGGACTGCAGGAGATTATGCTAAGTGAAATAAGTCAAGCAGAGAAAGACAACTATCATATGGTTTCACTCATTTATGGAACATAAGAAATAGGAAGACCGGTAGGAGAAGGAAGGGAAGAATGAAGGGGGGTAGAGAAGGGGGAATAAACCATGAGAGACTGTGGGCTCTGGGAAACAAACTGAGGGTATTAAGAAGAGTGAAATTCTAAATCAAGCTTTTCACACACTCAGTATCACGTTGTTTGTATATTTGTCTATTTACCTCATTTTGCTTTTTATACCTTTTCATCAATATTTATAAAAATGATTCACCTGTATCTTTAATGATTCTTCTCCTTGGAACCCTATTTACTTTAGGAATTCCCCTGGGCCAACAAAAAGACACAGATAAAATAAGTCCAGTTCCATTGCTTTGGCATCCATAGAGAAGAACATTTCATATTTTCTGTTTTTCAAAGCAGCATTTGCAGGAAAATATAGCAGTCCCCGAACCTACGGAAAATACTACTTACATTTTATAGAATTACAAAATATTGGTTTTAAATGTTTGCATGAATAGAAAGAAAAATGATTTAATAAATAAGTGTTTTGTATTATATGAAAAGAGCCAAATGGAAGAGTACTAGTCAACTCAGGCGTAACTGAATTTGTACTAGGAGTCTGAGTGAGAGATGAAAAGAAAGAATGAGTTGTAATATAATAAAGTGTTGTCAGAATTTCATAGTATCAGGAATGAAGGACATTGTGAGTCAAAGAGAAGTATAACCCTAAGAACCATGAAAAAGTTAAATCAACACAATTGTTTTGAGAGCACAATAGAAACCAAATATTTTGCTAACTTGATTTATCAGCTCTGAAATTGTGTAAATGTTTAAGCAAATCAGATGATAACATTTGAGACTAAATCATCAAGAAGAATCAGGAAGTAAGTAAATATTTTATTCTTCAGTATAATATATGTATCTTCATTTTATTCAAACGTTTTAAAAAATCATGTTCATATGTACATTTATGGGTTTACAACCCTTTCAATATTAAAAATTAAATAATTGCTTACTACCAATAGACTATTAATGAAATCCTAAAGCAGGAACACAGAAATAAATCTTGAATTGTTCGTTTTTTTCTAATGTGAAATTGTATTCTGTTACAGAGACAGGATTATTTATTAAGTTCCCTATTGGAAAGAATATCTGCTTCTCAGTTAATGCTATTTTGACCAACTACTTGTTCATTTTCCATAGCAGTATTGTAAGAAAAAAAGAAAAGAGAAGGAAAGGATTGTGCATTGTATGAATTAAACTATTTCTAGGCAATTATTTAATTTAGGAATAGAAGGTTACTTTCTTGTCTTTCTGGCCTTTTTATCAGTTAAGCAAAAAAAAAAAAAAAAAAAGATAAGAGAGTGATAGCATCAACCAACCCTTAGGAAATTAATTTATGAGAGAATGCCAACAAGACATTCCCATAGAGAAACATGCACATTCTACAGTGAGATGATTACTGTGGTGGCTTCCTAAACTATGTAGGTCTCCAGATATATAATGTGGAGGTAGGCCGAAATAACCCCAGTGAGATTTCAAATGCTATATTTAAATTATCCATAATCCAGATTAGTTTTTATAACATTGAGAAAAAAGAAAAATATCAATTAGAATATTTTCATGTTTTTATAAAAGGACCTAATATTCTAATGAATAATTAATATCTTAAAGAAACATTAGAATAAATAGCTTCTGCTTAAATGTTAGCACAAGTTGTTTTTTTTTTTTTTTTAACCCATGGCCCACAACAGTGTATTTTCAACAGAAAGAAATCAGTATAAGAAAGGATCGGCAATGAAAAACCGCACAGTACCCACAGAATTCATTCTTCTAGGGCTATCAGATGACCCAGAGCTTCAGATTATGATTTTTCTCTTCTTAATCATCACATATATGTTAAGTATCACTGGAAATTTAACCATCATCACTCTCACCTTGGTTGACTCCCATCTACAGACCCCTATGTATTTCTTCCTCAGGAACTTCTCTGTATTAGAAACATCCTTTACAACTGTCTGTATTCCTAGATTTCTGGGCACAATTATCACCAGAGACAAAACTATTTCATACAATAATTGTACAGCTCAGTTGTTTTTCTTCATCTTCATGGGAATAACTGAGTTTTATCTTCTAACTGCCATGTCCTATGACCGCTACGTAGCCATCTGTAAGCCCTTGCATTATACAACCATCATGAACAAAAGAGTCTGCATTTTACTTGTCTTTTGTGCTTGGCTGGCAGGATTCTTAAATATCTTCCCACCAGTTATTCTTTTTCTCCAGTTAGATTACTGTGGCTCCAAAGTCAGTGATCACTTTGCTTGTGACTACTTTCCGCTCTTGCAATTATCTTGTTCAGACACACGGCTCCTAGAAGTGATCGGTTTTTACTCCGCAATAGTGATTCTGCTTTTCACCTTGGCATTAATAATTCTATCTTACATGTTCATCATTAGAACAATTCTGAAACTGCCTTCTGCCAGTCAGAGAAAAAAGGCATTTTCTACATGTTCCTCACACATGATTGTCATTTCCATCTCTTATGGAAGCTGCATATTCATGTATGCCAACCCTTCCGCAAAAGAAAAGGCATCATTGACCAAAGGAGTGGCTATTCTGAATACTTCTGTCGCTCCTATGATGAATCCATTTATATATACCCTGAGGAACCAGCAAGTAAAGCAAGCCTTTAAGGATACTATACAAAAGGTTATGTTTTTCTCCAGTAAATGAAAGGATGAGTAGCACTGAAAAAATGAAGTTCTTGTAAATACTATTATTCACACTTTCTCAAAACTCCCTTTCCTTTACGAGAGTTATGGATTTTCCCCTTTTTTTCCATTCCCATGTTAAAATTCCCCAGTCATTGAACTCAACAAATTTGACAAACCAAATATTATTCCAGAATTTTCTGTAAATGCTAGTGTTTTATTCAAATGTATTTTTTCATAAGAACTTTTTTATTATGTTATGTTAGTCACCATACAGTACATCATTAGTTTTTGATGTAAAGTTCGATGATTCATTAGTTGCGTATAACACCCAGTGCATCATTAGTTTTTGATGTAGTGTTCCATGATTCATTGTTTGCCCATAAACACCCAGTGCTCCATGCAATATGTGCCCTTCTTAATATCACCAGGCTAACCCACATGCCCTCTCCGCTCCCCTCTGAAACCCTCGGTTTGTTTCCTGGAATCCATAGTCTCTCCTGGCTCCTCTCCCCTTCTGATTTCCCACCCCTTCATTTTTCCCTTCCTTCTCCTAATGTTCTCCATGCTATTCCTAATGCTCCACATGTAAGTGAAACCATCTGATAATTGTCTTTCTCTCCTTGACTTATTTTACTCAGCATACTACCCCCAATTCCATCCATGTCGATTCAAATGTATTTGGATGAAGTAATACCTTCGGCTTAATGAGTATGGTTTTGAATGGTAGTGGTTTGCCTTTGAAGAGACACTGGGTATTTAGTATGACGGAAAGCGCGTCAGGATAGGTGAGGATTTCTGAACTTTTCATTCTTACCCAGTAACAGGAATGAATGTTATTAGAAAATTTTTATTCTATTTGTCATTTCCATGAAATTGAATAAACACAATCACTAGGGGACTGGGAATAAAATATAAATATCTACTTAAATATTTTCAAAGATTAGAAACTCATACATATTAAAAATATTTATACTATTTATAATTATGATGCTAATGAGGAGGAAGAGAAGGATGGTAGAAGGAGGAGAAGATAACATAAAATTTTCCATCAATTCCTACATTCTAGATCTATTGTTTTCTTTGTATTGACTTGTTTAATCCTGCCAACAACTTTATGGGGTGCTATTAATTACTAACCTCTCTTAGCCAGACGTATTTTTCTTTAGGTAGATCAAATACCTCCAAAAATTAAAAATAGGCGGAGAACAGACAATGTAAAATACATCAAATGTATCAAATGGATGAAACTATGATGAGCTAGTGGAAGTGCACCTTCCTGGAGAACTGAGCGGTATTTGTGGCATCTAGAGCCGACTTCAGGGTTTTAGGAAGTATGGAAGAGAACTAACACCTACGGATAATGTTCTACACACTCTACTTTGTATTAAGCAAATCACATGCACTATTTATTTTACAAAATCTCTGAGAAAGTGAACATTATTACTTCTAATTTATAGGTGAATGAACACAATGAAATTGAGGTTGAAAGTTCAATGTACAGTGGCGCCTGGGTGGCTCAGTCTTAAGCGTCTGCCTAATGCTCAGGTTATGATCCAGCCTGGCATTGGCTCCCTGCTCAGCCAGAAGCCTGCTTCTCCCTCTCCCTCTGCCCTTGCTTGTGTTCCCTCTCTTGCTGTCTCTCCCTCTGTCAAATAAATAAATAAAATCTTAAAAAAAATAAAAAAAGAAGAGAAAGAAAGTTCAACGTACAGTGATTGCAGCTTTCAGAAATGGGAGTTCAACCACTTTTCTTCCACCTCAAAACCCACCTCCCCATTCTAGTGGGGAGAAAAACACCATGTAACTAACACTAAATTTGACAAATGTAGCAACTTGGGCATGAGTAGCCTAGAGGCCAGGTGATGTTATCATTGTCAAAGAAAATGTCAGTTTTCCTGCCTCTTCTCTTAGCACAATTATGGTCAGTTTCACAATAATTGCTAGACGTTGGTTCTTTTTAACCCTCAAGTCACATGCATAAGACAAACCTTGTCTGCTTTGCCTGTCATCCTCGTTTTCGCTTTTATTTTATTTCTTGGTCATTACCATATATGTTTTTTAAAAAGTCACATGACTTCCTCAGTAAAAAGGGGTTTTGGGAATAGGATTATGATACTCTCCAAGACTCTCCAGGAAGGTTCCCTTTACCCTCAAACTGCGGTGTGAATCATACATTCATCTCACACTCAGTTTAACCTGTTAGCACTCCACATCTAATACTCTCTCAGATCTATTTCAAAGACTTTATATCAGTGACCACAGTCTAGATTTCTAAGACTCTTACAGGCATTTATCACTTTACATTAGGAAACACTGATATATATTTGTCACATTAAATCCATGTACAAACAAAGCAAACTAAAAGAAAAACCAGTAATAATACTTACTACCTCTGTGTGCATATTAACATCTTACTATAAGCAGAATAGGAAACTCACAATTATAAATTTCTTCCTCATTCTTCTGGTGAAAATCATTCAGATGTTATTTGTAAAAAGACTACCAAAGCAAGTGCACTGCAGGCATTCGCTAGCCATTTGGATAATAGAAGAGACCATCTCCACCTTACAAGATTTCAAGCAACAGATTAAAAAGGTAGACATCTAGATATGGAATTAATCTTTCAGAAATCCATATACCTGGGGCCGTATGCATATAAACTATGGGATTGCTCACAACAGTTGCAGTAATGCAGTAAGAATTCCAAGTAAGAATAAGAAATGTAATTAAACGGATACTCTGGGCAAACAGAATAATGATTGCAATTAACACAGTCGTAAAAGGGAGAGAAGTGAATGGCAATTGTGTGGAAAGCAACAGAAAGCAACAAGTAGCCCTTACTTCTCTTTTCTGCTTTCCATGAGAAGCTAATTTTATTGATCCAATTTATTATGTACAGAAGAAATTATGCTATAAAACCAATACTCACGTTCCTCATGTGAACATTATATATATTTTTTCTTTTTCTTAATGGTAGCACTAGTGTTTATTAAGGTGTGCCTTAGTACAGGTGCCGGGGCTTGCCCACAGGCGCTTTTGATGTATAAAGCCCAGACCTTCTGCCAATTCTTCTTGAGCAATGATACCAGGAAACTGACAGCTACGTGGACGTCGTACACAAGCTCATCGACTGCCATCTTCATGCGCCAACCACCACTGCCAGACATACCGCCTTCTTCATCTGGAATTGGATGGTGGACTTCACTTCACCCACTTTGGCCCCCAGTCCTCATTGTGGGTCAGCATGGAAGGGAACTTGCCAGCCTTACTCAGGCCTGGACCCAAACCTTGTGGGATCTGCTTGATCAGAGATTCTGAAGCCAAAAAGCATCACACTTCTTGAACAGCTTCTTGATGAAATTTTTTTCTTGTTGAGTTTCTTGTATGTCTCAGTGTCCATGTGGGGAATATCCACGACCTTGGCCTCCTCAGAGTGCTGCTGGTCCCCCAAACTTTGGGGCAGGGAGTGGACTGAAGCCTGATGGTGCCAGAGAAGCACTTGTCCCTCTGAGGGTGGTAGTTCTTCAAGCTGGTCTGCAGCTCCACCATCTCCAAAACCTTCCGGCGCTGGCACTGGTTCCCCTGCAGGACTTCCCACACCACCAGTGCAGGGTGTCACTTGGAGACTTTGCTGCTCATGGTGCCTCAGGCCACAATAACCAGATGAAAGAGCAATACTATATGTTTTAAACTGTGTTAAACAATTTACCTACCCCCCTTAAGATAGTAGCAATCCCTTTAAGTGGGTATGCTTTTCTCCTCCTTTTAAAGAATAAGACAGATAGGCATAGGAAACAAATGATGTCTATATGGCCAATATACATTGGAACAGTGATTCAGCTCAAAGCTATGTCCCCTCCCCATGAAACCATTATACCAATTACTGGGGGAGGTGAGAAATCTTGCAATACAAGCATATACAAGGAAATCTTAGAATTTCAGAATAGGATGCCATTTCTTTCACAAAAGTACTTTCTTTCACAAGAGTCCTAACTAAGCCCATCTAAACTGCCAGGCTTGGCTTATGGGGATTTCTCTCAAAATAACATAGCTCGGAAAATTAAAAATTCAGAAGACAATGACTCCTTTGCAATTAAACTTAAATCCTTAACTTAAATGCAGAAAATTACTTTCGCTAAAGAAACTCAGAATCCCTAACTCTTCCACTGGTAATCTCAGATGTGACATATACCTGTATGATAATATCATCTCTCATCGGCAAGAGTCTCTGTCATTTTTGGATTGAGCACTGAGTTACCCACAACAACTGCAGGCATAACCATAGAATATGGTTTGGCAATTGATTCTCTCACTTACAGATATTACTTAGTCATTTTCCATCA
Organism: Ursus maritimus; assembly: GCF_017311325.1. Taxonomy (NCBI): domain Eukaryota; kingdom Metazoa; phylum Chordata; class Mammalia; order Carnivora; family Ursidae; genus Ursus; species Ursus maritimus. Next base: position 41,281 of record NW_024426697.1, read on the forward strand.
GTATGATACCAGTCACAGTAAACCTTTGTATTCTTAAATAATCAGAGCTTTTTGGCGTTTATCAGGCCCTACCTCTCTCTCTGATGGTAGATCAATGCTAAAGTCTTCAAACTCAGATTGCCCTTTTTGGTCCATCTATACAATCGGATGTGTATCGCTATAGTTTACAGTCATATAGGATCACATGAGCCTCATGGTACAGTATGCTTATCAATGTGATTAGAAATTTTCACAATATACTGAAATTTCATATTTCTTGACTATATTAACAGATTATGAGCATTTTGTGAGGAAAGGGAATACTTTGTTCATTATTACCTACCAAAGGACTTATTATAGTGCAGTCATTTACTAAAATATTTGTTAAATTAATCAACAAAAGATGAAGGTCTCATAATGCCTATTCCTACCTAAACTATTATTATCCCCTGCCTTGAAATTATCATTGCTCTGCTCTGGTATCTTATTTGAATAAGTTTCTGTGACTGGGTTTTCTAGGACTCCTTGTTTTTCAGAAGCATAGGCAGAAATTGCTATAACCCTTCAACAATAGCAGCACCTCTTAAACTCCTTACTCAACAGACAGAAACTCTCTCTTCTTTCTAGGTCTACCTCCCAGGATCTCCACTGTGGAAACATACAGGGCAAAATTCTATCTTTTAATCATTAAGAAACCAGATGGAACCATACAATTAGACTACCATGGGTATCACACTTTTAATGTTTTCTTAACTTGAGATGTTTTCATACAGACAATACTAAAAAATCATAACGGGACTCAACAATATTATTTACTTAGCACATATCAATGGTTTTCTTGATACAGATCCCTTCAGGTCTCAGAAGCAGCTCATATACTCCATCGTTCATTCTGTTAAATCCCCAGAAACACATTTCCATTTGTGCAACCTTGGAAAAATTAGCTAAACTCTCAATAAGTCACTTCCTGATATAGAAATTAAGGAGAATAATAGGAATTTCCTCAGGGGGTAGTTGTAAATATTTATTTAAACAAGGTTAACAAACATGCCTTGTACCTTCCAGGGCTTAATAAATTGAAACTATTATTATTATCTTAAATAATGTCAGTTTTAATTCAATGTCATACAGCCAGCCACATGTAATTTACTCATAAATAATTTGGTTTTATGCATCACAACAGTGTCTATAGGACAACTGTCCTTGCATATGGTATGTTATGTGGTACTCCCTCATCTATAAATTGTGGATGACAATAATGTTTACTTGATTTTTTTATGTGAATAATTTAGACTTACTCTTTTGCATATCACTACTCTACTAGCGTTTTATTATGAAATTTGCATCCTCCAAATTCCATCAAACATGTCTATTTATATGCAAAGGCAGCAAAGGCTGCATTTTCAGTTGTCCTTGAAGCTAAGATTCTAAATGTAATTTTAGTTCTGCCAAACAGATACATTCATAAAAGATACAAACTTCAAACACTGTTATCGTTTTAAACATCTATATTACTGGTGTAGATCATAGCAGGTTCAAATGACCCTAAATTTTGTATCAATAACACTAGATTCCTGAGGAGGAGTTCTCATGGGAACTTAATTTTGTGAAGCCTCTTTGAGATCATTCCAAGAAGCTCATCCTAAAATCTGCCTTCAGGGATGCCTGGGTGGCTCAGTTGGTTAAGCATCTGCTTTAGGCTCAGGTCATGATCCCACAGTCCTGAGATTGTTTCCCTTCCCGCATCTTTCTCCTTGCTCAGTGGGGAACTTGCTTCCCCCTAGGCCTGTGGCTTCCCCTGCTTGTGCTCTCTTTCTTTCTCAGACAAATAAATAAAATATTTTTTAAAAAATCTGCCTTCAGCTCTCTAGATAATTCCTTGAACCATATATTACTTGATACTAAATAGATTTATTTTTAATTAGCTACCATAAATCCTGCTCTCTGCAACCGCAGTTGATATACAGAGAACAGATCTCAGTAACGGACTCTTAAAGCAGTAGGAATCAGGAACCAATTCACCTGGTTTGGTCTGAAATCAGCAATGATTCCATTACACAATGAAACACTGGTAGTCTACATGGACACATTTATAAGACAGAGTTATCTAGAATTAAATGCCTTCTGAAAGCAGGGTTGAGTAAAACTGAACAATGAATACAAGGCTTGTGTAGGAGCTGGCTGTTTCCAAATGCATCTGACAGCTTAAACAAAGAAAATGTAACTTTAAAGTTTCAATTATCTTGTAACTGAAGAGACGACATAGCCAGTATTAAATCTCTATCTTACAGGCTCCTTAATTATCAAGCTGATTTAATTCACAACCTCTTCACATGTCTTATGTGAATGCTAAGACCCTGACTGGGGAAAAAATAGGAACTGATCATTGGAATAAAGGCATCTCTGTGGATTCAGACAACTTGGTACCTGAATGTGAAAGCACCACCTAGACTCCCTTGCCAACAGAAGGAACCATCTTTATCTTGTTCTGCTTCATGAAACTGACCATGCGTCATTTAGAACCTCTATAGTTAACCACACGTGAAGGAATTAGTTTTAAATTTTTCCTTATGTGTATAGTCACCATTCCTAGACTATTTTCTGATCTATAATATGTATCAGAATCTGGCCTTACCAGGAGATGGTAAGCAAGTACAAACTCAGGAAAAGGCATAATTACATTGAAAAATTTTACCTGTTTTTGATCATTTATCTTAACATAAATATGGGAACTTTTGTTTGGATGGATTCTCATGGCACATGTCCAGGAGAGAAGAAACATAATTTTACATTCTGCTGAATTTATTGAAATGAGTGCATCTATCAGAAATTCTGGGGTTGCTAAGCCACCTTGAATAGATAGAATTTCCAGTGGATTCAAAGGTGATTACCAAACTGATGCTTGCAAGTTAACTTATAACAAAGAAGCTGAAATACCATAAATTCCTTAATATAAAGTTTACAATCAATAGATTGATCATACAGTTTGGAAAGCATTCAGCATGTTTAAGCTATTCATTGGCCTCCAAATTCTATTCCCCAAGATACCAAGAGTTGAAACAAATACAATGATTTTCTCTTTTTTAAAAAACTGAAGAAAGGGGCACCTGGGTGGCTCAGTCAGTTGAGCATCTGAATCTTGATTTCAGCTCTGGTCATGATCTCAGGATCGTGAGATCGAGCCCCGTGTCGGGCTACACACTCAGAGGGAGTCTGCTTGAGGATTCCCTTTCTCTCCCTCTGCCCCTCCCCTGCTCGTGCTCTCTCTCTTCCTCTCTAAAATAAATAAAATCTTAAAAAAAACGAGGAAAAATGGAAGCGGGGATAATGACTAACGTGGGAGGTACTACTAGTGAAGGGTCTATTGAGCATCCCCACTAATGTCTCCCTTTAGTCTTCAAATGATGAAAGCATGTTCTTAGGTGACATCCAAGCATGTCTAGATTGGCAATAAAAATGATAATTGACAAAAATTGACCTCACTATGGGAGATTCATCATGAAAATCTAGGACAGAAATAAATGGCTAGCCCACTGAGATAATTGAATTTGTTATTCAATAACAACAACAGCAGCAACCACAATAATCATAATGTCTTATTATGAAAGCCTGACTTGAATTATGATGAATCAAGCAGAAAGTGTTCTGTTACAATTTAAGAAAGACCCTGCAGTTTCACAACATACATATAATGAGTTTCATGGTCAATTTACAATGGCTAGTTACCAGAGGAAGGAAAAACTAAACCTGGTTGACAGATAATTCTGCATCATATAATATAATTGCAATAAATAATCTACTAATTAAATGAATCCCATTCAGGAATAGCCCTAAATCATAATTAGGATAGAATTTTTTTTCTGGTAGAATAAATTCAAGTGGTATATTTCATTGTCCTCATTTCCAAGAGCTTACAGCTAGTCACATGTAAGATTTTATATTGTTTCATGAACATTAGTTAATGATATGTTGGGTAGCAAGAGGCTTAGAAAGAAATATTGGAATATCAATAACAAAGAGAGGAAATAGTACTTGAATGAGACTCTCATAGTGGAACCAGATTATTTAGGTGTTTGTGTGCCATGTGACTTTCAACAAATACTCATCTGAAAAGGAGATTTATAATAATCAAGAGGAAAAGATGATCCATTTTATGAAAGCCATTCACTTTTCTTGAACCATTTACTTAAATATTTAATTACTGAGTTAATGAAAAATACGGCCATGAAGGCAATGATTAAATTTTATGTATAAGTTCCTTCGATGTCAAACCTGCCAAGATCACAGTTGAACTTTTGATATAGCTCGAATGCTAGAGGAACAACTAGCTACCTGACAGAAAATTGATAAGTTTACACCCCTGTCTTCATTGGGGCTACAATTTGTACGCACTGGAAGAACAACTTTTTCTGAATATGTGTCTGCTTTTGCTTCCCACAAGGCTTCTTCCCACAATCCCATCTATAGGGTACTAATTATTTTATCCTGAGTCACAGTGACCTAAATAAAATTGGTTCTGAAAATGAAACTTATTTGAGAGTAAAAGAAGTGAGGCAGCGACACTGATATATCTTACTAGGTACTGTATCATCCAGAAAGGACAAAAACGAAAGTAGCTGTGATGATAAATTTTGGTCATTCTTGAGAAACATGAGTATTAACCCAGTAACTGGGGTGGGAGGAAAATGTCTAGGTGCCAAGTCTCCCATCCCCTTACTAGCATCACCATTTAAGTGGTAATTTAAAATGGAACACACATGAGCAAGCATTCATGTAGGCAAAACATTTCGTTCCTCAAAAAACATTTGATTTCCTTCCTGACTGAAGGAAAAAATATATATATATAATATATGCAGAATACGTAATAGATAAAGGATATGTATTGAGAGTATATAAAGAAGTCCCAAAATACAACAATAAGAAAACAAAATTTAAACAATGGATAATCATCTGAACACAGATGTTATCAAAGTTAATATACAAATGTCAAGTAAGCATAGTCAAGGGTACGCAACTTCTTGGTCATCAGAAAAATTAATTAAAAACCCAATGGACACCTGCCTGGCTCAGTTTGTACAGCATGGGACTCTTGATCACAGGGTCATAAGTTTGATCCCCACATGTGTGTAGAGATAACTAAAATAAATAAATGAATGAGTGAATGAATGAATGAATGAATGAATGAATAAAACCCCAATGGGATACTGCTACGTATCTATCAGAATGAATAAAATAAAAGTTTTTAAAAGACAATATCAAGTACTTGAGGCAAAACCACAGAAACTTCTACAAATTACTAATGTGATACAAAGCACTGCAGTCACTTTAGAAAGCCGTTTAATAGTCACTTATAATGTTAAACATACAATTTTTGAAAAGTCTATCCCTCTTTGAATTATTTTACTCAAGTGAAATGAAATCTCTCCACACAAAACATCTTTATTCATTACCATCATAAATTGGAGACCACCCACATGTTCTTCAGTATGTGAATGAATACACTAACTGTGGGGTAGGCACCTAAAGGAACACTACTTGGACTAGACGGGAACCACATACTCATTTACCCATCAACATGGGTGGAACATGACTCCATTTTACTCAGTGAAAAAATCCCAATCCAAAAGCTGCACCTTCTATGGCTCTACTTGTGTGATGTTCTGGAATGGCAAATATCAGGACAGGAAATAATCAGTCATTGTCAAGTTTGAGAGAGACAAAGGGTTGACAAGCAAGGGACAACGTGAGGGATGTGAGATGACATAACCATACTGTGTGGTTCTGTGGGGTGGACACATGACTCCATGAAATATAAACACCTATATAGCAGTAAACAACCCGTAGTGTATGAGCTTTCTAAATGCAAATTACAAATAATTATCCAGGATGTTGGTGGAACTCAACAGGAACACATTCTGTGACAGGTCATTCTCACCATTTTACAAAGAATGAACTCTGGACTGGAGGATTGTAATTGGAAGTATGAACTAATGTTCATTTTATATAAAGTTGTTTTTCATTATTCATGGAGTCCTTATTTGCACATTCGCCTACTCTCCAGCATGTATTTGTAACCGCAAAATCAATCCAGGAGGCACGTTTGCGGCCAGTCCAGGACATGGGCAGAGCAGCAAAGAGTTTGAGTTCCCCATCACACCTGTTCCCAGCTGAGGTTAAATAAGGTGATGTTCTGCCTTCTTGTTCAGCTCTCATACCTTAAACGAAGTCCTTTTCATGGCCTATATAATGCCACATTTTTCTGTTTAATTAGTAATTTCACTGCTTCTAATGGCCCCCAAAGCACAGTACTAAAGCACTTAGTGTCCTGAGAGCAAGAATGCTGTGATGTGACTTACAGAGAAAATACCTGTTGGGGGAATTTGGGCCACACATGAGTTATAGGCTGTTGGCTTGATATTAACAAATCAACAACATAGTACATTAAGAAAAAGGAAGAAACATTTGTTACTCTGTGAGGCCTCTCCTGAAAGTGCTAAGTTAGCATCTTTACTGCATGATGAAGGTATGGAAGAGACAGAAAGCAGATACATTTGTAGATTCATGAGATGAAAGAGATTAAAAAAAATAAAGGCATAATGACAGCATTGTTGGAAGCCTGACAGCCAAAGAAATTTATGGTCATGTTGCCCATTGTTAGGACATGTTAAACTCTACAGAGCTAGCACTGTTGGCTCATGTTTTTCATGATTTTCGAAGACTGACCTGATGCACATTCTTGGGTTATCTTTGCAGGATTTAAACCCCTTTGAGTGCTCAGATACCAGACCAACTAAAGCCAGAGGAGCAAGGATGCTGACCCTTGTCAGCCCTTGGGATTTCAATCAACAAAGTCACTTTAAGATGACTTTTGCCCCAAATCCATGCTGAATTGCCCATTGTGCAAGCCCCTGGATAAATATGTATACACCCTTAGTTTAAAACCTCCCAGTGTGCTGTTCAAAGAGTCACTACTTTAGGAAATACCCCAGGTGTTTACAGATTGCAAGTAAAGCCCTTCCTTTCCTATTCTTTAACTTGCTTGTGTTTTTTTGGCTCAACATTCACCAAGAAGCAAACCCAGTTTCGGGTAACAAAAACCACAATAATAATTCTGTAGCAAGATCACTATATAATGATAAAATTAGGAAAATATCATTTAAGACATCTTTTTTTTTTTTTTTCTGATTTGGGGAGAAGCCCTTAAGATGTGCTAAGAAGCATTGCTTTGTTTACAACAGGAGCAGGCGAGCCACACAAGCAGAAAAGAGTTTATTAAGATGCCATCTATAAATTTGACTCATCTTTTTCACCTGTCTTTTGTTTATTTATAATTTTATATATATTCATTTTATCCATTTTCGTTTATTCATTTTTTTCATTTCATTTTCAACATTATAAAATGAAGGCAAATACTAGATATTCATATTTTTTAACTGTGCATACTGGATAACTAGCTGATGAATAGCACCACTTCAATCACTGGGGGGAAATATGGTCTCAGGTGTGAATTCAAAAGTAAACTAAGACTAAAATACAAACAAGTCTTATCATGAGTAAACTGATATGGTATGCCACAGGTTTAACACAATCTTCAATCTTTGATGGATTTGCCTTTAATGCATAACAGATTGTTATTTCTTTATTTAAAAGGTTATTCTTAATTTAACAGATTTATTACTTATGTTCTGTCAATCTTTATACATGTTCCTACAATCTATTATTGAAAATATTGATATAAAAGTAGATTCTGCTAAAAAGTTTGAAAGTAAATAAGTTGCTATGCTCACTGGAGATTTGTTATTGTTCAAAATTATTATTAGAGGTATCTGTTTGGGGGCGCCTGGGTAGCTCAGTTGGTTAAGCCTCTGCCTTCAGCTCAGGTCATGGTCCCAGGGTCCTGAGATCCAGCCCCTCATTGGGCCTCCTGCTCAGCGGGGATCCTGCTTCTCTCTCTCTCCCTCTGCCCCTTCCCCTGCTTGTTCTCTCTTTCTCTCTCTCTTTGAATAAAATCTTAAAAAAAAAAAAAAGAAGTATCTGTTTGGGTTCTGTACTGCTTTGCGTAGTACCCTTCAAAATTCGTGTCTACCTGGAACCTATAGATATGACCTTATCTGGAAATAGGATCGTCACAGAGATAACTGAAGGGGAGCAGAATAACACCCCCAAAATATGCCTTTTTGGCACAGGATTATTTTGAGCTGGTTATTCTTAAAAAATAACAAAGGGAAAGGTCAGAAAACTGGGAAGTTACTTTTTTGTAAGACACTTATTTTTATATAAGGAAACTCCATTTGTAAGGGTGTCTCACTCTCTGTACTGGGAAGTGGAGGATGATCAAATCTCTAGAAACTCTTATCAAAGGAGAAGGTGGCAACTCAGATCTGCATAACAACCATACCCTCATTCACTGTGCTTTGCCTGATAACTTTCTATAACTGGCTGTCTCTCCACCCTACCACATCTTCCTTTGGCTTTAACTGAAGATATTATGTAAGGTGGTGGCCTTGGGCCATTTTGGGGTGTCACTCAGTTTTCCTGGTCTCTCCCATGTGTCCTGGAGGTATACATGCTATTAAACTTCTGTTTATTTTTCTCCTGCTAATCTGTCTTTTATTACAGCATGGTCTCAGCCAAGAACCTGAAAAAGTAGAGGGAAAATATCCTTCCACCCCTACATAACCAAGTAAAGATGAGGTCTTATACATTAAAGCAATTTTCCAGGTCTCTGGATCTGATAACAGTTTCCCCATAAAGTATAATTTTAAGTAATATTTTGGCCAACACATAAACATCATACGAATGTTATCATGATGATGTTTGTATTGAAATATGAGCATATTTATGACACATTATTCAAGTTCTTGACTTTTATCATGAATAGATTAATATACTTTGAGTTTAAAATAGCTGCTCTGCTTTAACAGTCCTTCAGTGTGCACTCAGTATTCCTTAGTCATATACCTTGAATAGCTTCATGTCTCAAAAAAAACACAGCAATATCTTAAAATCTTTCTTCAGAAAGTGCCTTGCATTTTAAGATCATCAAATAATCCCAATTTCCACTGAATTTAAACTATTTATATGACTTATGGAACTCTGAGATTAAATAGCAACTAACTATAGGTCTCAAATGATGAATGTAAAGGGAATATTAGAGATGTATTTCCAGATCAATACAGGGAGAAATAAAATGATGCATGGGATGAGGGAAATATTGCTTGTACTGGACATGAGAAAAGGAATCTGAGATTTCTAAAATAACGTAGAATTCTCACCCTTTGCTGTAAGAAGTGAAAATTATGCACACAGCTGTCTCTAGCATCTGTGTGCTCAGAACCTAAGCTTGAGCTCAACACACAATAAGCATCTAAAAAATAATTATTGAATGAATAAATGGTAATGATTCTAATCATGGTCAGGTTTTCTATGTCATCATTCAGTGGAAAGATATAAAACCTTAAAAACAAGCCTTATATTTCTTATGGTGTAGAATGATAGAGACCTCAGCCCCAGTCTAAATCATCACAGTGAATTCTTAATATTTTCCCTAAGATTGGAGAAAAACCCACTGTTCACAACTTAAATCTATTGCCACTGAGAAACTGCTAATCTCTTACTCTATTAAATTTGTAAAGTTATGGATTAGTATAAAAATTTAAATCCTTATATATATTTTTCTGCTCTGATTTCAGGCCACTAATCACCAAAATATTCTATTCTAAATTGTGTACTAATTTGGACTACAGCTTAATGCTGGTGTCTTGAGAACACTAATCTTCATGGTACCTTTTGTTTATTCATTCAGCTAATCCTCCTGAGTCCATTGTGAATGGAACAGATAATATTATGGCTAGCCTGAATAACATGATTAAAATCGTATCATCTTGCCCACCAAACTTGGGAAGACATTATATTGGACTTCATTTCAACTATAACATTTCATTTCAAATATCAAGTTACACCTCTAAAAGTAGCAATAGGTAGGATACCTTGGGACCTCAGATCCTTAGAGAAATTTGGGTTGATGTATGCCCTTTTTGAAAAATTGGAGAGGAGTTCTTGGAATTATTCTTTATTATCAATATTTTGAGTATTTGGTTGCAAATATAAGATGGCAGAGAAGAAAGAAAGTGTAAAGACCTTTGAAAAATCTCAAAGTACTTGTGTTTAAACAAATTAAAGAAGCCATTAGAAATGACATTGTCTAAACCAGCCATATATACCATAAAAGTAAGTATGTCTTTAATGGTTTTAGGAATATATTTTTGCTTTAATAGAGTAAATGTATGCTTTATACAAGTAATCTCAATTATTCACAATCTTATATATGAATAAATTTAAGCCACACAATTTATATGAAATATACAAATGAAGACATTTTAAAAACTGCTACAATTTAAGAATTTCACACAACATTTTTGTTCATTCATAAATATTTTGTGATTGTTAGGATTACATGAAGAACACAAAATTGTGTTCTTATCTAAATATCTTTTAATAATTATTTTTAATATAATCAATATTAGGACACCATGTAATCATTTTTGTATAAGATTCAAAATAATTTATTTCATGTGTCTTGACACTGAGCAGATCTACTTTATGCTTTAGTTTTGCACGATGTGAATTTTATAGAGTGAAGGTTATCATCCATCAGATAGAGGCAGAGGCCAAAAAAAATGCATATCTTAGGACCACAAAAAGGACAGATGGTGGAAAGTAGGAATAATTCTGTTCCGGCAATTTGTAGGTAAAGAATTTAATAAGTTCATTAATACATTAAGTTAGTTGGCTAATTGTGAGTAAATATTATTTCTTTTGAAAGCTCTGAAACCTCTGAAAGATATAGAAAACAAGTGAGACACTACAGACTTAGCCAGTCTGTCTGGACAGTTAAGCATTTCTTAAAATGATCTTAGATAACAGCACTTCTAAAGCTTTTATGGAAAGTAAGAGCTTCAAACAGGAAAAAAATTAAATCCTGTAAAGCATCAAGAGTTGCATTAAAGCCAAAAATAAAAAAGAAGAGTAATAAGAAGTACACTTTGCCTCCCAAAAGCTTACCTTGAATGTTGAACTAGTCCTTTTGTCTCCCTCAAGAAAAGAATAGGCAATAATATGGAAGTGCTAAATCATTTTAGAATTAAGTAAGAACACTTATAGTTTGCAAAAATAAAATTAAGTCTTAAGTAAAAGTATTGCTTTATGTATCAGAGAGCAGACTCAGGTAGAGAGTAAATACAAATATATTTAAGAAGAATATATATATATATATAAATTCTTTTAAAAGATTTGTTTGTTTATTTTAGAGAGAGAGAGAGCATGGAGGGGGGGAGGGCCAGAGGGAGAGGAAGAGAGTCTTAAGCAGACACCTCATTGTGCATTCCTCAAAACCGAGACCACGACCTGAGCCAAAACCAAGAGTCAGACACTCAACTGACTGGGCCACGCAGGCACCCCAAGAAGAATATATTTACAATCTTAGAAAAGACCATTACGACAGATTCATAATTAAAATTAAAATTATAATTATGGAAGAGACATTGGAATTAGATTGGGGCTACCCTCCCATCCATTAAATATTTCTGTATACTGTTATCAGGTACACATTACTCTACCAGGTGGGCAAATGGTCTCTGTAGATTGTAAAAGGTTGAATGGGAGAAGGAAACAGACATGTTTATTCAAAATAGAAATGTTAAAAATTATATGAAGAAGAAAGCAACCAAAAATACCTTCAAAATATGGCAATATGCTAAAGTAAGCTCTGAGCCTTAGATTTTCATCTCACAGGTTTTGTTCTCTTTTTTTCCCCTTGTTTTCAGGATTATATCATGTTAAGTACATTTTCACGTGTCTGTTGGTCATCTGTACATCTTCTTTGGGAAAATCACCTATTCAGATTCTCTGCCCAGTTTTTATTTGGATTATTTGGGCTTTTTGATGTTGAGTTGTATCATTTCTTTATATATTTGGATATTAACTCCATATTGGATATATCATTTGTAAATATCTTCTCTCATTCAGTAGGTAACCTTTTAATTCTGTTAATGGTTTCCTTCATTGTGCAAAAAGTTTTTTATTTTGGTGTAGTCCCAATAGATTGTTTATTTGTTTATTGTCAATATATTTCATTAACAAAATATTTGAATAGCACATTTTATATCCTTGTGGCCCTTTCTTCTTGCTGTTTTCTGCTTCTTCACAGGTTTACATATAATTGGATTATAGTGCCTCGGCAGACATTTATCTCAGGTAAAAATAATATAACATTGACAAATGAAAATTCTAAGACTGCCTTTTCCTCACTGCCATTCTCTGCATTTATACACCTCTCTGACATTTAATTTTTTTAAATCATTTCCCAAGGCTACCTAATTAAAATTATTCAAGTAAACTTTAGAATATACTCCTCAGGAACATCTCTCTCCAGAGACGTTTTAATTGTTTCCCTGTTAAGAATCTCCTGTGACTATTTTGAGGGGGAGAAAAAAACAGATAAAACCAGTCTGTTTTGGTAGCAATAGTTAGAAAACCAACTTTTCCCACTGGAAGGTAAGAAAAAGTTTGGTTTTTGTTGTTGTTGTTGTTTTTAATTACAACCCATCTTTATTTTACAGAAGTTACTGGGAGCCAGGTAAAATGTTATATTAGTGGATCTTCCTAGCATCTATGGTTAGGATATTGTTATTTTCATGGAAATTTTGGAAAATAAGAGATACTAAGTGGCTACTCTTGGATTGTGCAATATGGGATAGTTCCTTACATTTCAAGGATTTTCTCTCTCACAAATTTTTATTCATTCCTATGCAGCTCACTTCTTTCCTGTAGCTGTTGTTCCTTTTTTATCATATTAATTAGCAAGTATTCATAAAGCAACAGATAATCTGAATATGTATTTTAACTATGGAAGGAATTGCTGGAAAAACATACAAAGTTCTAAGTGCTGTGCTTTTAAAAATTCCCAACACTTTATTAATATCTTGTTAAGTGTGTGAACCTTAGATGAATAAGCCATTCATGTAAAGCATTTGTGTGTGTGTGTGTGTGTGTGTGTGTAATTTCACACACTGTATTAGTGTATGGCCAAGTTTACTTACCAGAGCACACAGTGGAAGGACCTGAAAACCTTAATAAATTGAATGACTAGGCTCTGTGCTTTATACATGTTTTCAGTTTTGATACCTAAAAACAGATTCTGTAATCCTCTATTTCTGTAGAAAATTGATATGGAGTATCACATAAAATGATTGAGAAGGGTTAAAAATAATTTTCTAACCTCAAGCATCAGGGTAACTATTAAAATGTTTAGAATAATAGAATTTTCCATGTAGAGGGGATTATAGATATATTCTCCTGCAGGGGTAGCATATGAAAGAGACATGCCACTAACCGCCCTTTCCCACAGCTATAGCAAATCATTGCAAATAAGTTCTAATATTACTTAGGCCTCGAAGAGTGAGGATCTGACCTCAGAATCCTTCTCAACTTGCTGCCAATACCATAAGAGTTGACCTATGAGCTGAGATTCATTTGTACCCCTGATAAAGTAAACTTTCTCACTTGTGAGATGAAGATAGTGAAACCCAGAAAGGGAAGGGAATTCTCCAAGGTGACTCAGTGAGTCAGAACAAATTGAGATCTACATCCCAGTTCAGTTAATTTTCCATAGGCCAAGCTGCCTACCTGCTTGGTCCTTTCCTGGTCATGGTTCCTAAACTAATTTATGCTTTCCAAACAAAGCATGCATGCCAAAAACTAGGAGCACTTTAAGGGAGCACATACAATATCAAACCCAGAAAGGAGAGTCATGGTATGTTTATTCCCCCAAGATGAGAAACCGCATCCCTCCCTAATCACCATAAAATGTTTTCTGACAGCCAATCCTCATCCTAAACTAATCACACACATCCTTCTTGCGTCTCAGCCTTATTCTCAATCCCCTGATATGCACTCCTTGGCAGGTATCCAGAAATGACTTTTGCTGAAAGTCTTCAGGACCCTGACACTCCTGCTTACTGTTGCTTATACCTCAAGGTTGTCCAGATAAATCCAGGGGCTGCCTGGGGGTGCACAAATGCTTTAGTGCTTCCTCCCTCTTCCCTGTAGTGCAGCTGTTTGTAAGAGCTTCCCAGAGGAAAATGCCAAAGGGCCCCCTTTTCGGAACTGTGGTAAGAACACATAACATGAGATCTACTCTCTTAAATTTTTAAGTGCACAATACGGTATTGCCAACTGTAGGCACGGTGTTACACAGCAGATGTCCTCCCCACTGCCCCTGGCAACCACCATTCCACTCTCTGTTTCTATGATTTTGACTGGTCTAGGTACCTCATTATAAGTGGAATTATACAGTATTTGTTCTTTTCTGTCTGGCTTATGAAAATTAGCATAATATCTTCAAGGATCATTGATACTGTGTTTTATGTATCTAATTTCCTTCCCTTTTACTTCTGCATACTGTTACATTGTATGTGTACACCACATTTCTTTATCCATTCACCTATCAATGGACACTGAGGTTGCTACCATACCTTGGCTATTGTAAATAAGGCTGCAATAAACATATCTCTTTGAGTTTCTGATTTCAATTATTGTGGGTATACCTCCAGAACTGGATTTGCAAGATTATATGGCAATGCTGTGTTTAGTTACATATAAAAATATATTAAAAAAATGCATCCAAGGGTGGGGGGGCAGGGGCATTTACTCTCTACCACGCTGGTAAGGGTTGAAAGTATTCATCTTTTGCATGCTGAGTTTGTGTCAAAATAACCCTTCTTATTAAAGTGTTATACATAAACACCACTACTCTAGAGAAATATGTAAATATGTATGAACATTTTAAGTATGAAAAATTATGATCAGTAACTCCTTTTGTGGAAACTTAACACTCAAAAGGTAATAGGACGACAATGCTGAAATGTATATGTGTGTTCTACGCATTCTAATATTACTTGTACCAGGAAAAGATTTTTCAAATTATTTATTTATTTATTTATTTATTTATTTATTTATTTATTTATATTTATTTATTTATGAGAGCAGGGGAAGTGGTAGAGGGAGAGAATCTTCAAGCAGACTCCCTGCTGACAGGGGGCTCAATCCCGTGACCCATGAGATCACAACTTGAGTGGAAACCAAGAGTCCAACACAACAGAATAAGCCACCCAGCCGCCCCCTGGGAAAATTTTAAAATGCTCAGTAAAGAGGGATTTGATTCCTCATGGCATATCCATAAACTGAAACCATATTCAGCCATTAAAATTGACACTGGTAATGTTTATGCTAATATCAAGTGGTTAACGATTGCTTAAAATGAAGATTTCCTAATTAGGTATAAAATGCTTAAAATTAAATATATCACATGAAACAACTCCTTTAAATTGAAAATATCCATGTTGTCACTTTTGTTAAATTATACTTGTCTCTACAATAACTATAAAGTCTCTAATAATCCAATTACTAACTAAATATCTGTTTTTGAAGTACCATTATTGGTTATACAAAAGTAATTTAAATATCCTAGTTTTCATTTATGTAGTATGTTTTAACAAGAAGATACGATTTCAAAGAAGTTTTTTAAGTGTTATATTTATTCACAGTAGAATGAACTGTGCCTAATTTGCTCATTAACAAAGAATAGCTTTGGTGCACATTATATAATAAAATATGTCTTGGGTTTTACACTAACATGTTGAAAATAACATAGAAGCGTAAAGGTGAAATCTGAGTTGCTTCTAATTTTATATTTAAACTGGTTATTTATCTATTTTAATTTTCTTTTAAGTAGGCTCCACACCAAGCATGGACCCCAACACGGGGCTTAAGCTCACGACCCTGAGCTCGAGACTTGAAGTGATATCAAGAGTCAGACACTTAAATGATTGAGCCACCCAGATGCCCCTATATGTAAACTGTTTAGCTCAACTAAAAGAAATATTCTCTAAGGAAATTTTAGTTGAAATGATATATCTCAGAAGTCTTCAATAATTCTAAAATTATTTTATAAGCAATGGAACTAAGTGCTTTTCCTCGATAGTCTCTACTAGTTTGCCTTTCATACCATAAACTGATTCCCCACAGTGTTAAAAACGATAACAGAGGTCGTAGGAATATGAACATTAGAAAATGTTGGGGTTTTTTTGTGAAGGTTCCCTCCTCCCCCAAATACCTGGTCATCATCCTGCTGGATAATTTACTTAGACTTCTCCTGGGACACAGGTCCTATAATAAACCAATTAAATACACTCACCAAAGTTGATCTTGTGCATGATTCGTCAGTACCCTGTTACTATTTTCCCAAAAGTCATTAAGAATTTATCGCAAAGGATGTTTTCCAAAGTAAAAAGATATATCTGTAGCAAAGCACATTAAAGGTGCTCGGTTTACTTTTTTCCTCAGGAAAATAAATGGAAATGGCCCTCTGTGAAATATCAGAATAGCTTATCAAAAAATAATTCTAAGTTGTTTTCCTTTATGAATTTATCTGAAGATTTGCTAGTAAGATGGCAGGTGGGATATTTCAGGATTCCAGATTTGGGACAATGGTGGGGAAAAACATGTTCCATTAAATATTTTGAGATGAAACATCGGGTTTCTATGGGAAATTTACAGCTTTGTGGGAAGACAGGGAAAACAGTTATTTCTCCATGAAGCATTAGCCTACCCCTTGTCTTTTGATTTAACATAATTGGGTACATTAGTTTGCATTCAATATTTCACACTGACCATCAATCTTTTGATAATATGTAAGTATTCTCAGTTTATTTATCTTTGTATGTTTTAGCTTTATATATATCTTTAAATGTTTCAGCTTATATTTTATTCACTACGTACCAGAGATTAGCCTTTGGTGTGTTTCTCTCTCTCAATATATAGAATATATTACCATATGTGTGTGTGTGTGTGTGTGTGTGTGTGTGTGTGTGTGTATTCAATAGTTCAATAAATTAAAATGTAAAAATATTTTAAATGGTAAATTTTACCAATTAACTGAAATATGTGGAACATGACATACTTTCCTTAATATTGATATGTTTATACTTTAGAAAGATTTGATGGATATTCCTGGTGTGGGTGTCCAAGATAGTTCTAAATATATATGTAAGGTGTTTGCTGAACTTCATTAACAATATTTTGTGAACATATTTTTTGATGTTCAACTATTAACTAGATTTTTAAAAGTTATTTTATTAGGAATATTGAAATAATAAAGTGAAAATCACTAAGTTAATTAAGTTTTTATATAAAGATACCTTTCTTTAAAATTTTAATTCCAATATAGTTAACATATAGTGCCATATTATTTCCATGTATACAATACAGTGATCCAACAGTTCCATTCATCAGCTAGAGCTCATCGTAACAAGTGCACTCCTTAATACCCATCATCTGTTTCACCCATCTTCCCTTCCACCTCCCCTCTGGTAACCATCAGATTGTTCTCTGTAGTTAACAGTCTGTTTCTTGATTTAGAAAGACACCATTTTTTTTAAAGAATCAAGAATAAAGATAGACATTGAAAGGCTCAATTTCTATCTGGAAATAGAATGTATAATAGCTTGAAAAAATATGGGTACTACTTACATAAACTATTGTTTAATACAAATAAAAGTTCATAATGCAACATTAGAATGACTTGGTCTCTGAATTTTTACAATGAAAACAGCAAAAAAAAAAAAAAAAAAAAAAAACCTAATAGAGTAGTATTCACTACTTCCCAAAAAGAACACTTAGAATTTTTTTTTCACTAATTTTCATCAGCGGTAGGAATTTTATGCTCAGAAAAGATGACATAAGAAAAACATAATGTCCTCTATATTTTAGGGGGGAAAAAGTGAAGCATGAGAATAACTCATGTTCAATCAATATAGTTCCCATGTAACATTTGTAAAAATGGAGGTGCATATAGCAAAGAATCAGAGGACATTATTCAGAGGAATAAGACTGATTTTAAACACAGAAGATATGCCTATAAGATATATAATAGAACTGGAGAAAATGAGGAATGTATTTATAGAAGGTAAAAATTTTAAAAATTTAAAGCCCCAGGTACTTTTTGTGAAAATACAATCATTTTTTATTTTTTATTTTTTAATATTTTTACAATCATTATTTTTAAAAATAGGGGCAGATATTTAGGTTTGTCTAAATGATTTATTATTGCCTGTATTGATTTTGCCAGTAAGATTTGTGAAAAAATCAACCACCAGAAATGAAAAATAGAACATCAGTGACCGATTTCATCCTCCTGGGTCTGACTGATAATCCAGAAATACAGGTTGTAATTTTCTTCTTCCTATTTCTCACATATGTACTGAGTGTTACTGGAAATCTCACCATCATCATTCTTACCTTGCTGGATTCCCACCTGAAGACCCCCATGTATTTTTTCCTCAGAAATTTCTCCTTCTTAGAAATTTCATTTACTTCTGTCTGTAATCCTAGATTTTTGATCAGCATCCTAACTGGAGACAAATCTATTTCCTACAATGCTTGTGCAGCTCAGCTATTTTTCTTTATCTTTCTTGGCTCGACAGAATTTTTTCTTCTGGCCTGTATGTCCTGTGATCGTTATGTGGCGATCTGCAAGCCTCTACATTATACAAGCATCATGAGTAACAAGATCTGCTACCAGCTTGTAGTCAGCTCTTGGCTGGCTGGTTTCTTGGTCATCTTCCCAGCACTGGCCATGGGCCTGCAGCTGGATTTCTGTGACTCCAATGTCATTGACCACTTCACCTGTGATTCTGCTCCTTTACTGCAAATCTCTTGCACAGACACAAGTACTCTAGAGCTCATGAGCTTTGTTTTATCTGTGCTTACTCTTATGTCCACTTTGATGTTAGTAATTCTCTCCTACTCTTACATCCTTAGAACAATTCTGAAAACCCCTTCAGCTCAACAAAGAAAAAAGGCCTTCTCAACCTGCTCCTCCCATATGATAGTTGTTTCTATCTCTTATGGAAGCTGCATCTTCATGTATGTGAAACCATCGGCAAAGGAAGGGGTTGCTTTGACAAAAGGTGTAGCTATGCTCAACACCTCTGTTGCCCCTATGCTGAATCCATTTATTTACACTTTAAGAAATCAGCAGGTGAAACAAGCACTTAAGGATGTTGTGAGAAAGATACTTTCTTCAAAAACATTGCTCTGACCATAATTTATAAGTAAAATATTGTGAAAATTAAAAGCAGGAAAGCACATTGAAGTGGCCTTGGCATGCTAGAAGAGGAAGCTGAAAGGGGGTAGCCATACCACTCAGTGTCAATTACAGGAAGAACTGTCAATTCCAGACCTCACCAGCAGAATGGAGGGCAGAAAAGAATCATTATTTACAGGCCCCAACAGGGAACATTGCATTATACACACGACACTTTTCCCAGAGAACCAATAGATAATTCATTGTTTTATTTCTTCTCTCTCCTTACTTTTATCAATTCTCAGGAATACAATTATTTATGTTATTTGGATTCAATGTTCTTACAGGAACATCCTTATATGAATTTAAGCACAAAATCATTACAGAATGATTTGTAGTATTTTCCCCACAATATAACACAAAGAAATGACTAAATCACTTCTTACATAAATGTATGTGCTTCAGATATATTGTGTTGATATTTATCACTGCATAATCTATTCAAACAGCATATGGCATTAGTATTTTTAGTTATGAAATTATATATACATATGATTGTACCTACATATGTATGTACTTACATACGTGTGTGTGTGTGTGTGTGTGTGTGTTTGCAAGTATATACACACTATTTGGAGTTTTATTAAGATTTTTTTTTATGTATTCACTTGAGACAGAGAGAGACAGAGGGAGAGCATGAGCAGGGGAGAGAGGCAGAAGCAGACTCCCCTCTGAGCCAGGAGCCAGACACAGGGCTCGATTCCAGGACCTGGAGATCATAACCTGAGCTGAAGGCAGACACTTAACCATATGAGCCACCCAGATGCATATATATACTGTTTTAATGATTTTTTAAAAATGATCCATAGAAGAAACTTACAGGATAGAGGGATACCAGATATACAAACAAACATTAAATTAAAAGTCAAACAATGTAGAGTAGGGGGGCATTATTTCTTATGTTGATCATGAAATTCAATTCACAATTTACTTACTTCCAATATAAAACAGAAAACTTGAATTACATGTTTGTCATTATGACAGCAAAGCAATAAGAGCTAGAGTAACGCTTTAGCAGTTTTTTTACCTGAGCTGAAGGCAGACACAACTGACTGAGCCCCCCAGGTGCCCCTAATTTTGGCCAGTAGCTTTGTTAGTGTCTTCACGTTAGTTGTGCCAGGTCTACACTATTTCCTTTATCAGAGTTTTTCATTAGAGTCCCTTCAGGAGTGTCCATTTTCCTGTGATGGTCCCTTTAAAGCACGGTTTGCCCTGCTATATATCCCCCATAAGCCTTTAGAAGGCACATGTCCTTAGAAAGAGAGGAATTAATGTTGCCAGACTCAGAGGGCTCATGCCATTTGGAGGAAATATTTTAAAACCAACCTAGTGAAAAATCATTCATATAGCAAATTAATTGATGTCTCTTGGGGAGTTACTATGCCATTCAGTAATGGAGAAATAGCAGAAACCTAGAGACTGTGTTTTCAGATAGGACGTATTTTCATAGCTACCATTATAAATAATTAATGCTAATTGAGGACTAGCAGGAGTTACTGCTCCACAAACAGAAATAGAGTCTTTCCTTTGTTGAATAATATACATGATGGTCACACATGATATCAACAAAATAATAAGACTCATAATATAGGAAAAGGGAGCCAGTTACTGTTTTACTCACCCTTCATGTGTATCTCCAGCTATAATATAAACATATAAATAAGGTGACTGCACATGCTGTCACAGCACTGATTGGAAGGGAGGTGTGGATAGGAGTGATGAGGTGGGTCAACAAACTTCCTTAATTGTCTCGGTGGAGCTCAAACATTCACATGCATATGAAATTCTTGATCACCATAATGAAAAATAAGAATGCTGAGCAACCTAACCAGAATAGACATTAAATAAGATAGCTCAGTCTAAGCACACAGACAACTCTTTTTTGTTTCTTCAGTTTACATTTACATAACAACGTTCATGTGTCAGACATAGGGAATAAAGGGATATATAAAAACAACCTCTGTTTTGGAGAAGCTTACAGTAACATAGCGGAGAAATGTAAGTGTATGGAAGCATACCATGTGATCCATTTCAAGAAAGAGTGAGCAGCAGGTGTTTATAAATAACGTGGTATCATAATCTCACATACTCTGGGAGGGTGAATGAAGATTTCTTTGTAAAACTGATACCTAAGGAGAATTCTGAATGACCCATTGATATGAATCAAATATTAGCCATTGACGAGAAGACAACATGTGAAAAATATCAAGGATACAAGCAGTCAATGTTTGTGGAATTAAGTTATCAGAAAGAACGGTAAGGAATTTGTAAGTGATGAAATGAGAAAATAAGGAAGGTCCTGTCCGTGAAGAGCCTTGCAGGCCACACACAAGAGACTAATTTTTGTCAATAAATAGTTAACACTAGAAGAGAAGGCTCGGAGAAGGACCATGATGTCACGTTGAATTCATGGTGTATGAAGTGTCTGTAGAACATCTAACAGGTGATGCACACTTAGCAATTGTTTTATATGGAAAAGTCCAGCCTGTGGAATTCATCATATAAATGACAATAAAATCAATTGCATGAAGTGAAATCCTCTTGGAGAGCATGGAGTAAGAAGAAGAACAAAGAGAAAACAAGAAAAGAAAGGTCTCAATACAAAATATTGGGGAACAGAAATACTTCATAGGTGAATAGAGAATGAGGAGACTGTAGGTCACTAAAAAGAGAGATATAGGGCTCCTGGGTGGCTCAGTTGGTTGGGCAACTGCCTTCGGCTCAGGTCGTGATCCCAGGGTCCTGGGTTGGAGCCCCACATCAGGCTCCCCCTGCGGGAAACCTGCTTCTCCCTCTACCTCTGCCTGCCACTCCCCTTGCTTGTGCTCTCTCTCAAATGAATGAATAAAATCTTTAAAAAAGAGAGAGAGAGTCAAGAAGAAAATTAGGATGCTGGCATGGAATCCTGTTGAAGAATGATGGAACATTAACTTAACAAAATATTATGGGGATGTCAGGCAAAAAACTACCAAAAAAATATGCTGATGGCTTCAACGGTAATACCGTTCCTGTGAGTGTTAGAGCAGTGGGAGGTTGGATATGAAAATCAGGTTGCAGAACCTTAAGACCTAAGCTAAGTAGGAGTAAGATGAGAAGGTAGAGATGATAGTAGGAATTAAAAACATAATTAAAGATGCACAGCCTGTGGGGAGCCTGGGTGGCTCAGTTGGTTGTGTTCCACTCTTGTTTTCAGCTCAGGTAATGATCTCAGGGTAGTGAGATCAGTCCTGAGTTGGGCTCTGCACTGGGCATGGAACCTGTTTAAGATTCTCTCCCTCCCTCTCCTCCTGCCCCTCCCCTTCCCTCTCTAAAAAAAATTTTAAAAAAAGAAGAAGAAGGCTCACAGCCTCTGGAAGATTGTAGATATTAAACATAGATTTCATCTCAGGGCGTTTGAGAGATACAGAGCCACAGATGACTGAAAAATAACATGTATGCATATAAAGATATTCCTTTTCTCACAATATAGATAAAAGAGTTGTCTATCAAACTGTCTTTGAATTAAGAATGAGGAATACAAGCAGAAAAGAATAAAGGGTTAAAGGAAAATCTCTGGATCCAGTGTTGTGTTTTGTTGTCATTATTGTTTAGTTGTTTTCTGGAGGAAATGCGTGTTACCCTTAAAACAACCCTTTGATAATAACAACTGAAGAGAAGCCATGCTCTTTGTTATCTGGTTGTGATAAATATCCAAGGTTTGTTTTGGATAAACAACATTTAAGTACACATCAAGTAACATCACTTTTTTTCCCTCTAACTTCCTTGTAAATTCAATCCATGTGATGAATTACAATCAACATGTATGGATGCAAATTTTGAGGTGCAAAGAATGATCTGGGGAAACGTCGGATTGTTTTACAGAAACGTGAATTCTGAAGGAATAATCTTTACTGCTCATACGTGGAATATTCAGGAGAGCTAACTGAATAGCGGGAATATTGATTATGATGTGAAATGAGAAAATAAATATAGACTTGGTTTGCTTGGCTTTTATACTCAGTCTTTTGTTACATAATTCAAATATTGATCACCTCATAAAAATCTTTTATTTTCACATGCTGATTGGTAGATTTCAAAAGTCAGTGATGAGAAACTACACAGCAATAACAACTTTTATCCTGCTGGGACTGACAGATGACCCACAACTGCAAACCCTGCTTTTTGTCTTCCTACTTCTCACCTATATCTTGAGTGCAACAGGGAACCTGATTATTATCACCCTCACATTGGTAGACTCCCATCTTAAAACTCCTATGTACTTTTTTCTCAGAAATTTCGCCTTCTTAGAAGTCTCATTCACCACCGTCTCTATTCCTAGATTCCTGTACAGTATATCAACTGGGGACAGTACCATTACCTACAATGCTTGTGCAAGTCAATTATTTTTTATTATTCTCTTTGGAGCAACAGAATTTTTCCTCCTGGCTGCCATGTCCTATGATCGCTATGTTGCCATCTGTAAACCCCTTCATTACATGACCATCATGAACAATAGGGTGTGCACCTTATTCGTCCTGTGCTGTTGGGGGTCTGGCTTGATGATCATTCTCCCACCCCTTAGCTTGGGCCTCCAGCTGGAATTCTGTGACTCCAATGCCATTGATCATTTTGCCTGTGACGCAGGTCCCCTCCTGAAGATCTCATGTTCAGATACGTGGGTAATAGAACAAATGGTTATCTTTGCGGCTGTATTTGGACTCGTTAGCACCCTACTGTGTGTACTTCTGTCCTACACATACATCATCAGGACAATTCTGAGATTCCCTTCTGTTCAACAAAGAAAAAAAGCCTTTTCTACCTGCTCGTCCCACATGATTGTGGTTTCCATCACCTATGGCAGCTGCATCTTCATCTATATCAAGCCATCAGCAAAAGAAGAGGTAGCCATAAATAAAGGTGTCTCAGTGCTCACTACTTCTGTTGCACCCCTGTTGAACCCCTTCATTTACACCTTGAGGAATAAGCAAGTGAAGCAAGCTTTTAGTGACTTCATAAAGAAGATAACATTTCTCCCAAAGAACCTGAAGTTTTGATGAATCAGTATAAAATGAAAGAATAAAGTCCTCTAAATATTTAACTACAGCTTCTGACTTGTTTCATTGCTTTGTGCCTATAATCTAGTCATATTAACCCTTTCAAAGACATTTAATAATACATCCTAATCTCACCTTAATCCAACTCCTTTTTCTTTCAAACCAAACTCATCTACCCCACTGTAAAACTATAAAATATATTTCCAAGTAATTAAGTGATATTTTCCAAGTAATCTCCACTTCTGACTTAAGTCTTTTCTTCAGGGTTCTAGGGAAGGAAGGGAAGTAGTAATATTTAAAACTATATAAATTCTGTAATAGACACATTACATAGTAACAAAACTAGTTCTTCCCTAATCAAAGCCATCCTCTAATATCATAATCTAAGACCCAAATACAATATAGAAAACAGCAACAACAAAGACGCATCAAAATAAACCAAATAAGGCATTCTAGGCTAATTAAAATAATGAAAACAACAAGTGGAAACAGATATCGAAGGGAATTTGGGAATAATCAGAATTGAACAGATGGAAACAGCTTCACAAACACTGATAAGACATTAATTATTTACTTATATTTATGACAAAAACGTCACTTTGAAGGCATACATTTAATTTAAAACAAATGTAAACAGGGACACCTGGGTGGCTTAGTGCATTAAGCATCCGAATCTTGGTTTCAGATCTCATGGTGGTGAGGTCTGGCCCCGTGATGGGCTCTGTGTTCAGGCGGGATTCTGCTTGTTGATTCTCTCCCTTTGCCCTCCCCCCACTCACTCATGCTCTCTCTCTCTCTCTCTCAAATAAATCTTTAAAACATAAATAAATAAATAAATAATATAAAAACAAATGTAAACATTATGCCACTTATGATAGGTTACAAAATTAGAATAAATGTGTAAAAGCAAATTGGAACACCAAATTTTGAATGATGATGAAATAAGACCATTAGTCACATCAACACAAAGATAAGGGAATGATTTAAGAAGGTATCAAGGATACCTAACCAGTAGAAATAGGGGAAAATAAGGAAATACAAAACAGATAAACTTTAAATTTTAAAAGTGGGCTTAAGGAGGGCACATGATGTGATGAGCACTGGGTGTTACACACAACTGATAAATTATTGAGCACTACATCTGAACTAATGATGTACTATAACTTGGCTAATTGAATTTAAATTAAAAAATAATAAAAAATAAAATAAGGGAAAATGAGTAACTATTTAATTAATTAATTAAAAATGGGCTTTGAAGGGCTCCTGCATGGCTCAGTCAGATAAGCAGCCAAGTCTTGATTTCAGCTCAGGTCATGATCTCGGGGTTGTGAGATAGAGCCCCACCTGGGACTCCTCACTGTGCAGGGAGTCTGCCTGAGAGTCTCTCCTTCTCCTTCTCCCACCTCCTCTACCCCTTCTCGTGCTTGCATTCTCTCTCTCTCTCAAATAAACAAATAAATCTTTTTTAAAAAAATCAATAAAAATAAAAGTGGGCTTTGAAATAGCACCTAAACATCCTTTTTTTTTTAAGATTTTATTTATTTATTCAAGAGAGAGAGGATGAATGGGAGGGAGGGGAAAAGGGAGAGGGAGAAGCAGACTCCCCCGCTGAGCAGAGAGTCCAACTAAGGGTTCCATCCCAGGACCCCAAAACCATGACCTGAGACAAATGCAGACACTTAACCAACTAGGCACCCAGGCTCCCCTCTTTTAAATTATTTCCATTGGCATGGCACCTGGGTGGCTCAGTCCGTTAAGCATCTGCCTTCAGCTTGGGTCATGATCCCAGGGTCCTGGGATGGAGCCCCACACAGGGCTCCCTGCTCTGTGGGAGGCCTGCTTCTCCCTCTGCCTGCCACTCTCCCTGCTTGTGCTCTCTCTCTCTGTCAAATAAATAAATACAATCTTTTAAAAAAATTTTTAATAAATTATTTCTATTGGCATAATTTTGAAAATAACTGCATTTTTTGAACTATCAAAGATAAGTCAAACTCTTCTCAAACATTATTATTAATGCCCTTGCTAATCCTAGAAATACATTTTAATTGTATCAAAATGTGGACAGAAGAAGATTGAGTACATTGACCTATAATACATCATAGGCAGCAAACAGTGGAGCCTGCATTCTGATATCAAGCCATGTTCAGTCCCCTACAACTCATGACCTTTTAAGCAGTAGTGTAGTTTTGCTGGGAAAGGGATGAGAAAAGACACTGATTGAAAGTATGTACGCTGACATAGTAGTTGGGCTCTCTCTCTGCAATCATACACTGTTTACTGATGTGTCTGCTTTTCTCTGGTTATTAAATTGCTTTACTGACATCAAAGAAAGAAATTTAACTTGTTTAAATACTTCAAAATTTATGTAATAGATTTTATACACTATGTTATGCATGGAAAAAATCATAGTGGCTTTCGAAATCCCACATTACGATTTGTTATTCTAATCATTTCTTTCCAATCAGAAATGCATTGTGTTAAGGCAAGTCTGAGAGTAACATTGTATCAAGATAATTTTGAATCTTCTCTTGCTTGCATATGAAACAAAGTCACTTTCAAGTATTGATTTATTTCCACACTTATTAATCTCTAACATGATATAACTATATTGAGATATGAAGGTTAGAATCATAGCCCTAAATTTTAAGGTAACTTTTCTGAGTTCAGATTTATTGAACAAAGACTATGAGCATTTTCATAGTGCAAATGTCCTTTATCTCCTGATATAGAAGAGGAAAATTTATTCATCTGTGTTTTATAGTATATTCCTCACACTTCTCTGAGATATTTACGTCACTGATAAAAACTTGAGGCTTATTTAAAATAAAACCTTGTTGTCTTGAAGATAATTGCTTTCAGGGCACCTGGGTAGCTCAGTCAGTTGGGCTTCCAACTCTTCATTTCAGCTCAGGTATTGATCTTGGGGTAGTGAGATTGAGCCCCATGACAGCTCCATGCTCAGCAGTCTGCTTCAGATTCTCTTTCTTTCTCCCTCTGCCCCTCCCCTGGCTTGTGTGTTTACAGTTGCATGCTCTCTCTCTCTCGCTCTAAAATAAATTAATTAATTACATCTTAAAGATAATTGCCTTAACTAGCTATGGAACTGTAAAATTTCATTTTAATTCTCCTCTCCCTAAGAATTTACTTATAACATAATCCTTTCCTCTTCTAATAAAACACTTTATGGAAAATAAGTATACTGAGAAAATCTCTTTATAATGTCTGAGCAAATGATTTTGATATGGAGCTAGATTTAAAATCTAAAGCTTACCAAAAGTTTTCTAGAACTATTTTATCTTGTTGTTTGTCTGCTAATACTGTATTTAATTTCATGCAGGCTTATACCATTCTTGTTAATTCACTCGCTTGCACACGGTCTATATGCAATGTTCTCGTACCTCCATCACTGTCTCTCTGCTGGTTTCATTTCTGGCTGTTCTGTGGCTTGTTTGTCAGAGATGAATGGGAAATCAGTCAGTTGAGATCCTAATATTTGATTTTTTCAGCTTTTTGCTTAGCAGCCTATCACCCCGTGTTTCTGGATGAAGAGCTAGGACTGTGACTGGAACATAAGCCCTGTCTGTCTTTGAGTCCCTGTGATTCCTGTAAACTAAAAAGCACGACCACCAAGGACATCAGCTATGCAAGCTAGTTAGTTAACACATTCTATCCTGTCATCTCACTTTTCAATCTCCTCTGCTCACAAGACAAGGATTTCCATAAAGTAGGCTGGCTATCCTGAAGTTAGGGTTCTAAGGCTATTAGGTCTTCCAGTCCAATCTGCAATTTTTTATATGCCTTTCCAGAACTACATTTTTTATTGAGGTAGCATTTACATAACATAAAATGCACCATTTTAACCATTTTACTGTGTGCAGTTCAGTGGCTAGTCGTACATTCACACAGTTGTGCAATCATCACCATCATCTCCTTTCATAGCATTGTCATCACCTCAGGTAGAAACTCCATATCTATCAAGCGGTGATTCCCTGTCACTCCCTTCCTCCAGCCCCTGGCAACCACTGATAAGCTTTCTGTCTCCAGGATTTGCCTATTCTAGATATTTCATATAAATGGAATCTAGAACATATGCTGTCTTTTGTGACTAGTTTCTTTCACTTAGCATAATATATTCAAGGTTTATGTATGTTATTGAATCTATTAATACTTTATTCTTTGCACAGGTGTACCACATTTTATCTATTCATCAGCTGATGAACATTTAAGTTGCTTCCACTTGGGCACTATTATGAACAATGCTGTTATAAACATTCATGTATTAATTTTTGTTTGAATCATAGCATATTTAGCTGTGCTTTTTAATATTTAAAAGAGCTGGTGATGATATTAAAGGAGCATATAAAATTGGAGGGATAATCATATACATTGTTTTCTGAGTCAGCATAATCACATTAGCCGTAGTAGAAATATAAATGAATCATATTTTATTTGAAATGCATTCATATGCCTAGTGCTCAGAAATATGGTGAATGGGAGCCTCTTTTAATTGGATTCTGAACTTTGTTTATTTGTCCTCTTCTTTTTTTGAGTACTTCTCTAGAACAAGGTGATTTTAGCTCTCTTACACCTTCCTTAATCAGCCCAAAATGACACTGTCATTTCTCCGGGGATCCCAGGTTCCTTTTAGTTAGTGACATTTAAAAACCAGTGTGGACATTGGTTATGTTGGTTAGTGAGTTATTGCTTATTAGCCCTCCGAAGACTGTGTGTGTGTGTGTGTGTGTGTGTGTGTGTGTGTGTGTGTGTGAGTGTGTAATACATTCATACCTATACTTCCAATTCTGATATACCCCGCACAGGTTACTTAAGAAACAACTGCTTGTGGGGCGCCTGGGTGGCACAGCGGTTAAGCGTCTGCCTTCGGCTCAGGGCGTGATCCCGGCAATCTGGGATCGAGCCCCACATCAGGCTCTTCTGCTATGAGCCTGCTTCTTCCTCTCCCACTCCCCCTGCTTGTGTTCCCTCTCTCGCTGGCTGTCTCTATCTCTGTCGAATAAATAAATAAAATCTTTAAAAAAAAAAAAAAAGAAACAACTGCTTGTAATTTGTTTCCCTTACAGTGAGAAGCCTCAGTATCTTTTTCTTCAATGCCACACTTGAATAAGCCTAGAGCATGCAAAGAAATTACAGAACTGATAATCCATGTCACTGTGAAAAGTAAACCAGATATCCAGAACTCAATTTTTTCATAACTTTTAAATTTATGTCTGATGAAATGAACAAATCTTAAGTATCCAATTTGATGAGTTTTGACAAATATAAGCCATATTCTTATTAATTATCAAGATCAATCAATTAATTGTGGTTTCTACTTTGTGTTATGGATTAGTTTTGGTATGATTTCATTAAAATTAATCAATAAATATTTTCAAGAATATTGACTAGGGAAATGTATGATGACTGTAGACATAGACAAGAATAAATACCACTGACACATATGGAAGATAATCTTGAGCTAACAACTTAATCCCCTCTATGGTATAAACCAACTGGCATAAGGGCAAAAACATTAGGAGAATTACAGATTTGTGGCATCCATTGTTTTAGTAGCTGACACTTAGAGTAACCCTAGTTTCAGAGAAAATAAAACATAATTCAATCTTTAAAGAAGTCATTTGAATTATGAAAAATTGATATTTGAGATCACTTACCATGGAAAACTTGTACAGAAGTAAATGGCAATAACTATATGACAGGAATTAATTTCATCATATATTGCCATATTCAATAGATTCATTGACATGCTTAAAAGATTAAGCTTATTTTATGTTTTTGAAAAAGAACATGTAAGAAATCAACTACATGTGTACTAAATCATATTTTACTTTCTACTTCAATTTTTAAAATTTGCCCAACATTAATACTAAAATAAGGGGTGCCTGGATGTCTCAGTAAGTTAAGTGTCCAAATCTTGATTTCAGCTCAGGTCATGATCTCAGGGTCATGAGATCAAGACCCACCTCCTTGGCCTCTGTGCTCAGTGGGAGTCTCCTGGAGATTCTCTGTCCCACTCTCTCTCCTTCTCCCCCTGCTCACTCTCTCTATCTCTCTCTAAAATAAGTAAACAAAATCTTTTAAAAAATACTAATATAAAATGACACAAATGAAATGTATGATTCATTGCAAAAAAAAAAACTGCTTTCTTACCCTGTCGACAATTGACATTAAAAAAAATAAATTTACAGAATATTTCTTTACATTACAGAAAGTTAAAGTCAGGATGTATAGAATGGAAAGAGTTTCTAAGCTCAGGTAAACTGAAGGGATCCAAATAATTAGATTTTAAAGATCAATTCTAAACTGGAAGAGTCAAAATAGTTTTTGTTCAACGTTCATTTTATGTTTTCACGTTAATTATTTCTTGTTACTTCTCCGAAACAGAAAATATCTTACTAAATACATCTCTGAAGGCTTGTTTAACTAGCTGGTTTCTGAGAGTATAAATGAATGGATTCAACATAGGGGCAACTGAAGTATTGAGCACAGCGACTCCCTTGCTTGAAGTGACTCTTTGATTTGCAGATGGCTTTATGTACATGAACATACAACTACCATAACTGATGGACACAACGATCATGTGAGAAGAGCAGGTAGAAAAGGCTTTTTTCTTTTGCTGAACTGAAGGGACTTTTAGAATAGTTTTGATGATGCAAGAGTAAGAAAGGATTACTAATAACAATGAGACAATAATGATCATCACAGCTGAGAAAAAAGCAATCAGTTCTAGTAAATGTGTGTCTGAGCAAGAAAGTTGCAGGACAGGAGAAATGTCACAAATGAAATGATCAATAATTGAGGCACAGAAATCCAGGTTAAGAGCCAAAATCATTGGAGGGAAAACGACCAGGAATCCAGTTGCCCAAGAACTGAGTACAATCTGATGACAAATTCTGCTGCTCATGATGGATGTGTAATGCAAAGGTTTGCAGATGGCAACGTAACGATCATAGGACATAGCTGCCAGAAGGAAAAATTCTGTAACCCCCAAGAATATGTAAAAAAATAACTGAGCTATACAGCCACTATAGGAAATGGCTTTTTCTCTGGTTACAATGGTGATTAGGAATCTGGGGATGCAAACACTTGTGAATAAAATTTCCAAGAAAGAGAAATTACGGAGGAAGAAATACATTGGGGTCTTGAGATGAGAATCCAGTAGAGTAAGGGCAATGATGGTTACGTTTCCTATCATACTCAGCATGTAATTTAGAAGTAAAAATAAGAAAATTACACTCTGTAACTGAGGATTATCTGTCAGTCCCAGAAGGATAAACTCTATGTATTTTGTATGGTTCTTCATTTCTTTTTTGTGATTTCAAACAAATTCTAGAAATAAAATGGTACAATAATATGAGTAGCTTTATATCCAGGAAGTGATACATAAAAGGATCCATAGTCATATACACACCCATTTATGAGGAAATACTCCATGAGGTTGAAGATATGATCTAGAAAATGACTAAAGAAAAAGAGTGTAAGAGTGTAATACCACAACAAAATAAATACTAGCTAAATCTAGAAAAATTGAAACAATACAAAGCAGATATAACCACATTTACAAAAATCCAGTAATGAATCTGAGCAAGAAGAATGTATTAATGGCTATTGAGGAAATAGGACAATCCATTCTTAAGACTGAAGTTTCGATGGGTCTTTCATTGTTTAAGAATAAATATTTAAAGACTATTCCCCCCAAAAAGATAATATCCAAAATAATAAATTGAAAGTATTATAACAATAAGTTCAGTAATGTGAAAAAACTCTTTTTCCTTTAAAAAGCCACAAATGTTTAGAATATATAATGGAATATCTACCTTTCTCAAAAGACAATTCAATTTTCATATTACATATAAGCTGTATGTCATGGCATAGTTTGAAAAGTATGAAACAATCCAAATATTTAAAAATAAGCAATTCTTTAAATAATTTTAGTCATTAAGATAATTACATTTTGAAGTCATTTAAAATATTCTAAATGTATTTTAGATACAAACTGCAGAAAAGTTTATACAAACTGACCCCATTTTTATAAATGTCTGCATCTCATACATGGAGGTATGATTTTGGCAAATATATAAAATAAAGTACTTTCAATGAGTTGTTAAATTATAGGGCATTTATGTTTTTCATTAAAAATTCATTCTTAATAATATCCTATCAAAGAAATGCAATGAAACATGCTTTCTCTAGCTTCCTAATTTATTATTTTATAAAAACAATGTGAATTCAGAAACTTATTGGTTATATAGTTTAGAGCCATATTTTCAATTAAAATAAATCTAGTGATGCACTTCATTTTCCTGTTAACCTGAGGAATTGTTATCAATTTGCTAAATAGGCTATTTCCACATAAACATAAACATGGCAGAGAGAAAAAAAATAAACTATATCATATAGTCTATGTTTTCTTTCCTTTAAATAAAAAAATATTTAAATTACACCCCTTATTTGTTTTGTCAGTTATCTTTGCCTGTTCTGAAGTTGTTCTTCTTTTCCTTACTGAATACATAATATTTTTCCTTCTACATGAGTTAGCCCCTTACCTCATATACAAATTCACAAACTGCACTAATTATCAATGATAAGTTTTTCTTGCTCAAAGTGTTAATCAGAATTAGCACCTCCAAAGAGCTGTCTTTCCTATTTTTAAAAAATGTATTTAAACATGTAAAGCCAATTCTCCAGGAAAAAATATCCTCCAACCTTGTTATGTTTGATTGACTTGTAGAGGTGTTCTGGCACTCTGTTTATCTATAATCCTCCTTCCCTCCACAATTTTGCAGTGCAGTGTCTGGTTTAAACCACTAAAGTATTAGAAATGCAGGTGGAGATGCATAAATCAAACTTGAAGCTCTTGCATTTGTGAGCAATAACTAATGCTTTATACACGGAGCAATAATAAAATATCATTTTATCACTGCTATTTATTTGTATATAACTTACAAGGTATTTGTAATTATTCTTAAGTGTTTGAAAGAAAATAACCCTGCTCTTTTAAAATATCACCACTATTTTACTTACCTTGAGCAGTTTATGTTGGTTTTTTTTTTTTTTCTGTAGATTACGTGAGCAAGGATCAACCATAATGAAAGGCAAACAAGCTCACTAGAAAATAATATTTAATTTTGTAGGCAGAATGATCAATATAAAATCATCTCATGTTAATTCAAAGCAAATAGATAAAGTGTGGCTATTTTAACACTGATTTTTCTGCACTATCACATAACATGCACTAAACACATGGTAGTATCTGTGCCTTGGATAGTCAAGATTTCTCATAAGCTCCTCTTTTTAATACCATACAATTTATAAAATGTGTGTCCAAATAATCCCACCTCACAAACATTCATGAAGATTATCATAGCTGAGATGATTAGCTTGAAACTTGGGAAATATTTATTAGTTTCAAATTATCTAAAGGGAATGAATGCATCTCCACAGGAAATCTAAGGGGAGGGTGTCTCTAAGGAGAAATAGGAAAGATGAGAAAACATTGAAAAGAACCTACAAAGCACCATTGGCCTTGTCTGTATCGTTTCATCAAATAGAAGCTTATTGTTTCAGGCACGATGATAAACAGCTGTTAGAGTTGTCACATTAAAAATGCTCATTTCAAGACAATCATCAAGACAGTCATGCTCTAAACTAGCGGAGTAGTTTGGATCATACGTAATGATACATGCCAAGGTACCGATAATGTGTGCCAAGATAATTCCTTTTGAGGTTTTGTGGGTTTTTTCCCAACATGTGACTCTATCACTGCAAGAACGGCATATGGGTACCTAACTCAAATACTTCTCCTACCTATGTTTTCTACAAGCAACTGTGTTCAATATTAAGAAAAGACAAAGAACTTCTGCATAATATTATGATTTGAGAATGAATATTTTCTTCAGTGATTTGAGAATGTATGCCTAAATTCAACCTTTTTGAAATATTACTAACCGCTGTAACACTGATTGCATATTGAATTCATTTCTTGATTTCTTGAACATTTACTATACATGAAGTACCCTGCTGACTGCCATACATACGTTATTCAATTTAATCATCATAATAGGCAAAGTACACATAATCATGAACTTTTTTGGCTGTTGAAAAAACTGAGAATTAGGAAAATCAGTTTATGTGCTCACACTCATGAGAAATTTTCAAAAATATAGAGACAGAATTGCAATTAGATCTTTAATTCCAAAGTGTAATTTGTTGACCATTATGCAATATTTCTAATTAAGTAAATGGATAGTTAGATGACAGGCAGATGATAATTAGATAGATGATAGATATAGATGATAGATAATAGATGATAGATAGATGATAGATGATAGATAGTAGATAGATAGAAGAAAAGGGTATTTAATTTAGGAAATAATCAACAATCTAATGCCTGATACCATACCTAGAATATAAGTGCTGAACTTTTTTTTTAATGAATAAATATATGATCAAAATTTGACATTCTTATATCATAAATGCAAAAACTTTTTCAAGAAATGAAATGAATTCATGAAGCTTTTTTGAGTATACCTTTAAAGTAAAATTTTGATTTTTCAACCATATTTTATATATTTTAAAGTTTAAAGGACCATATTACAGGAGAAAAACTACAATTCAATATAAATAGAAATACATGAAGTAACAGTATTTCACACTGAACAAAACACAGGGGTAAAATGCAAAGAAACAGAAATAATTTAGTATGTAACTCCTTAAAATATCATGCTCTGATCACTGACTGTCCCTGAGATATATTCTAAAGAGTAAAAGGATGACAAATAAATCTTTAACTTTAGTTTGTTATCATTGGTGGTACTGATAGCGTCATTCTGATTTCATCTTGTACAAATTTTAGCACTGGGCAAATTAGTAAATATTTTGATGTTGACAACTAGGAATCTGTAGAGAAAAAGGGAGGAAGGAGAATCAAATTTGAATGAGAAAATAATTCAGAGTGACGGATTAGGAATTAGAGGCAGCAATGTCAACTAATGATTTCTTAATGAATTTTTGTCCTAACTTTGTCCTTTGAAAGATCCTAGAAAGCTTTTGACAGCATTACTATGCCTAAAACCAAGGGGAACATTCCAAAATGACACACGAGACTTCTTGGCCAAATTTTCTACTGATCCCTCTATTTTTCTGACTTCTGCGTACTGGATTGGTCCAACATTCAGTCTTTGGGTCTGTTCTCTCTTCTTTCTACACTTATTCCCAAAGTCCTCTTACTCAGTAATGTTTTAAAACTCCAACTGTGTGCTGGAATTTAACCACATCTCACTATTCCCATGACCACTTTTCTGGTTAAAATCACCCTTATTTTTATTTTGACATTTTACTAACTATTTTAGTAGGCAAAGGTGTTGAGATTAAACTCCTAGTATACGAGAAACTAGTGTTGAACATCAGTTGATGATATGCTGGTTTTTTCAAAGCTTTCAACTTTAGTTAATATATTATTAGCATACTGATAAAAATTAGCATTTTATGTAATGGGTTCAAACATACCACTGCAGGTTTTTCTGCCCAGATTGTATCTTTCTCAGTCCCTAAAATGGCATGAAAACAACTGCCTAATCATTTGGGAGAAAATTCTATATCCTCATACTTTATACCAACTATAACCCAACAGTAGAGATACTGATGTGAATAAGTCATAAAGTTATTGGAAGAAAATATAAGTAAATATATGACAAGGTCAGAATCAGTAAAACCTCTCAAGTCATGGCAACAGATTCAAAAATAATAAAATAAAAGATATATATTTTGCTATAGATTAGCCAAATTTTCTGTATACCACCACCCTCTAAATTATATTAAATGTTCAATAACAAATCATTAAATAGGAGTTGTAATATATATGACTTGCAAAGACTTAATATCCTGAATAGATGCAAATATTTTAGGAAAGGATAAGGAATCACTTTTATTCAAAAACAATGAAAGGATAGTAATATCATGTTCATAAATAAAGCATAAATTGCCAATAACATTTCAAAAATTGCTGTATATAATTAGCAATCAACAAAATGTGAATTAAAGTGAATAAAAAACAAAATATTATTTGGATCATCATATTGACAAAGACTTAATACATTGATAATGCATCTTGTATTACTAATGCATCTTCCAATCTCCAAGGACGCTGTCCCAATTCCCAGATGCATCAGTTAGGTTTTGTTTTGTTCTATTTTTCTATATTAAGTACACTTTACAATCATTAGTGACTTTGAAGTAGGGTCACAAAGGACACTTTTTTTTTAACTTAGTTGATCTTACCTACATGACAGGTTGACTATGTAAAGCATCCTCAATCATATCTTGGTGAAACTTTAAGGAGACCTCCCCATGCTAAAATTGTTTGGTCAGATCATCAACTTTTCAAAAATCAAAGAGAATTTCTGGTTTTCCTTTGCCTGTTTACTAGTCTTTCCTTCTATATAGCTAATCAGATTATACAGAAATAGTTCCTTTTAAAATTTAGATGGATATTATAATTCATGATAAATGTTACACCTAGGGATATAAAAATTTACATAGCTTGTGCATGCATTTCCACTGCTACCTTTGAGTGTAAGTTAAGTGAGAAAGCATAACTACATTATATCCAGGTCACTACTGATAGTTCTTATTTAACTGTGAATTCCACTAAGGATCTGTGTGGATAAAACAAAGATTGGAGCCTGAATGAGACACCAAAGTGTATGTATGTTCATATTTCTCAAATCAATTATTTTGTTATGAAATTTGGAAAAATAATTAAAATATTTCTTGTCACTTTCCTGTGTATCTATCTATCTGTGTATGTATCTATCCATCTATCTACATTGATATAGAAACACATATATATATATGTGTGTGTGTCTGTGTACTTTTAAAATTTTGGATAGTTCATAAGGATATGAGAAATTAATTTCGTTTCTAAAATGTCATTTCTTTTTCA
This sequence comes from Ursus maritimus, assembly GCF_017311325.1. Classification (NCBI taxonomy): domain Eukaryota; kingdom Metazoa; phylum Chordata; class Mammalia; order Carnivora; family Ursidae; genus Ursus; species Ursus maritimus. The sequence goes on from NW_024426697.1 coordinate 78,458, forward strand.
AGAATATTAATCATGGAAGCAGATGAAGACAGTTCTAAGCGTGCTTTATGAATTGGTTAAGTATGAGAGCAATAAGATGGTTAGATCTGATAGGCATATAATGCATTACCTATTGCCCTAATTACCAACCTAATTACCATATACCAACACCCACACACACACTCACCCACACACATAATCTCAATTGTACAATTACATCTCTTCAACTTAATAAAAGTTGGTTGACCTTTTTACCTAAGAAAATCTTTTTTTAAAAAACAAATACTTTTTACTGTCTAGGTATATTAAATAAAAATTAGTAAGTTACATCTACAATGTAATTAGTTAGAATGTTTCTGAGGCATGTTTCTGAAGTAAGGAACTAGAAGGACAGGGGTTGTTTCACATCCAGGGATAATACCCAGGATCAGCAGGGACGTTGCTGGAGGTTACAATAGGGAATGAAGGGAAGATGAGCGTAAGAAGAAAGGAAGGTGGGCTCTGCGTAACAATTCCGTGTTTCTCGTGTGAGCTACTGTAGATATTTCAAGTGTACGTCTGCAGAGCACTTAAATAGTTTTTTGCCCATGAGTCTATTTCAGTGCTTGTTCTCTCTGATAGTGTCTAGAAATTCAGAATGCTACCTTCTGTTATGAAGCTTTCATCTGAGACCGTTCTGTCAAACAAGGAACCCAAGAGCAGGCTTTGGTCAAAACTAGCCATGTAATACCACACCAGCCAATAGAAATGCTAATTCCAGTCCATCTGACTACAGTCTAAGAAGTTTGCCCTATAAACCGTCAGTAAAATCTGAAGAGTATCCCCATCACAGTTAAGGGACTTTCTAGTAACATGTTCAGGTAAGTACAATAGAAAATTATCATTACCTCCTATCTAGAACTCTTTAAACACTTCATTACCTTACACTTATTTTTTAGGATCTCCATTTTTTTTCAAACATGGTCTATATTAGAATTTAAATGAAAAGTCCTGTGGAGCTGTGACCAGTAGAGCTGATGAAATGCCCAACCTAAGAGACTCTGTTCTAATACTCAAAAATTAGGGCACCGAAGGGCCAGGGGAGCACAATACTCATTCCTATATTGAAGGCAGAACCTTTACCATTGGTATAGTATCTTCTGTATGAACCACAAAAACTAAAGGACTTTTGTTAAGTAGAATCTTGAAATAGAAGGAAAGAATATATTCTGGTCTTTGTAAATATCTATGAGTTTAATTAACATACTGAGAAACCATTATATTCCAGGAAATGTGATAAGATCTGAGGCTACTGCTGAGAATAAGACGGGCCCTGATCTCAAGATTATCACAGTCTCATTGGGAGACAAACAGTAAATAAACAATTTGATAAGCTCCGATGTAGGGATAATTGATACAGGAACACAGTGGAGATGTAGCCAGCCTCGTCTACAGGAATTGAAGTAGTATCTCAGAACTTATTCTAGATGCAGTGAGGAAAATATATTAAAATGATCAAAATAGGAGACAGGAAGTCCAGTTAGAGTATGAAGTTTTTATATCGAGTATGAGATCAAAGTGATCTGAAGTATGGTAGAAGCAAATGGAATGGAAAAGATGGACTTTTTTGTAACATATTAAAGATGTAGAATCTAAACAGATTGGTCTTATCCAGATGTGGGCAATAGGGTGGAAGGAGGTCTTCTAAAAGAAGAGGAATAATAATGGATTAAGCAAGAGCAGGGGTAGTAGATTAGTGGATAAAGATGCCAGATTTCAGTAGCCTGAGTAATGAATGAAAGATAGAGGGGTAGAGAAGAGAAGAGATGAAAATATACATAACGACTAGGAGAATCACTGAAAAGGCATGGTCTTTGAAATCCAGTGATTGGATGTTAACCTGAGCTATGCTAGTGAATACAACCTGTGCCAAGCATGGCCTCATATTGCAGTAGATGGAATGTATATAAAAAGTGTTTGGTGCATCACTAAGAAGTGTAGAAATAAGGAACTAGTACAGAATACTGAAGTGTCAGATGAAATGGTATTTGGGTCTGCCTTGTTTTTTTAATTCTTAAATTTTGCAATAGTTTAACATTACAGAAAAGTGAACAAATTATAAGGGCACAGTTCTAGACATACAAATAGAACATGAACTGTATCACCTAAGCCATATATATACCTAGACCAGGTCCATACATGCCTCACTATCCTGATTTCTAACTCCATCAATTAGTTTTGCTTATTTTTGAAATGTGTGTAACTGAGATCATATTCTACATATTCTTTTGTGTCTTGCTTCTTCACTCAAAATCATGCTTGGGAGAACTTTCCATGCTATTGAATGTAGCAATATTATTTTTATCTTCATTGTTATGTCCTTCCATTTTATGAATATATCACACTTTAAAAACTGATTTTATCACTGATGGACTTTTTAATGTTTCATGATCTTTGGGTTATTGGGAATAATGAGGCTAAAACTTTCTTAAACATGCATATATTTTGTGTACATATGTGCACATTTTGATTGGGTAAATACCCAGGATTGTAATTTCCTGTTTCATATATATCGGACATCAGCCTAATAAATACATTCAAAAAGTTTCATAGAGTTTATAGGAATGCACACTCTAATCTTCACAATACTTGGGATGGTCCATCTATTTAATGTCCATTATTCTCATGGTTGTGCAGTAGTTTTGAATTTAATTTCCTTTTCCCAAGTACTAGAAAGTTCACATTTCATATGTTCACTGGCCTTTAGATATGCTCTTCAATGAAGAAATGAGTCTAATTGTTATTAGGTTAGGTTTTTCTTTCTTACTGAGTTGTAGTAAATTTTATAATATCTGGTTACAGTCCTTGACAATCATTGCAAGTATCTTCTCGCATTCTGTGACTTGTCTTACTTAAATCACTTTTAGCGCACCTGCGTGGCTCAGTCAGTTAAGCATCTCACTCTTGATCTCAGTTCAGTCTTGATTTCAGGGTGGTGAGATCAAGGCCCATGTGGGTCTCCATGCTGGACATGGAGCCTACTTAAGAAAAAAATCAATTTTATTAAAGTATAACTTACATATAATAAAATGCACTTATTTTAAGTGTAGCATTCCATCGAGTTTTGACAAATGTATTATACATCTAACTACTAATACAATCAAGATACATAAATTTCTATCATTTCTAAATGTTTGTTCTCTTTCCCAATTAATTAACCTTCATAATAGATTTGGGTTGTCTTTTCCAATTAAATTAAGTCTTACAGTATTTTCCCTTGAATATGTATATGTTTTCCCTTGGCATACTACTTTGAGATTTATCCACATTATCACACAGATGAATTCTTTATTCTTTTACTGCTATGTAGCATTCTATGTATAAATATACCACTTTTTTTGTCATTTCTCAATGATTACTTGTATTACGTTCCTCTTTTGATTATTATGAATAAAGTTGCAATTATCAAGTCTTTCTAAGGTCATACTTTTTTTCTCTTAGGTAAATTCTTAGGGATGGATTTGCCATGCTATATAATAGATATATTATTAATTTTATAAGAAACTGGAAAACTGCATTCCAAATGGTTTTGCTGTATTTCCACCAGCAATATATGAAAATTTCAATTGCCTCATGTTCTTCCCACCCTTGCTATTGCTAGTACATTGATTTTTGGCTATTGAAACAAATGTTTAGTAATGTCTTATTATCATTGAGTTTTTATTTCCTTAATGACTAATGATGTTGAGCATCTTTTCATGTGCACATTTGATACTCATGCCTCTTCCCATATGAAGTATATGCTGAAATCTTTGACCAGTTTTATTGGGCTCTTTGTCTTCATATGAGTAAACCGTGTGTATGAGTATGTGTGTATACTTATACATACATGTTTCTTTGTATCTTTGTCATATTAGACACGCAATATAGATTAAGTAAGATGTATTTCATATCTATGAAATGAAGCATATCCATAATATATATACGTGCATATACATATAGTGTGTATAGACATATATGTTATATCTACATGTAACCTTTGTGAGATACATGTCTTGTAAATATTTTCTCCTAGTATAGGGCCTTTCTTTTCATTTTTTTTAAACAGTTCTTTTTTTAAAGTTTATTTATTTAAGTAATCTCTACACCCCATGTGGGGCTTGATCTCAAGACCCCAAGATCAAGAGTCGCAGGCTCTTCTGACTTAGCCAACCGGGCACCCCCTTTTCACTTTTTAATGTTATTTTTTAAAGATTTTATTTATTTATCTGAGAGGGAGATAATGAGAGAAAGCAGAAGATGGGGAGATGGGCAGAGGGAGAGGGAGAAGCAGACTCTCCACCGAGCGGGAGCCTGCCCTGGGGCTAGATCCTAGGACCCTGGGATCATGACTTGAGCAGAAGGCAAATGCTTAATAGACTGAGCCACCCAGGCACCCCCAACAGTGTTTTGAAAAACCATTTTTTATTATGTCTATGATCTATATTTTCCTTGTGTTCATTTTTATCCATATGTATATCTTATTGTAGCAACACCATTTGTGATAAGACATCATTTTTTCCCTCACTTTGCCTTATGTTACTCTATTTCAGTACACGTTGTTCTATCCCAATGAGTTATATGTGTATGCATATCTCAATGTCAGCTTTTTAAAGTTTTCATTGTATGCTATACTATTATAATTTTTTCAATTTATGCTCAAGTATTTCATGTTTAAATGATGCTGTAAACGACATTTTAAAAAATTTTTTAAAAGCTCAAATTCTCATTGTTGTTATACACAAATACAATTTTTAAATATACATGACACTCTCTCTTGTGCTTTTGCTAAACTCATTTATTCAAGGATTATCTTGTTGGTCATTTAGGATTCTTTATCTACCCAGTCATGTTACCAAAGGAAGATGATTTAACTCCTAATTTCTAATTACAGTATCATCATTTTTTTCTCACCTTATTTTATTGGTTAGGAACTCCAGCACAGTGTTGAACATGAGCTGTGAAGTAATCATCCTTTCATAGCTCATGATTTTAGAGGAAAGCTTTCAGGCTTTTCTCCTTCTATTTGATCTTAGCAGAAGTTTTGTTTTGTTTTTTTATAACTGGGTATCCTATCACATTGAGACAGTTTTCTCTGCTTCTACTTTACCGAGAAATTTTCAGCATAAATAAGTGTTGAATTTTGTCAAATATTTTTTCCTGAAACTATTCAGAAGAATTCTCCTTTTTTCTGTTATTGTGGAGAATAAGTTAATTGATTTCAAGTATTGAACCGACATTGAATTCCTGGGGTAAATGTCACCTTCTCCTGACGTGTTACGCGTATATTGCTATTGAGTATAATGAGTTTGGTGTGCTATTCTTTTGTTGAAAGCTTCTATCTACGCTTATAGAGGATATTGGTCAATAGTTTTTCTTTTTTCGTAATATCTTTGTTCAGTTTTGACATCATGGTAACACTGACCTTATGAAAGGAGATGGAGAGGGTGCTTATATATTCTGTTTTCTGAAGAAATCTGTCTAATATTGTTTTTTGTTTTGTCACATTGTCTTAATGATGGTTTCTTTAAAATAAGTTTTGATGTAAAGCAGTGAAAACTCCCATCGCTTTTTATGTTCTTCAAATGTGACCTCCTATTTTGGGCCTTGCATTCTCTCTAAATCTTACAGGTGTTTTTAAATCCTCAAAAACTAAGGTGGGGTACATTCCCTCCTCTTATTTTCTCAAAGAGATTGTGAGAATCCATAATATTTCATGTTTAAATATCTAGCCCTGGAAATTTTGCTTTAGAATGTTTTTAACTACAAATTCAATTTCTTTAGTAGTTGTAGGATTATTTCAGGTTATGTATTTCATTTTGGATGTGTTTTTGTAGTTTGCCAACTTTGAAAAATTCATCTATTTCATTTAAGTCGTCTAAAGTATTTGTGTTAATTGCTTTTAGTATCCTCTACCTAGCCTTTCAATATCTGAGATCTGGGGTGATAGGTTTTGTTTCTGATTTTTCTAGAAAGTGTGTTTTCCCTCTGTCAGTGTTTTATTTTGTTTTGTTTTGCTTGTCAATCTGGTTAGAAGTATATCAATATTATTAATCTCTAAAGAACCTGCTTTTGGTTAAATTAATTTTCTCTACTGTATTTTTGTTTTGAATTTTATTGATTTCTGGTCTTATCTTTATCTTAACTTCCCTTCCATTCTTTGGGTTTATTTCACCTTTTTTTTCTAGTTTTTTTTAATTGTCAAAGATTTTATATTTGATTTGAAACTTTTTTCTTTTCTAATATAAACATTTAACATTATAAATTTTCCACTCATTCTTGCCTGCTTTCCACATATTTTGATATGATGTATCTTATTTTCATTTATTTCAATGTGTTATTTTATTTCCTTAGAGTCTTGGTGGTTGACTCATAAATTATTTCGAAGTGACCTGTTTAGGGCTGCCTGGGTGGCTCAATCATTAAGCACCTGCCTTCAGCTCAGAGCCTGATCCCAGGTTCCGGGGATCAAGCCCCGCATCGGGCTCCCTGCTCCACTGGGAGCCTGCTTCTTCCTCTCCCACTCCCCCTGCTTGTGTTCCCTCTCTCGCTGGCTGTATCTCTGTCAAATAAATAATTTTTTTTAAAGTGGCCTGTTTAATTTGTAAATATTTTCTTTCTGGGTTTTTTTGGTTATTGATTTTCAGTCTGAATTCTTTGTGGTCAGAGAATATCCTCTACATGATTCCAATTTGTTTAAAATACATTCACATTTGTTTTCTATTGCCTCTCTTGTTAAAATATCTATCTTGTTGAATCTTCCATGCACACTTCAAAATAGCATTCTGCTATTATTAGGGAGAGTTTTCTATAAATATCAATTACATAGAATTGATTGGAGATACTGTATAGTTTTTCTTTAATTTTGTTGCTTTTCAGTTAACTAGTTCCATTGATTAGTAAGAGAAATCTCCAACAATCATTGCCAATTTATCTCTTTCTTCTTTCATTTTGCCAGTTTATTCTTCATATACTTTGATGCACTGTTAAATACATAAATAATTTGAATCTTTACGTATTCTTGGTAAATTGGTTCATTTATCAGTGTGTAATTTTCCTTTGTGGTGTTATTAACATAGTTACTCCAACATTCTCTTTACTATGGTTTACACGGTACTCATTTTTTAATTCTTCAGCTTATCTTATTCGAAGTGAAGTGTTTAAATACTACATCTGGGGGGCAATTTTTTAAAAGACACATTCTAATGATCTCTATCTTTTAATCAGTGTGGTATGTTTTGATCACTTATACAATGTAAATATTTATGTTTGGATTTTTGTTAATCGTTACTTGATTTTTGTTTGTTCCCATTGTTGTTCTTACTTTTGCTTCCCATTTCTTGCCTTAAAATTAACAGCCCTAGTGTTTCATTTTAATTTATATAATGTGTTTTTGACTATACCATTTCTTAAAAGTTTGTGTGTGAATTATCATATACACAGTAAACATTTCACAGATTGCTTAGAATCCATTTTTACCACTGGAGGTAGAATGAAGAAAATGTATTACTGTATAGGACCCTTCTCTCTTCCGTTCTTTATTGTGATTTTCATTTATATTATGTTTATATACATCAGAAGGTCCATCAGATAATGTTGTAATTCTTGCTTTCGACAATCAGTTTTATGAAAGAATTTGTATAATTTTGGTATCATATGGTTTCACTCATTTATGGAACATAAGAAATAGCAGGAAGATCGGTAGGAGAAGGAAGGGAAGAAGGAAGGGGGGTAAAAAGAGGGGGAATGAACCATGAGAGACTATGGACTCTGGGAAACAAATTGAGGGCTTCAGAGGGGAGGGGGGTGGGGGAATGGGATAGGCCGGTGATGGGTAGTAAGGAGGGCACATATTGCATGGTGCACTGGGTGTTATACCCAATTAATGAATCATGGAACACTACATAAAAAACTAAGGATATACTGTATGGTGACTAACATAACATATTAAAAATTATTAAAAAAAAGAATTGGTGTTTTTGTTTGTCATAAATGTTTAGAAGAAATCTACAATTAAGAGATCTGATCCTGGAGTTCTCTTTATAGGATGATTTAACCATATATTTGTTTACTTTAATAGATACAGGGCTGTATAGATTAGGTATTTCATCTTGAATTAGCTTTGGAAAATTATATCTTTCAAAGAATTAGCTCATTTCATTTATGCTACTAAATCTATTCTGCAGATGTTTTCAAAATATTTCATTTTTATCTTCTTAATATCCGTACAATCTCTAATGATGTTACTGCTCTTATTCCTGATAAATCTTGTTTTTTCTTTTTTCCAGATCAGTCTCACAACAGTTTTATCAATGCTATTTATCCTTTCTAAGAGTCAGCTCCTGATTCTTTTGAACTTCTCTCTTGCTTTAGTGTTTTCTGTTTCATTCATTTTTGCCTTATTATTTCCTTTCTTCTGTTTAGATACTTTCTTTTGACTTTTTACATTTAGAGTGCCAAAAATGTCAAAAGTAGCAATGAGAAATCACACAGCAATAACAACATTCATCTTATTGGGACTTACAGAGGACCCACAGCTGCAAGTTCTTCTTTTTATCTTCTTATTTCTCACCTATGTGCTGAGCATTATTGGAAATCTGACCATTATCATTCTGACATTCATGGATTCTCATCTTAAAACACCCATGTATTTTTTTCTTCGAAACTTCTCCTTCTTAGAAATCTCATTCACAACAGTGTGTATTCCCAGATTCCTGTACAGTATATCAACTGGAGACAAAACCATTACTTATAATGCTTGTGCCAGTCAAATATTTTTTATTGGGCTTTTTGGGACCACAGAATTTTTTCTCCTGGCAGCCATGTCCTATGACCGCTATGTGGCCATCTGCAAACCCCTGCATTACATGGCCATCATGAACACCAGAGTCTGTACCATCCTCGTCCTCTGCTCCTGGATCTCTGGGCTGATGATCATCATCACACCCCTTGGTATGGGCCTCCGGCTGGAATTCTGTGACTCCAATGCCATTGATCATTTTGGCTGTGATGCATCTCCTATTTTTAAGATTTCATGCTCAGATACTTGGTTTATAGAACAGATGGTTATAATCTGTGCAGTACTGACATTCATTATTACACTGATAGGTGTCATTCTTTCCTACACATATATCATCAGGACAATTCTAAGATTCCCTTCTGCTTCTCAAAGAAGGAAAGCTTTCTCTACCTGTTCTTCTCACATGATTGTTGTTTCCATCACATATGGCAGCTGTATTTTCATCTATCTCAAGCCTTCAGCCAAAGAAGAAGTGGATATCAATAAAGGGGTATCAGTCCTCACTACGTCTGTCGCCCCTTTGTTGAACCCTTTCATTTATACTTTGAGGAACAAGCAAGTGAAACAAGCTTTCAGTGGCACAATCAAAAAAATTGCACTTATCTTACACAATAAGAGCACGTGGAATTTGAAAAATCAATGAAAGCAATTATTTGTTCCATGCAATTTTTTTTTCTGGAAGTCCTAACTAGTCCGGTAAGGTTAACTAACCTCAGAATCTTTTAAATATGATTTGTGAACCTACTCAGAATAAATAATTTCTTTCTCTCTTTAATCTCAGTCCAAACTGTTTCCTCCAATAAAGGAACATGAGAATTTGTTTCCAAGAAATAAAATCTTCTCTCATCTCTCACTAATGTTTTCTATTAGTATTCAAAAAGAAATTATGTAACATATTAAATATAGTGTCTATGAGTCCTGGGAAATTTTTTGAATCAATACTTTTTCTAAACTCCTTTAATTTACATATGTAAATATGCCAAAAGAAACATTTGAAATATAGGAAGAAATATATCATCTTTGTTTTAATGTATTAATAAGATAAGCTTTAATGTAAACTCAAAATGGGCATATTAAGTAAAATTAAAACATAACCGAAGTAAGAAAATAAATACCAGGAATCTGGAAACAGATATGATATACAAAAGATATAAGGAAACCAGAATATTTAGATTTTTTTCAAGAAACAAGAGAATAATTTAGACCACATCTGCTTGACAGTAACATGCAAGCACTCATACATGCATGCACACACAACAACAAAACATGAGACAAGATTAAAAATAAGAGGACTTTTGCTTCCAACCCTGTCAGAGTAACTAATTTGAGCCCATGCTTTCTCCGTTAATCGTCATAAAACTGAATGAATTTTATGAAGAAACTTGACATCAAGAAGCTCAAAACCGTCTCTCTCTGTAATAGGAAACGTCAATAAATGTGTCACAGTTAGCACTAGGTCAGTCCACAGTATGAGATAGAGACTAAGCTCAACATGGCTGTCCCTCCAGGTTGAGTTGGCAAAGATCAAGTCTGCTGAACTGGTTAGCATCCTCAGGTCAGTGCTATATTGAGCTGGGATCTGGGCAGAAGCTCCCCATTTATGCCTTGGCTGAGGAATTGACTGAACACTTGCAGGTTTACCAGTGATAAGGCTGAGAGTTCAACAGAGATAATAGAGGCCAAGTAGTCTGTGGGCTTGCAGTTTGGGCCCAGAGAAAGTGAAGAGACCTTGTTAACATCTCTTCAAACCACAGGCTTCTAGCTAAACACCAGGAAAGCCCTTAGGAGTACCTTAGGAGTAAGGAACACATTACAGAGCAAGAGTCAGAAAATTAAGGTCTGAGAGTAAAGTCTAGCTACCATTGGTTCTAGTAAATAAAGTTTTATTGAAACATGTCCATTCCCACTCATCTGCCTATTGTCTATGGCTTCTTTTAATGTCAGAGTCGAGTAGCTTAACAGAGACCTCACGGCCCAAAAAGTAAAAACTATTTACTATCTAGCCTTTTACAGAAAATGTTTGCCCATCTCTGGTGTAGAATTTACTTTTCCATTTTTACAATTTTGTATCATTGGGAAGAAATAATGAGAGGCAGGTTGGTATAGAGTTACACTGCCTTCATCTGCCCAGATGTCTCCAGAAAGGAACTTTTAAACTTGTGGCCAGCCTGAAGAATTGAATCAGTCCATCCCTCTACAATCTCCCCTTTTGTCCATAACTGTACTACAAAACAGATTTTGAAAGAATGAAAATTTGGGGAAGCCTGTCTATTCTGTCCACCTCGATCTCACACTAACAACTCAAGTTAGAACCAAATCAGTGTTTTATAAGAAATCGGGAATCCACTTGTTTGCCATTTAATAGAAAATTTTGTTCGGCCCACCAATTCCTATAAATCTCAAATCTCACCTCAGTGGACCCTGGAAAAATACTTACTCACAACTCCCAAAGTTGTATATGTGCAATTCAAAATCAAGCCACAGTAGTATATTTCCTGGGGCTACTGAATTTGAAGTAAGGCCATCCTTGTGATCTGCCCATCATTTGGCTTAAGTATATGGCTTACGTGTAAGACACTCTCCCTAAAGTTTGGATAGACTCTCAAGTGCTGCTTGGCTGAGTCATTCCAACTGCAGCTTGCCCTGCACCCACATAAAAGGAGCCTTCGCCATACCAATCATATCATAGGTTCTCAATAATAAATATGTTTTGAATTGATTCATGAGTAGTCATAGAAGTAGGAGGGACAAACAGAAATGACCTGCCCACAACATGACACTTATCAATCAGTATACATTTACACCAACATGTACCTGTGCCTTCATCAGAGTGCCAAATTATTAGCAATGTGGTCGTTAGCGAGCAATGAGCTAATTATAAACACAAATATTCCTTGCACTATACTAAATTGAAAATACACCTGAATTAGAGTGGTTTACCAGAACATTCACTAAATATTCCAGGATCACAGAAGATAAGTGTTGGTGATCAGGAAGAAAGCAGAATTTGGGCATCTGGGACAGCGCTCTGAGTTAGGAAGCCACAATGAAGCACCGAGAGCTTTAAGAATTTTCTCAATTGGGTTGAGAAAGGTCAATTCCTATATGAATCTGTCTAAAAGGGTACCTGGTTATCAGTTAATAATTTCTTCCCCAGAGCATAGATTAGTGCTCCTTTTCTGCAGAAATGCCTACAATCCAAGGTAATTTACAGTCCATAGGACTCTGATGCTGTTGTATGTTACTGTCTTGATAGAATTAACATGGTTCAATTCACCAGACCTTAGAAAAGCACACTTCCAGGTTTCTTGTTGGGTTCAGATGGTAGAAATAAGTGAAACCATTCATATAACAAACTAATTAATTTTTCCATAAGAAATCCGTTTCTTACTTGGACTGGAGGGGGGGGAAGACACAGACTCTTTATTTACAAAAGGAAATAGCTGCCCATATAATTAATTACCTAATAATAGTTGAGAAAGAAGTGTGAAATACCTATTGCCTCATGTCCAAAATTGCAGAGTCCCTGAACCCTGCCCTTAGTATTTCTTTGCAGAACACTGAACGAGTTATCAGAGGCACCAAAATTCACAAGCTTCATAAAGAATTCAGGAAAGGAGTGCCTGCATGGCTCAGTCAGTTAAGTGTCCGACCCTTGATTTTGGCTCAGGTCTTGATCTCAGTGTGGTGAGACTGAGTCCCTCCTTGGCTCTCGCTGAGCATGCAGCCTGCCTGAGATTCCCACTCTCCTTTTCCCTTTGCCCCTCCCCACAGGCTCACATGCATGCTGGCTCTCTCAGTCTCTCACTCTCTTTCTCTCTCCATAATGTTCAACATAAAATTTGTCAACACTGTTTGACAAGTTAGTCACAAGAGCTATCATAAGACTAGTCATAGACTACAATGGGAATATTAAGAGGAAAAGCTACTTCTACCTTAAAGGATTATACATAGATTCCCAGTGAAATTTATACCTAAACCAAAAGTTGAAAGACAGATAGGGAGGGTAGAGGCTGCAAGTACAGAAATCACTAAAGACAAAAGGATCCGCCTATGAGACTCCACAGATAATTTTAAGCATGGCCCTTTATGGGAACTGCTAGTAAATAACTTAAGCAGATGTGAAACCAGCACCCTGACTCTATAGACTGTATTCTTTCTCACTATGAGATACTATCACTTTTTTTTCCTTTTTTTTTTTTTTGAAGTATAATTAACAGTGTTATGTTAGTTTCAGGGGTACAATATAATGATTCAACAATTCTATACAGAACTCGGTGCTCATCAAGGTAAGTGTACTCTTAATCCCCTTTATCTATTTCACCCAGGCTCCACCCAACTCCCCTCTGGCAATCACCAGTGTGGCCTCCCGACTCAAGAGACTGTTTTCTTGTTTGTTTCTTTTTTTCTTTGTTCTTTCATTTGTTGTTTCTTAAACTCCACAGATGAGTGAAATCATGTGGTATTTCTCTTTCTGTACCTGAATTATTTCATTTTCATTATGTCCTGTAGATCCTTCCATATTGTTACAGATGGCAAGATTTCATTCTTTTTTAAGGCTGAATAATATTCCACTGTATATCCTAAGGGGTATATGCATACTAGGATGGTAAGCTAGCAGCCAGTGTACGTACACTAGGAGAATAGAACAAGAAATTCGGTCAATTGTATGAAGTAACACTGGAAATATTAGAAAGATCTCCATATGTTCACTAAGAAACTTAAATTTTATAATGAAGGCAAAAGGGAGTGATGAAAAGCATTACAATTACTGCTTGGGTCCCAAAAATTCCATTTACAAACTCTGAAAATCATAACTGAACGTTTATTTTTTAATTCAACTTAATATCAGTGTCTTCCCTCTCTACCTAACTCCACCACCTACCTCATTCTCATGAATCCTTACCAATATGTGTTGCTGCCCTCACCCTAGCTTCACCTTAATTCTGGAATATTTGCACAGTTCTGATATTAAGAGGTAAAGAAATACCAGCATCCATCAGAGCTGGAATTACCAAAATAATGCATCATCTCTTCGGGTCCTCAAATACCTCTTCTGTGCTCTACTGCTGTGGGATCGACCTCTTGTTTCCCTTCCCATATTACTCTTACGGTCCAGTGGTTCTCCGTATAAGCTTTAAGACACTTTTAGTATTTCTGCAGCAAATTGCAATACAGGAAAATTTATGAAGTACCAAATGTTCTTTTTTAGTTTCCTGCCACCATTAGGCATGAGAACACCTTTCTTCTAATTCTATACCAGTTTTGAGAATGGGAAAACTATGTGACTTTCTAAAACCCTTTTATTTTTTTTTAATAATTTTTATTTTGTTATATTAGTCACCATACAATACATCAGCAGTTTTTGATGCAATGTTCCATGATTCATTATTTAGGTATAACACCCAGTGCACCATGCAATATGTGCCCTCCTTAATACCCGTCACCAGCCCATCCCAATCCTCCACCTCCCTCCCCTCTCTAAAGCCCTTTTAGCCTCTGTTCAAGGAGCAACTAATTATTCCCTATTATTTTCCTCCTTTGATCTCTACAAAGAAAAAAAAAACCTGCAAAAGTCAATGTTGTTTTCTTTCCTTCTGTTATTCTGGCTCCGTAACACTGGAAGATAGCAGAGAGACCCAAACATAGAGATCTCATCCAGAACCATCAAATTCTCTAAACTAGCCCCCAACCCTGCTAAACAAATTTCATAAATTCTCTAAGGATAAAAGACTTGTCCTTACGCATTACTCTGAATAAATTATTTATTACCTGAAAATATTCCATTAATCTAAATGCTTGATGCATTTGAAAATTAAAATCCATAAATATATTCCTTCTTCTACTGTTCACAATTCTTACTTAAAGCCAAAATGAATTAACTTTCTTGTAACTGAGAGACAGATCAAGACTTTCATGGAAAAATCTAGGATAGGATGAATGGCAGTTAATAACAGTTCAGAAACATTTTCCCACAATGCATAGGGGAGAATTAATCACATCTGGGCTTTTTAAAAAATGATTTGATTGCATTGATTTTAAAATATTGAATGGAGAAGCAAAGACATATGCTAAGTGTATGTTAATATGCTTTTGCAATATTTTAGCTATGAGATAAAGACACCCAGAATAAAATTAGAATTGTGAGTGAGAGAGTAAAAGAAACAAATTAAGAAGAGAACCAACATGGAAAGACCTAGTGATAAAATGGGAGTAAAGAAAAGGGAACAATAAAGAATGTCCTTATATGAGACTTAGGGTTGACAGGGAAGGATATACAATAGTGAGAGGCACACTTAAATCCTGAAATGTGCCCATCTACAGGACTCTCAGAAAGAAATAAGAAGATAACAAAATAAGAATGCTCAGTATAGTTAGGGAGTGCTCACCATATTCCAAATGCACCTCTGTGTATTTTATCTATATTATCTAAATTTATCAGTATAACCCTAAGATGTAACTATGGTCTTTCCCTGAATTTTGCACATGAAAAAAAGCACAAGATAAAGAAGTTCAGCAAATTGCTCCAAGACAGTCAGAAAAGAAAAGGGGAAAGTGCAAATTCAAACCCTCTGTGTCTGATCTAGGTGTCTAAGAATAAGCTGAACGTTGAAATCAGAATACTGTAAGATGTGTTTTTCCCTAGAAGATATAAATTTGCAAATTACCAGCCTATCTGATGTTGCCTTACTTACAAAAATCACCTCATTTATAAGAGTGAGTGAAAGAAAGTATTTTCTAGAGAAGTGATTTCAGATGCAGAAACAACCATAGGGATTAGAAAATGTAAAACCACAAAAGAGAATGGAAAAGAAGAGACAAAGCAGTAGCAAGAAATTCAAGGAAATGTGAAATAGTGGGAACTAAGCTGTAAAGATTTTCATAAGTTAGCAGTTTATAGTCTCATATGCCACAGAGTTTGAGGTAAATGAAGACTGAATCTTGTTTAATGAGTGAAACAAGGGCGAGGCTGGTGGTGGGTGACCTTGGCTAGAGTAATTTAAATGGTGCAAAATTCGGATGAGTTGATGTACAAATGATAAATAGGACAGAGGAGACAATTACTATGTAGGTGAAATTTAAGTGAATATGTGGAAATATAATTAAGAAATGGCTAAAACCTCTTATACCTGAAATTCCTAAATATCATTTATAATAAGGTGGTTGATTATATTTCAAACTGAAACAAGGCTAGCCAAAAACAAACAAACAAACAAACAAACAAACAAACAAAAACAGGGATATGCCTCTTCAATTTTATAAATATATTCCTAATGTCCCCTTACTTCTCTGTAATAAATTTTGAATCCAACACATTGCTATGCAATACATACAAGGACCGATATGTCATTGTCAAATGTATTTAGAAAGAAACAACAGAAATTCAGTTTAGAATTTTAATATCAAGAATCTACTCTTATTTCACTTAGCATAATCTCCTCCAGTCCCATCCATGTTGCTGCAAATGTTGAGTAATCACTTTTTCTAATGGCTGAGTAATATTCCATTGTATATATGGACCACATCTTCTTTATCCACTTGTCTGTTGAAGGGCATCTCAGCTCCTTCCACAATTTATTCTAAGTGAAATAAGTCAAGCAGAGAAAGACAATTATCATACGGTTTCACTCATTTATGGAACATAAGAAATAGCAGGGAGATCGGTAGGAGAAGAAAGGGAAGAATGATGGAGGGTAAACAGAAGGGGGAATGAACCACCAGAGACTATGGACTCTGGGAAACAAACTAAGGGATTCAGAAGGGTGTGGGGTGGGGGATTGGGATAGTCTGTTGATGGGTATTAAGGAGGGCATGTATTGCATGGAGCACTAGGTGTTATATGCAAACAATGAATCATGGAACACTACATCAAAAACTAAGGATATACTGTATGGTGACTAACATAACATAATAAAAAATAAAAAAAAAAGAATCTGCTCTTAATAAGAACTCTTTGATGGGAAAAGAGGGGGGAAAGTTCTCAAGATCTAGAGAATACAAAACAGTAGCAGCCAGTTAAAGTATGTTAGGGCTTTCACTGCTGAAGAAATCTAGAAGGAAGTACTGAATGAGAGCATACAATCCCACACCTCAGCTTGCAAGCTGGAGACAAACTCTTCTTAGCACAAGGATATCCCAGAAATCATCAAAATCTATTCTAAAAGTAGAAAGAAAAATACAGCCAAAGGTAAATTTCACAATGTTAAATATGTACCTTTAAAGTAAAATTTCCATGGTGAAAACGTGAAAAAAAAATTGGGTTGTTAACATATTTAAATGATTCTTTAAGAAAATATAGCCAGTAAAAATGTCTTCTTTTTCTCAAAAAAAAAAAAAAAAAAGTCTTAAACACACTTCCAAGAAGATGGTCTAAAAAAGCTGACACAGCATAAGCTATGCAATAAGTATTCATTGCCTGTTTAATAACTAATACACATGTAAACTTTAATAGTGGGATTATCTTGCCAAAGACCATTGTTAGTTTCTCTTCAAAGTCTTCTCTGCTAGAAGCATGTCTGAAGATAGAAAATTTGGGGAGGGCAGAATTGTTGAATCAAAAGCAATTTATGCAGAGGATTTTTTTTTCAATTATGTTTATAAGATGATACATTGAACTGACACCAAGTGTACCTAAGCTGTAGGTTTATTAGAAGCAGCAACAGAAAGTATGTGATTCAAATATGAAGACTCAGTTTGTGTAACACAAAGACGTAATCAAACGTTATCGTGTGTTACGCGCACTCACTTCTCAACTAACCAGTGTATAGGAATCACTCTCAGATTTACTTCTTGTGAGGTTACACGCTGGCCAGGACTTTGGAGTTCTTCATATACTCTTCCTTATTGTTTCAAGCAGCTTGGGCAAAAAACAGTAGTCAAGGATGAGAAACCAAATGTCACTAACAACTTTCATCTTGCTGGGACTAACAGAAGACCCCCGACTGAAAATTTTGCTTTTTATCTTTCTGTTTCTTTCCTACATGTTGAGTGTATCTGGAAACCTAACCATCATCACCCTCACTCTGATTGATCCCCACCTTAAAACACCGATGTATCTTTTCCTCCAAAATTTCTCCTTCTTAGAAATTTCATTCACAACTGCTTGTGTCCCCAGATTCTTATACAGCATATCATCTGGGGACAAGTCCATCACCTATAATGCTTGTGCCAGTCAACTGTTGTTTACAGACCTCTTTGCAGTAACAGATTTTTTTCTCCTGACCACTATGTCCTATGATCGCTATGTGGCCATCTGCAAACCCCTGCATTACACCACCATCATGAGCCCCACAGTCTGCAGGAACTTCATCCTCTTCTGTTGGGTAACAGCACTCATCATCATTCTCCCACCAATGAGTCTAGGTTTAGGTCTGAAATTCTGTGATTCAAACATCATTGATCATTTTTGCTGTGACGCATCTCCTATCCTGAAGATCTCTTGCTCAGACACATGGTTGATAGAACAGATGGTTATAGTCTGTACTGCGTTGACCCTCATCTTCACCCTCATGTGTGTAGTTCTGTCCTACGTTTATATCATTGGGACCATTCTACGGATTCCCTCTGCCCAGCAAAGGAAAAAGGCCTTTTCCACTTGCTCCTCCCACATGATCGTTGTTTCCATTACGTATGGTAGCTGCATCTTCATTTATGTCAAACCTTCAGCCAAGGATGAAGTAGCTATTAATAAAGGGATCTCACTCCTTATTACTTCTATCTCACCCATGTTGAATCCCTTTATTTACACACTGAGAAACAAGCAAGTGAAGCAAGCTTTTCATGACTCAATTTAAAAAATTGCATTCCTCTCAAAGATGTAAAGGAGAAATGACTCAATGCATCCGACTGAAAGGAAGGATGAAGAGGCTTAAAACCTGAAGCTTCTAATACTATTTGTCTTTATATCATTTATTCTGCAGTCATACGGACATTCTCACTTTCTTTAAACAGCTTACTGTGAACCCTGTTCCATTTTTTACTTTCCACTAAAACTAAACTCTGTGGGTATTTACTCTTAGTGTCTGACAGCAACTGATGTTTGCCAAACACGTTGGTTGTTATCCCTGGAAACACAGTAGACCGCTTTTTTTTTTTTTCCATATTTCTATACCGTTAGGTGTGACTATGTACCCTAGTTAACAGAATGGCTGTGGTAGTGATGTGCACCATTTCTAGACCCGGCCTGTAAAACACCTAATATGTGATTCACCATCCCTTTTGTCCCCACCTACCAGCCAGATGCCAGGGTTACATGACTTTGTAAGCTTCACATTGGTGATGAATGCAGTTGATTTTCCATCTCAGCTATAGTCTCCATCCAAAGACAGGCAGTCACAGCAAATTTGATAAAGCTTCTCCTCTGCCCCACCTCAACTCAGTTGTCACCAGATTTGACAGGTAAAGTCTTACAGAACTATCCCTGTCACTTAGTTAAGGGGACCACATACACAGTTACCTCTATTTTGGCTAAATGGGTGCAATTATGACCCATGCTAAAGTATCGTTAAAAGTAAGTACTGTTAAATTTAATGGTGTGAATGTTATGTCCTGATCTTGGCATCATCCTCCTCAGACACCCATAAATTCAAATCCAGGCCAGAACAACCACATGAGGAAAATAGTACTAAACATAATATACACAGAGTTGTGAAGTTATACTACTACCCACCTCTCTTTCACCTCTCCTGGTCCCATAAACCTTTCCAGCTAAGTGCCCATACTACTTCTTCTCACCTTCACTGTGGGGAAACAATTATTTAAAAAAAATTCTAGGGGCGCCTGGGTGGCTCAGTCGTTAAGCGTCTGCCTTTGGCTCAGGGCGTGATCCCAGCGTTGTGGGATCGAGCCCCACATCAGGCTCCTCTGCTGGAAGCCTGCTTCTTCCTCTCCCACTCCCCCTGCTTGTGTTCCCTCTCTCACTGGCTGTTTCTCTCTGTCAAATTAATAAATAAAAAAAAATCTTAAAAAAAAATTCTAGACTTTTGTCACATTTTTGGAATAACTAGTGTTCAAACTGCCCTTTCCAATTTTCAAGGAGTCTATTGCATTGAGGGCATTATGGAATATAATACGTCTCTATATTTTGTTTTTATTGACCCTTTATGTACATTGGTAGGAGTAAAGTATGTAACTGTATCAGAAGGAATATATTCAAGATCTCTACAAGGGATTGTGCACATGGATGTGGTCCCTCAAGCTTTTGCAGATCCCCTAAGCTTAACTGAGGGAGTAAATTTAGCCCTCTGTACAAAGCTTTGCCATTCAAATCACAATCCTCACTATATTTGGAACTCTTACAAGCTAGGATAAATTGAATAAATCTGATTGAGCATTTTAAAATGTGCATGTTGATGTAAAGTGGCTTTCTCACACATTACAATTGATATTTCACTAGTAATTCTTTAGCGACATCCTAATAATGGAGCTTTTTTTTCACCTTACTCTTTGAAAACTTGTTGCTCTGAAGGTCTGTCATTAATTAATCCCTTTTAAGGGGATTTCACCAGGTCACTTCTTCCTTTCTGCTACCATGCACCCTGCCTGTTGGGTCCTCAGTCACAGCTTTGATCCAGGACTATTTAGGCCAGGCTGTCACCGCTCTGCACTCCACACCCTGGGGCCTAAAATGCAGCTATGACTAGACTGCACTGCTCTATGCCCAGCCCACTGAGGCTCTACTGCACCCTCCCTGGAAGTGGAAACACTGACCTCACCTAGCGGACAGCTTCACACTCATTTGGAGTTGCCAGTCTTTTCCCACCAAAGCCAGTTTGAAAAGGCTGCAAGAGGCAACTGCTCCCTCAAATCTGTAGACATCACTGCAAAGCCATGATGTTTCATAAAAACATGAAAAGACAAAGTAATATGACACCATCAGGGGAGCACAATATTTTTCCAGTAGCTAAGACCAAACAGATGGAAATCTAGGAGTTATGTGAAATAGAATTCAAAATAATTATTTTAAAGGGGATGAATAAGTTGTGAGGATCTAAGTACAGCATGGATAATAATTAATAATACCATATTATACACTTGGAATTGGCTAAGAGATCTTAAGCGTTCTCACCACAAAATAAAAAAATATTTTTTTTCACCATAAGGTGATGGCTATGTTAATTAACTTGACTGCTTTTCATCTCACAATGTTTATGTGTATTAAATCATTACATACAATTTTATCTGCCAATTATTCCTAAAAAATCAGAAGAAAAACAGACACATATATAGAAAAAATAATCAATAAATAATAAAATTGAAATAGAAAGGACCATGAAATATAAAAACACAAGAATCATAAAACTCTGGGAGGTATTTCTGAAAACTATCAACAGTAATCATTTTGCCTTTTCTTTATTAAAATCTTTTTTCTTTTTTTATCTGAATAGTTATATTTACACTAAGCATTCATTACACATTTTACAGGATTAATAAATTAGAAAAATTGTCCTTATCATCTTACAAGTACTTAAAATGATGTTGGAATAAAAGAAAAGAAAGTTCCCTTTGGCCTTGTAATCTGGTACTTATTATTGCATACCTTGCCAACACTGATGTTAACATTATTTGTATCTGTGTCTCGCAGGACATTTTCCCCAGTTCTGTTTGTTCCACTCTATATTCCCAGAGTCTTACACAAGAGATTCATTAGTAATGTTTAGGTCATAACCACCAAGGACATATGTGTTTATTTCACTTAATTGAAAATTGGGTCAATTTTGTTAATTTAGAAATATTTCCCTGTGCTAGAAATATCAGAATATCAATTTTTACAGAAACAGAGATCCTTATCTACCCATTTAAACTATCATAAGCTTTGTAGTTAACAGGGTAAAGAAAATATTTCCTGGGCTCACAAGGAGGCAGGCTTCTTGCTGAAAAACTCTTCATCTTATGTAGATGGTGGACCACTTAGTGAAAACTGCAATTGCTGAGCTCTCTGTGTAAGTCTGAAATCACAGAATGAGCAATCAGGGCCCACCCACCCATCTCCATGACAAGACATTCCTGGATGACTTTTTTCACCCTTTGCAACTTTAGGGTTCAGTAAACATCTGAGATCATGACTATCAGAAAAGGGGTTTTTTTTGGCTTTTTTTTTTTCCTTTTTGAACTCTAGAATGGTGTTTTCTCTGAGGAAAGCATCTAAAACAAAAAATGGATATCATGTGTTATTTTAATAATTAGTGAAAGTTTCAACAACCATTAATGAAGTGTGACTTTTCAGTATGAATGACAAATATGATAGTCACTGAAAACCTGTTTTATGTATCAATATAATGCAGTTCATCTCCATGCCATGGAATTTGGCGGACACTCCTAAGCATCCTTTGCCACAATCTCACCCTCACTTTAAACAAGAACTATGCAAAAATATAAAAATAAAAAATAAACAAAAACTATGCATAAAATGTGTATATTTTATCTCCATTGAGAGATTTATTTGCTGACATTTTGTCAGTGGGTGACCCTGCTCGCAGTCATTTACATTTTAATGTTAACTATTTTTAATCTCTGTATCTTAATATCAATGTCAATTTCATGACAGTGTTCTTAATAATGTGAAATATTAACAGCTGGGAGAAGATGGTGGTAATTTTTAGGAAAAGATACCATCCTCAGTACACGCAGCTGAAAGAGGTGCCTTGGGATGAGTTACTTTTCTGGAACTGTGGTGTTGGGAATTGAGGGGATGTGTCTGGGCTGCAGATACAGTTCCTGTCTCTACCACCATTGGAAATGCTGTGGTGGCCCTTATCCTGGTATTGAGGTGCGGAGGTTAACAATGACCTGTTCTTACTCTCATTTTGCTTTTCTTATTCTTTAGGATAAACTAGGGGACAAGATACAAAATGGAAGCAGATATCTGCCCTTTCTAATTATAAGAAGAAAACCTTTTAAAGCAACCAAGTGAAATTCCATGTAGCCATCTAATGAGGTCTCTAAAGCAAATGCCTTTTAAATCAGCAATGTGGGAAAATGACAAAGTATGCAACGATTGAAGATAGGGAATACTTGAGATAGCTGCTATGTAAGTAATAAGATTAGAGAAAGGACCAAATATATAATATTAATTAACCCAAAGAATTTCAGATAATTGAATCACTATGCTGTACATCTGAAACTAATGTTATATTAAGGTCAACTATACTCAAATAAAAAAAATTTTAATCAATAAATAAGGGGCTCTTGGGTGACTCATTCAGTGTCCAACTCAATTTCAGCTCAGTTCAGGAATTCATGGTCGTGGGATCAAGCCCCCCATGGGGATTTGCACTCAGCGGAGAGTCTGCTTGAGATTCTCTCTCTCTCTATCTTCCCTTACCCCAGCTTGCACTCTCTCTTTATTCTTCTCTCTCAACATACATAAATCCTTAACATTTTAAATAAATAAATATATAATAAATAAATAAATACATACATACATACTTTATTCTTTAATAAAACGCTAACCATCATCTAAGCTTTCAGCAAGTTATCATCTTTATTCTGGTGGAGGGTGTTGATAGCTGCTAACTGATGGGGTGGTGGTTGCTGATGGTGGGAGTGACTGTCACAATGCCTTAAAATAAGACAACAATGAAGTTTGCCACATCAGTTAATTCCTTTCACAAACAGTTCTCTGTTGCATGTGATGCTATTTGATAGCACTTTACCCACAGTATAACTTTCAAAAGTTGAGTCATGAACCATGAGAGACTGTGGACTCTGGGAAAAAAACTGAGGGCCTCAGAGGGGAAGAGGGGTGGGGGACTGGATTAGGCCAGTGATGGATATTAAGGAGGTCACATATTGCATGGTGCACTGGGTGTTATACGCAAACAATGAATCATGGAACATTGCATCAAAAACTGGGGATGTACTGTATGGTCACTAATGTAACAAAATAAAAATTAAAAAAGAAAGTTGAGTCAGTCCTCTCAAACTCTGCCACTGCTTATCAACTAAGTTTATGTAAGATTCCAAACCCTTTGTTATCATTTCAACCACCTTCACAGCATCTTTACCAAGAGTTGATGCCATCTCAAGTGACCAGTTACTCTGCTCATCCATAAGAAGCACCTTTTCATCCATTGAGGTTTTATCATGAGCTTGTAGCAACTTAGTTACATCTTCAGGATCCACTTCTAATTCTTGTTCTCTTGCTATTTCCACCACAACTCAGGTACTTCCTCCACTGAAGTCTCATATGCCTCAAAGACATACATAAGGACTAGAATCAACTTTATCCAAACTCCTATTCATGTTGATATTTTGACCTCTTTCCATCAATCACAAATGTTCTTAATGGCATTTGGAAGGGTGAATCCTTTTCAGAATGTTTTCAATTTGCCCAGATCCATCAGAAGAATCATTTTCTATGATAGTTTAAGCCTTAGGAGATGTATTTTTAAATAATAAGACTTGAAAGCTAAAACTACGCTGTGATCTGTGTATGCATAATGGATGTTGTGTTAGCAGGCATGAAAACAACATTAATCTTATTGTAAATCTCCATCAGAGCTCTTGAGTGACCAGATGCATTGTCAATGAGCAGTAATATTTTGAAAGGATTCTTTTTTTCTGAGCATTAGGTCTCAAAAGTAGGTTTAAAATATTCAGTAAACCATGTTGTGAACACGTGTGCTATATCATCCAGGCTTTGTTGTTCCTTTTCTCGAGCACAGGTAGAGTAGATTGAATAATTGCTAAGGGTCCTAAGATTTTCAGAACGGTCAATGAGCACTGGCTTCAACTTCCAGTCACCAGCTGCATTAACCCCTCACAAAAGAGAGTCAGCCTGTCCTTTGAAGCTTTGAAGCCAGACATTGGCTTCTCCTCTCTACTCATGAAAACCCTACACAGCATCTTCTTAGAAATATAAGGCTGTTTCATCTACACTGACAGTCTGTTCTTTACTGTAGCCACCTTCATTAATGATCTGAGGTAGATCCTCTGGATAACTTGCTGCAGCTTCTATGTCATCACTTCCTGCTTCACCTTGTACTTCTATGTTATGGAGATGGCTTCTTTCTGAAACCTCATGAACCAGCCTCTGCTAGCTTCCAACCTTTCTCTTCAGCTCTCTCAGGCTTCACAGAATAAAAGACAATTAGGGATAGAGAGATGCTCCTACCTACATAACTATCAGGACCATTCTCAAGAAGTTATTACAAAATATCTTTATAAAAAATATGAAAAATGTAGCCCATGCAAAAATAAATGTACTTAATCTTCGAATATGAAGACTAATGTTAGAGGACTACAGATAACATCTTGAATAAGAATTTATAATTAAGATAGAAATAATACAGCCTTTCTTAGGGGAAAAACAGGCCAGCACTAAAATATATATTGATATTGAAATACCAATTATAAAGGAAGCTCTATTTTGCACAATGATGAGAACAAATTCCAGAAAAATTCACTCAAAAAATGTATGAAACCCAGGTTATATAGTGATTAGAAATCAGTAGTGTAAAATATAAAAGATGAAAAAAAGTATGAACCTAGGCATTAGTTTTCAAGGAAAAATCTTCGTACTCTTAGTGATTATATTCTTCATGACTTTTCATATTTCATATGTCCTCTATGTACAAACATATGGAATACTCTTATCTTTTTTATTTCTAGATTCTGGTTTATTCTAGAAAAGTTGTTTTCCCTGGATTTTTTTTTCACTCTAGAAAATTTTTTTTTTAATTTTTAGTTTTTTGCTGGCACTTTAGATAAATCTTATCCATCCTTCAGAGCTCAGCAATAACTGTCATTGCCTTGGGAAATCTTTCTTTGGCCACTTCCCAAATCTATGCCTAAGGAGATAGCCAACTTTTCTTCCCATTTCCCCATACCTTTCATCCCACTTTTCCACATCCTGCTTGTTTAGCCTTGTTTATTCCTCTGTGTACAAGAAAAGCCTCTTTTCTCTAACCCTCAAGACACTTGCAAATCTTATGGTTACAATATTCTTCCTATTGCAATAGTTGCCCCTTATTGCAGTACGCTCTCAACCCCTCTTGCAATAATCTTTTTGAATACAGTCTCTCCTTCCTAAGTCCAGATTTGTTTTGTTTTGTTTATGACAATGTACAATAGTATGGATCCTTTCTGAGTTTACCGCTTGTTTAACCCTATAAGAGAATAAGCATAACTATCCTCCAAACAATACTTGAGTCGTTATTGCACCAATTAGTAACAGCTATACTGTCTTATGAGTTCTGAAGAAAAAGAATAACAAACCTTAGTCATAGAGGATTGTATAGATCAGCATTAGTGATGTTAAGTGGAATTTTATCAGAGATATTCTACTCCCCCCAGAAATCTAATCACTCCTCCTGCTTTCAGGGGAACAAAGGGAGATCAGGGTGTCTCCTCACCACCTTGCTTTCCTCTATGTACCTAACAGGATTTTCATTCAGCACCTTGCATAGACACCATGAAATACAACCGTATGATGATGAAAACTAGAGGACAACCGCTAGAGTCAGGGATCCCTAATTTCATTCCAAGCTTCACCACTTCCCAGATGCACCACATTACACAAATTGCACGACTCTAGTCCTTTGATTTCTGATCTGAACTGATAACAATTATAGCTGTGGCACAGAACTGTAAGATATGAGATAATGCTTCTGAAGAGCTTCCTCCTGTCAGAAGAGCCTTCCTAGGAGCTTAGAGCAACAAAGTGGTATGAGCCATACCTCCCCATACCCTTCCCTGGGGGCAGTGAGACCCAGCAGTGGGTAATCATCCATCAGTCCCTACTCAGGCAATGAGGCTATGTGAGTCACTGCCCTTCTTTCACTGGGAAGGTGTCAGTGGGGCTGAGAAGGGACCTGAAATTCCACTCATCAGCAGTAAGGCAGTAGGACTCAGTGCACCAATTTTACCAGGTTGGTATTGGTATTCACAGGGCTCAATGTGAAACTGAGCATGAACACCCACCCAGCCCTCACACTACACCTCAACGAGAGAACTGCCTGCTAAAAAAAAAAAAAAAAAAAAAAAAATTAAATGGATCCAGAGTCTTATAATACAATACCTAGTATGTCCAAGATATACAAAAATCACTTAGACCAACAACCAGGAAAATCACAACACAAATAGGAAGAGGCAACAAATATTAACATTGAGATGAACCAGATGTGGATTTATCTGACATGAATTTTTTAAAAGTAATCATAAAATTACCTCAAAAAGCAATAACAAATTCTCTGGAAACAAACACAAAAAATAAAAAATCTCAGCAAAGAAATAGAGGGTTTTTAAATCACATTTAAGTACAGTATTATAAATAAATAACCAACGTGAAAAACTTGCTGGATGGGCTTAAACTAGAGGGGCGATCACAGAGGAGAGAATCACAGATCTTGCGCACAGACTGATAAAACTTTTCCATCCAAAAAATAGGAAGAAAATACAGAAAAATAAGTGAAAAGAGTCTCAGGGGCCTTCAGGACAAAAACAAAACAGGTAATATCCCTATAATCAGATTTCTAAGACAGGAGAATGAGTGTGGAGCTGAAAGAGTATTTGAAGAAATAAGGCTGGAAACTTCCCCAAATTGGCAAAAGACATTATACCATCATTACACGCGGAATTACTGCATAGACATTCTCAAAAGAATACTAAGATTTCATTGCCAACAAATCTCCCTTAAAAAATGTTCCTATGGGTGCCTGGGTGGCACAGTTGGTTAAGCATCTCACTCTCGATTTTGGCTCAGGTCATGATCTCAAGGCTGTGAGATCAAGCCCCATGTGGGGCTCAGTGCTGGGCATGATGCCTGCTTAAAATACTCTTTCCCTCTCCCTTTGCCCCTCCCCCACTGCATGCAGTCTCTCTAAAAAAAAAAAAAAAAAAAAAGAATGTTCACAGATAGACAAAACCAGAAAATTTGTAGCTAACAGCACTGCCCTACAAGAAACACTAAAAGCATAACTTTGGGTTGAAATGATAAGATACTAGCCAAAAACCTAAATCCACAGAAAGAAATGAAGAGCACCAATAATGGTAAAAATACAAAAGGAAAAAAAAAGGGCAGTGTAAGCTATGTCTCTTTTTGATTCTTTTCTATCTTATTTAAGAAAATTGCATTAAGCAATAATGAAATTGCACTGTAAAACTTACTCTACATAAAGATGTAATCTGTAGGACAATAATAGTACCAAGGCAAGATGACGGAACAGAGTAGCTTTGAGCAGTTTTGCATACTATTGAAATTAATTTGGTTTATTGGAATGAGATTGCTAAAAGTTAACATGCTCATTGAAATTCCCCGGATGACAACTAAGAAAATAACTCTGACACATATAGTTAGTGAAATAAGAGAATTTAAAGTGAATAATAGAAAAAAATATTTATTTTTTAAACTTTTTATTCAAATTCCAGTTTGTTAACAAACAGTGTAATATCAGTTTCAGGTGTACAATATAGTGATTTGACACTTCCATACAACACCCAGTGCTCATCACAACTACACGCGTTAATCCCCATCACCTATTTAACCTGTCTCCCATTCACATCCCCTCTGGTAACTATCAGTTTCTTGCTTTGCCTCTCTCTTTTTTTCCCCCATGCTTGTTTGTTTTGTTTCTTAAATTTGACATACGAGTAAAATCATATCCTATTTGTCTTTCTCTATTTTGCTTAGCATAATACTCTCTATTTCTATTCATGTCATTGCAAAAGGCAAGATTTCATTCTTTTTAATGGCTGATCATCAGAGAAATACGAATCAAAACTGCAATGAGATATCACCTGTCACCTTATGTCATTAAGGAATTGCAACTCAAAACAACAGTGAGATGTTACTACACACCCTACAAGAATGGCTAAACTTAAAGACTCGTCATGCTAAGGGTTGCCATTAATGTGAAGCAACTGGAACAGATAAAGGGAACATAAAATACTAAGAAATTTGGAAAAGTTTGACAGATCCTTTAAAAGTTAAATGTACACCTAACTTATAAACTAACCAACCACCCCACTTCATCTCGAAGTATATACCCAAGAGAAAGGAAAGCATAATTCTACACAAATCTGTTACACAATTGCTCCTGACAGCTTTATTTGTAATAGCCACAAACTGGAAAGACCCGAGAGATCCATCAACATTGAAATACTTCTCAGAAGTAAGAAGGAATGAACTACTGACACAGATAAAAACAGGGATTATTCTTAAATTCGTGCTCAGTAAAAGAAACCAAACAAAAGAGAGAGAGAGACAATCTTGCATTACTGGATTTATTTAAACTTCGACAAGAAAACAAATGAATCTGTACTGACAGACAACTTATCCGTGGTTGCCTAAGAAACGGAGCAATACAGAAAGAGAAGGCACAGGGGAAAACAAGGATGTGCAAGAACACTTCTGGGGGTAGTGGCCATGTTCGCGCTTGACTCCGCTCATGTTTTTACTGGAGTGTACAGATGTCAAAACATATCAAGTTGTACACTTTAGATTTGTGCAGTTTATTGTATGTTTAGATTCCTTCAATAAAGCTATGAAGAAAGATAAGAAAAGGAACTAAATAACCTGGTCCTCCTGTCTCCAAGGACACTGGAGCCAAAGCACCTTTGTTAGTCATTTGCTTTTACCAAATTAAATTACTCCAAAGATTCATTAGTGACTTTTCAGAGTAAATCACCAAGGACCTTTTTTTATTCATTTGTTTGGCAGGTAGAGCAAACTAAGAAGAAAAAAAAAAGTCAAGGTTGGTATCTGTTCCTGTCCAGAGATATTGAAATACAATCTGTTTCAAAGGAGGTGAGAGTTTCTGGCACGGCACTGCTCTGAAGACCATTTTTCCCCTTTCAAATGTCAAATTGTACAGGCTAATGTTTCTTCGGCCTTTCATGAAAAAGCCAATCCAGTTTGTTGGACAGAGCAACCTGAGTGTTCCTGCATGTTCAGAGGACCTGCGAGAGTAACTGTGGATGTGTGAGCAAAAATGAAAAGAAGTTCCCACGAAAACTTCATCAAACCTACCATTTCAACTAAGTGCTTTTAAGAATTACTATATTTAAACAATGTAAAGAAATTTGATTGTCTTACAAAAAAGTAAGTATGATAAGTTTTGCAACATTAGTAACATTTCCCTTTGTGAAATTTTGGCCGTTTTTTTCTCTGAGAAAAAAAGATTTCACCTGCCTGTATTAAAATCAGATATATGAATTATAACTTATATATTTATTTTATAAAGCCTCCAAAAGTATATATGAGATGTTTCAATAGTAAAGAGGTGAACATATAAAGAAGAATCCTAGTATAAGAAGTATCCAGAAATAGCATCAGCTATACCACCAACCCCGAATTGTAAATAAAAATACCCACTGTGTGTGTGTTTGTGTGTGTGTGTGTGTATTTCTCCCTTCATCACTCAAAAGTCTTGCTGAGGAAACATCACTCATTAGAAATCTTTGTCTCCTTTCATATATTTATTGAAAGATAACCAGAAATCAACTGGTTATATGTCACTGCCAGTTAGTTTATTAAATTCCATCTTAAAATACTGTGTAAAATCTATAAGAAAAAAATGTTTTGAACACTGAGTAATGCCCATAATATGCTGAGCTGAGTAAGGTTACATAATGATGTATACAGAGCCTGAGAGAAAAGGGAAAGGATGAGAGAGAAGTAGGTAGACGGCAGCAATCATTCTCCACTGCTTCTGAATTCAATCTAATACATATGTTGAATATGTCTCCAAATGCCCTGCAGGTGTTCTAGTTTTCAGGCAAACCATGAGCCTAGGTCAGCATTTCTTTCTGGGGCTGGTGACTATCAGCCTGTGGATTTAACAGTATGTAATGGAAAACCACCACCAGGTGTCTCTTTTCCTACCTCAGTATGAATAAAATATCCAGAAAAAGCATCAGCTATACCTTCGACCTCAAATTGTAAAATAAAAGCAAAAGCATAACTTTAATGATGTGATGGTTTTTTAAAAATGAAGAATAATTGTTTACAAAGAAATAAATTGTAGTTCCAGAGGAATTGTTTTCACTCACTGATATAAGATTATAAGCATTGAAACACTGATTAAAAGTTGAAAACATTCAAGCCCCCACTTTAGTAATTACTTCTTGATACCTGAGAAGATTACTGTGGAGCAGCTTTTGACATAAGCTCAGCATCAAAAAACTCATGATCTCCAGATTTAACATTGCATTAATGGCTAAGAATGACGATGGAAAAACAGTATCAATAAAAATATATTTATTTTTTTGAAAAACTAAGGAAGGAAGAGAGGCAGTTATAACTTTAGTCACAATTCTAAAGACCACCTTACAATGTGACTTAATTAATAAAAATTGTCTTCTTTAAGAAAACCACAAAGTTTTCTAGTTTGTCAGAGAAACAGAAAATAAATAAGCATATTAAGTATCAGAGCAATATAAGTCCAAATATGAAGAAATAGCTTTGTCTGTGTATGCTGGTAAATTTGGGATATCTAAACTTTTTCAGAAAATATTCTCTAGACATTGACAATATATGTGGAACTGTGCTAGATGTCATTGCTGTCACAGTGAGGAAGACATAATCCCAACATATTCTCCCCTGAACATTAACATAGTGGCACGTTTTGTTATGCAAGCACAGGAGTGGGCATGTAGGCTAAATAACCAAAAGAATTGCAGAAAACTTGGGAAGTGGTGTTTCAACCGGAATCAATGATAATTAGGTTTACTCTGTTAAGTTGGGGAATATGTGACAAAGTCTCTAAAAGAAGTGTTTACTATAATGCCTGGCACAGAACGCACATTAACGAATGGAACCTGTTAGTGCACAGGAAAAGAGGCGAGGGTGCATACCAAGTGGAAATCATGAATTCTGTTTTAGCCGCATTGAAATGGTCATGCATGTGATTTGTACAATTAGATATGTTTGCTCAGAGGTTCAATAAAAAGTAGGTACGTTTGATGGTTAATTCAATATGTTAGTCAGAAACAATCCATTTCTAAAAACAGAAATGTAGTATTCATTAAGTTATAGATATTATACAAAATTGTAGGAATTGTAAAGAAAACAGTGAGAGTATATAGTCAGAAGTGAAGAGAAATAAATAGGTCCAAGAACTGAAACCAGACAAAAGGATAACATGAGAAAAAAATCATGCACATAACTTTTAAGTTAATTTACTGAAGGATTTCATAAACATAAATACAAGAAAATTCTATTTAAAATAAGCTTGCACATTATTGGAGAAATGTAGAAAGTAATCAAGATTGATAGAGAAATTTGGAAGGAAGAGAAATGGGGGGAAGTTTATATATAGTCTTATGTGTAAGGTTTAGCATTGTTGATGAAAGAAAATGCATTTATCCAAAAATACACAAACAAAGACAAAGAAAAAAATCTTATAAAACAAAACCAGACTCCACGTTCTGGTCAAGACTCTAGAATCAGTTCAGATTATATATCATATATTATCATTTGGACAAGGACCAAACTGTTAACCAATAGCATAATTTTAATGATGTCGGTTTTTTTTTTTTTTAACTTAGTTCTGAACAGTTAAGAATTTGGGGGAGCCAAATTACATTTTCAATACACATGAAATCATACCACATCAGCAGATAATTTAATCACATCCATACTGTGATTTAAAAAATATGCAAACTGGTGCAGCCTCTCTGGAAAACAGTACAGAGGTTCCTCAAAAAGTTAAAAATAGAACTACCCTGTGATCCAGCAATTGCACTAGGTGTCTAACCAAAGGATACAAAATACTGATTTGAAGGAGCACATGCATCCCAATGTTTATGCCAGCATTATCAACAATAGCCAAATCATGGAAAGAGTCCAAATGTCCACCAACTGATGACTGGGTAAAGAAGAGTGGTTTATACATACAATGGAATATTACTCAGCCATCAAAATAGAACAGAATCTGGCCATTTGCAATGATGTGGATGGAGCCAGAGTGTATCATGCTAAGCGAAATAAGTCAGTCAGAGAAAGACAAATATCATGGGATTTCCCTCATATGTGAAATTTAAGAAACAAAACAGATGAACATAGAGGAAAGAAAAAAAAAAGAGAGAGAAAAGCAAACCAAGAAACAGACTCTTAGCTGTAGAGAACAAACTGACGGTTGCTGGAGGGATGTGGTTAGGGGATAGGCTAAATGGGTGATGGGTATTAGGAAGGCACTTGCTGTTATGAGCACCAGGTGTTATATGAATGTGATGAGTCACTAAATCGTACTTCTGAAACTAATATTACACTATTTGTTAACTAACTGGAATTTTAATAAAAACTTGGAACAAACAAAAATATATATAAAGTAATAAGTTAATATAATATCATATGGAAATATAGTGATGATAGGGCTGATTAAATTAGATTTTGTACATTCTTTCCAAAGATTTTGTACAGTCAATAGAATCTATGCAAAATAATCTCTCTGAATTATCAGGCATGTAGATTGGACAGAAGACATCAGTGATGAGAAACGGTACAATAACAGCATTCATTCTGCTGGGACTGACAGATGACCCTGAGCTGCAAGTTCTGATTTTTATCTTTCTATTTCTCACCTACATGCTGAGTGTAACTGGAAACCTGACCATCATCACACTCACTTTTGTGGATCCCCACCTTAAAACACCCATGTACCTTTTTTTACAAAATTTCTCCTTCTTGGAGATCTCATTCACAACTGCCTGTATTCCCAGATATTTGTATAGCATAGCAACAGGTGACAGAGTCATTACCTATAAAGCTTGTGTCATCCAAGTGTTTTTTACGGACCTCTGTGGAGTATCGGAGTTTTTTCTGTTGGCCGCCATGTCCTATGACCGCTACGTGGCCATCTGCAAACCATTGCGTTATGTAACCATCATGAGCAGCAGCGTCTGCAGGAGTCATATTTTTTGCTCTTGGTTGGCTGGGTTGTTGGTCATAATCTCCCCACTTAGTCTGGGGCTAAATCTGAAATTTTGTGACTTGAATTTTATTGATCACTTTCTCTGTGATGCTTCTCCCCTCCTAAAGATCTCATGTTCAGACACATGGCTCATGGAACAAACTGTTTTCATCTGTGCTGTGCTGACCCTCATTCTGACCCTTATGTGTGTAGGTCTATCTTATACTTATATTATCAAAACAATTTTAGGATTTCCATCTGTCCAGCAAAGAAAAAAGGCCTTTTCCACCTGTTCTTCCCACATGATTGTGGTTTCCATCACCTACGGCACATGCATGTTCATCTATATGAATCCGACAGCAAAGAAAGAAGTGACCATTAACAAAGTGGTTTCACTGCTCGTTTCTTCCATTTCACCTACATTAAATCCATTTATTTATACACTGAGAAATAAGCAAGTAAAAAAAGCCTTCAGTGACTCAATCAAAAGAACTGTAGCATTCTTAAAGAAGTAAAATAAAATAGCAGTCAATAAATGAAGTTAAATAAAAGGTGAATGGCTGCTAAACATTTCTACCGATGCTTATAATTTTCTTTATCCTTTAACAATCTATATTTCAGTTATATTTCTTAGTTCCTCTTTCAATTTACTTACATTGCACCTTAATCAACTTATTTCTTTCCATGGTTCTTACTCAACTTCTTGTGGAAGACGTCTCAGTAAAGAAAATGAAAGTGTATGTCTCATAAACTCATTTGTAGATAAATATAATGCCATGTAACTAAATCTTATGCTATAATAAAACTGTTTTTTAGTCTTCCCTAAAACTGATAGCATGATACTGCTGATAACTGCACTTGACCGTGCATAAAATACTACAATAATTCAAGTGAGAATGGAAATTTTATAATAAAATAGTGAATAAAATGAATGAGGGCTTGATATAATAATGCAAGGATCAACTGAGACAGAAGATAGTAGCATTCCTAATATTATAGGGAAATACATTAAAAATAAAAAAAAAATCCTGAGTAAAATCTCACAAATATTCTTTTGAATATATAGCTAAGAGTAAAGGTTAAAATGTGTGCAATCACAACATATCAGACTACAGAATAATCAGAAATGAAGATAAATAACCACACTTATGACTGTGGATTCCCAGGAAAGCCAAGAAAGGAGGATGGAGAAGGGCAGTAACCCCTGGGGGTTACAGGAGCTTGGGTTAAATATCCATATGGAGAAGGGAGATGAAGTGTCAGGGTTTAAGTGGTGAAAACACCCAAAACTGACAAAATAGCACAAAGTCAAGATTTTAAAAGTGTGATTTAGAAGAAAAGTGCCCACTTTTATGAAAACGCAACAATTTTCTCTAAGAAATTTCTCTGTCTCTTCTTTATATGAACTATGGATAAGGAGTTGGGGACTGTTATGTTTCTCTAACTAAAAGAGATCATTTACAGTCCAAATTCTACAAAAGATAATCTACTAATACCATATATAAAGAATTAAACAGTGAATCCAGTGATAACTCCTCGGAATTTAAGAAATACATCTTCATCAAAATAGATACACTTCATAACAGCTAATGAAAAGCTATACACAGACGTAATCAAAGAATTATTCATTATTTTCAGAAGTAAACAGAACACAACATTTTATTTGCTCATCGTAACATTTTAAAATTATAAAATTAATTGTGAGTATGTAGGACATTTTACTAAGAAAAGAAAATTAAATAAATTTCAAAAGATAAATAAATCTAAAAGTTGACTTTTTAAAAAAATTTCAAGGAAACTGATAAATTTCCCAGAAGCATCAGTTAATACAAAACAAAGAGCAAAATATAAGGTTACGAATCAGAAGGAAGATATGAATACAAATTAGAATGACTTTATGGATGTGCTGTCACAATTCCACAACAACAACAAAACGTGAAGATCTAGAGCTACGGACAAGATTTAGCAAAACAAAATTTCGAAAATTAATTCAAGATGTGGAAAACTTAAATAGATTGATCTCCACATAACATCTGGGAAGGCAAATAAGATTTACCATTAAAGAGACAAAAGGACCAAATTACAACCAACCATGGTAAAGCAACAGGTAATCATCTCATTAAGATTTCAATTACCTAAACAATAATGAATTTTATGAGAACATCTTAATATTTGACAAAAATCTGATTAAAACATTAAGGCATACTGTTGTTTAATTTTTGTTTTAATCATTGTTTAATAATTTACTGATGAATACAGTTAGACTATTTCAAATAGAATCCAACAAAAGAGTCAAAAATTATACTTGGATCAATCAAGATTTATTCCAATTACACAAGGGTGTAGATGATACATTAGATAGATAGATGATTGATAGATAGATGATAGGTAGATAGGTGATAGATAGATGATTGATAGATAGATAGATAGATGATAGATAGATAGATAATAGATGATAGATGATGATGATAACACATAGGTAGATGATAGGTAAATTAATAGATAAACAGATGACCAGTGATAGATATATGTATACAAATATAGAAATACATATATGAAATACAACCTGATTTTGTTGTAAGAACAAATTGAAGAAAGAACATTCTATATGGATTTTGATTAATAGATAAACTATCACTGGATAAAAATCAGTAATTTTTCCAAAAAATTTAAAGGAAAATGAGAATATGATGAACTACTAAAATAAATATATCTAAAGAAATACAACTGAAACAATTATATTAAGCAGTAAAACACAGTAGTCAGTTAAAATCAAGAAACACATAAAAACGCTCCCTTTCATCACTGATATCCAGCATTTCCCTGCCATCTTGAAAATGCCATAAGATAAATAATAAAATAGTTGAGATGATTATCAGCATGAAGTTATGAAACTGTTGTAGTTAGAAATTATGACAGCCAAGGCACCTGGGTAGTTCAGTGGGTTAAGCATCTGCCTTCGGCTCAGGACATGACCAGCCCTGTGTCAGGCTCCCTGCTCAGCAGGGGGGGCTAATTCTCCCTCTGCCCCTGCTGCTGCTCACTGTTGCTCAATCTGTCTCTCAAATAAGTAGGCAAAATCTTTAAAAAAAAAATTATGAAAGCCATATCTTTTCAAGTATTTACATCTTTGAAATGTGGATGTGCCTTACAATGAAAGACATCTTAATAATGTCCATATTTCAACCACGTTTTTAATAAAAAGACATAAAACAAAAGTAAAGTACATAAAATCATGACATGCACTTAAATAGAGTCAACGAAATACGGTATTTTCTTCCTGACAACATTATGATGTACCTAGAACACACAAAAAATCTAATAAGAAGCTAATAGACGAGTAAGAATATTTAGTAACTTGGATAAAGGATAGAAGCAAACAAAAGTCAGTTGACAGTATTTAGAGTAGCAATAAGCCCCAACTAATAAAGCTATCAATATGACTACTCAGGAGTAAATTCCATCATGAATACAATGTATTATACCATAAAATATCAATTTGCTCACTCCTAATGTATAAATTTAACACAACTCCAATTAGAATCAGCTTTTTACATTTTTCTAATTACACAAAATGTCTCTAAGTTAATATGGAAGAATTAAAACTCATGAATACAGAACAGATAAATGAAAAATAAATATTAGTGAACAGAAACTTAATTTTGTGTATCAAAACACATATATCAGTGAAATCAAATTAATACGGTATTGGAATAAAAGAAGAGAAAATGATCAGTAGAACAGATAAGATTATAAAAGTACAGACTAATAAATAGTCTTTATTTTTATATAATGGCTTGTTTTGCTTGTCATATAGAAGTGGGAAAATTTTAGTTCAGGAGGAAAATCATGGTTTATTTAATAATTGCTTCAGTCACACACACAAAAACTCAAATGAAAACGTTTTACTTTTATTCACACAACAAATAGGTTACATTCTAAA
Organism: Ursus maritimus; assembly: GCF_017311325.1. Classification (NCBI taxonomy): domain Eukaryota; kingdom Metazoa; phylum Chordata; class Mammalia; order Carnivora; family Ursidae; genus Ursus; species Ursus maritimus. The sequence goes on from NW_024426697.1 coordinate 116,049, forward strand.
TGTTTTAAAATTCTAAATATAAAAATAAATAAGTAAAATCTTATTTAAAAATACATGAGATCATGATTAATATAAACGGGTCAGAAATTTTCTTTCTTCAGAATTTAAAGGCAGAAGGTGACAAAAGAAAAGAACCCTATTTGATTACATGTGTTTTCACCATTTTGATTGGCAAAAGATACCACTGGGGGGGGGAAGATACCCCTGAAAAAATTCGTAAGTCAAATAATGTTGAAATGAAATGTGTAACACTGAGAGACAAAAGGAGGATTTCTAAGACAAACAAAGACCTCTTACAAATTAACAATATAAATGAAAACAATCTAAATAGAAATAAACCAAAAATAGAAATAGACAATTTAGAGAATATTAAATCTCATTTAGTGGAGAATATATGGTTGTCAACTGCACTAACAGTCTAAGGCCAAAAAATCCAAATTGAAGGAAAAATTTACACTAATCAAACTGTCAATTTTGAAAAGAACTAATTCATCTGTTGCTGACGGGGATCAGGGGACAAGGCTACTTCCTATAGCAAATGTGGAAATTTAAATTGCTAAAGGTTTTCAACAAGCAATCAAGTATAAGTACACCTTGACATAGAAATTCCATTTCTGCAAATCTGTCATTCAGAAATTAAAGCACCATTCTTAAAGAATATATAGTATTAAAAGCATAGTATGAAAAGAAAGGCAGAGTATGGAACGCAGAATTTCTGGTGGCAAAAAAAAAATTAAAGCAAAATGAAAATCTATCAATTAATGGAATGTCATGCAGTTATTAAACATAAATACATTAGAGTTACACCATTTGATCTGGAGTAATTCCTTTGAATTGTTTTGGTGGGTTTATTTTTTTTTAAATGTGGAAAAGTATGTTTCATATATCAAATTTTTATAATAGAAACCTTGGCCAAACCCTTCAATATATGTATATATTTATGCATATAGATGATAGATGATAGATAGATTAGATAGATAGATAGATAGATGATAGATGATAGAGATGTATAAGATACATGTACACATAAATGTATGGAAAAATACATGAAATACACATAATAAACCATATTCTGGGCCATAAAATAATTCAAATCATACTCATGGAGTTTGAACTCTGACTACAACAGAATTAAAGTAACAACAGACATGAGAAAAATCTCCAAATATATGGAAACTAATGCAAATCTAAATGGAACATCAGTCAATGAAGAAATCAAAAGAGATATTTAAAGTATTTTGAAATGAGTGAGAAATAAAGCACCTGTCAAAATAGGTTGGACACAACAAAGCCATATCTGGATGAAAATTATAGCATTAAAGTGCTTATATAAATACAGAAGAAAAATCTCTAATAAATGTTCTCAATTTTCCCCTAAAATTGGGGGGGAAGGGGGAGGAGTCAATCAAATCCAAAGCAAATAAAAAAAAGAAATAATAAAAATCATTGTAGAAATCTATTGAAATAGAAGAAAATGATAAATAAAAGTTGGTTCTTAGAGAAAATCAAGAAAGAAAGGGAAAGCCACAAATTACAAATATAAGGTGTGAGAGAGGTGATATAACTATAGATTTTATAGCTATTAAAAGGATAACACAGGAATATAATTTAAAGTGCATAATTGTATTTGACAACTTAGGTAACACGGACACACTCCTTCGATCATGCTGCACTGGTGCACATTGGTGGCACTTAAATACTGTTTGATCGTTAGAGATGATTCACAGGGCCCAAAGTGACAATATTTACAGCTACAGTTTATTACAAGAAAATAATACACTATATGAACACCATTAAAATAAGGATACGCCTCACGACGAAGCCTGGCTTACACTAAGGGATCTGAAGAGGCAAGACTCACGCCTCTTATTGTCCTCCCTCTGTAAGAAACATTGCTGGACATACTTCCTCTCCCAGGTCAGAAACCACTGACGGAAAACACCTCAATCCCAAAAGCCCAAATAGAGTCATAGCTGACTCTATAAGTCTTGATATTTTACTCTGTAGGAATATTCCCGTTACATAAATAGCTCAAAAGGAGATCCCTATAGTGGTCTCACGTAGATCCAGTGCCAATGATCAATATCACTATTATCAATAAACAATGGTAGCAAGCTGGTACAACTGTCCTGAAAATCCTCAGATCCATGGTACAAAGAAACATTATTGATCGGTGTATTTCATGCCTTTCTCTGGGGTCGGTGCTATGCTGGAAATTAGCAAAAATAGCTCAGGCCAATGCCAGTCTTGCTAGAATTAACTTTCAAATCACAGATAAAAACAAAATTCACTTCAAGAAGGAAAAAAAAAAAGAGATTAATAGGTATCTACGTTTCAGAACATTTAAAATGTGGTCTAAAACATTCCCACAATAAAATCCAAGCCATACGGCTTCTGTGGTGAATTGTACCAAATATGTAAGTAAGAAATAATACCAATTCTACGCAAATGATTCCAGAAAACTAGTAAGGAGAGGACATTTCCAAACATTTTATGAGGTCAACGATAACCTGACAAAATCAGACAAATATACCACAAGTTGTTCTGTATGGATAGATGTTTCTGTGGTTGTCCTGCATAAATGACCACCGGGGCAGCACTCACAGGCAGACTAAGGCATGTGGTTTGGGAGACTCATGCTGTGTGAATCACCTTGGGAGCTGGTTGTTCAACATATATTATCTGGCCTCCAAGTCAGAACTGGCCCTTCTGTTCTGGACAACAAGAGCTACAAATCTTGTCTCATGTCCCCTCCTGCTATTGGCTGGGCTGGCCCCCAAAAGGGAAGCCAGGAGGGGAGGCAGACACTCATAGCCCAGGATCCTTAAAAATATAGAAACATATAACATGGAAATGCAGCTTGCTCCAAACTGCACGTAGGCAAACAGATGTTTAATTTGAAACCCTGTTTGTTGCCCTATAAATATGGTCCTCACGGGGATGGTCAGTTGGGAGTCTCCCCTGAGGGGAAGACGCTCCACCCAGGCCTCTCAGTCCAGACTCCAGCCTGGCTGTTTCCACCAGGCTTCCCCAGCTAATGAGGTTGGGTGCTGTAAGTACCTGACTTGATGTAACTTTGCCTTATTCTCATTTATTGCCTACTATTGCTTCCTCTGTGGGTAGATTCCTTTTCTCCTTTGTTTCTATTAGGTTTCTATAATAATAATAAAGTTTTCTCTCCTTTTCAAAACTGAAACACAGCTGTCGTGAATCTTTTGTTCAGAAATCAAGTAATTTATAAACTAATATTTTCCATACAAATGGAAAAATAAAACATTAGCCATTAGAATCCATCTATGGATATATAGATAAGATAGATATATCTATGTATACCCCCAGAGGATTTTATCCTAGAAATGTAAGATTGATTTAACATCTGAAAATCAATCAGTAAAATCAACCATATAATGAGACTAAAAAATAAAATGTATACATATTTATGATCATCGCAATCAATTCAGAAGCATTTTTAAGAAGGACAGTATCCATTTCTAATTTTAAAAATTCTCAGCAAACCAGAAAAGAAAGTTCCTCAACTTGATAAAAGATATCTACAGAACACTACAACTAACATCACATTTAAAAATGAAATACTGAATGCTTCCCTCCTGAGATCAAGACAAGGATGCCCATTGTTAACCATTTCTACTCAAAATGATACTGAAGGTTACAGTTAATGCAGTAAGTCCAAAAATGAAAAAAAGTCAGATTTGATAGGAAGAAAATAATTGCCTTTATTTCTCTGCAACTTGATCTTCTGTGTGGAAAATCCTATGAAGTCTACCAAAACAAAAGCTATTAGAACTAATAAGTGAATTTGTAAATTTTGCCTGAAAAAAAATCCACATACAAAATTCAAACATATTTTTATATACCAGCAACAATCAGAAATTGAACACTAAAAAAATAGTATCAAAATTTTGAAATACTTAGGTCTAAACCTGACAAAACATGTAAAAGATCTAAATACTGAAAACTAAGAATTTGTTGAAAGAAGCTTAAAAAGAGCCAAATGAGTAGAGATATATGTTACTTTCATGAATCAAAAGGAGAAGGAACGGAAGAATGAAGGGAGGGGTAAACAGAAGGGGGAATGAACCGTGAGAGACTGTGGACTCTGGGAAACAAACCGAGGGCTTCAGAGGGGAAGGGGGCGGGGGATTGGGATAGGCCGGTGATGGGTATTAAGGAGGGCACGTATTGCATGGTGCACTGGTGTTATTCGCAAATAATGAATCGTGGAACATTGCATCAAAAACTGGGAATGTACTGTATGGTAACTAATATAACAAAATAAAAATTAAAAAAAAACAAAAACAAAAACAAAAAACTAAATCTTGTTAAGAGTTAAAGTATTTCCAAATTAATTCACAGATTTAATTCAATCTTAAAATCCAAGCAGAATTTCTTCTAGAAATTGACGGGCAATTATACAATTCAAATGGAAATTCAAAAGGCCTTTAATAAGGAATTCAACTATGAAAAAGAACAAACTTATAGGATCTACCTTAATTTAACACTTATTATAAAGCAAGACAAGGTGATATTGGTGTAAAGACAGAGAAATAGGTCAGTGGAAAAGAACTGAAATTCCAAAAGTAAAACCTTACATTTATGGTCAATTGATTTTTGATAGAAATACAGAAATAATTCATTAAAAAAGATTAGTCTTTTCAATAAATGGCACTGAAAGAATTGAATAGCCATGTTTTTAAAGGAACTTTTATATGTATCTTGTACTATTTACAAATAGATTTACAAAAATTTACTCGAAATGAACCACAGACAAATGTAAAACAAACTGTAATACTTCTAGGAAAAAAAAACACATTAGGATATTATTGTGGGGTTAGGCAAAGACTTTTTAGATACTGTAATAAAAGCATGATACATTTTTAAAAATGATGAAATGTTATCTATCATAATGAAGAATTCTGAATTCTGTTCTTAAAAAGACATTAAGAGAATAGGACAAGCCACAAGTTAGGAAAAAATATTTGTGAATCACATATCTGATAAAGGATTTGTATCCAGACTGAATAAAAACTCTCAAAACTCAATAATTTAAGAAAACTCACAACCCAATTTAAAAATAAGCAAATGATTTAAACAGATACTTTACCAAAGAAGATATACAGATGGCAACTAAATGCACCAGAAGTTATTCAACATCATTAGCTATTAAGTGTACAGAAATTAAAATCACAATGACATACCATAACACCTACTAGAATGTCTAAAAGTATAAAAATTGATCATACCAAAAAAGTGGACCATAAGGGGCGCCTGGGTGGCTCAGTCAGTTAAATGTCTGCCTTTGGCTCAGGTCATGATCCCAGAGTCCTGGGATCTAGGCCCCCATCTGGCTCCCTGCTTAGCTGGGAGCCTGCCTCTCCCTCTCCTCCCTGCTCTAGCTCTCTCTCACGATCTCTGTCTCTCTCTCTCCAATAAATAAATAAAGTCTTGTGAAAGAAAGAAAGAAAGAAAGAAAGAAAGAAAGAAAGAAAGAAAGAAAGAAAAAGAAAGAAAGAAAGAAAAGAAAGAAAGAAAGAAAAGAAAAATACTCCTACACCACTGGTGGTACTGTAAAATCCCGTCACTGCTTCGGAAACCTGGTTTCTTAAAAAGTTACATATATACCTTCCGTATGCCCCGCCATTCCACTCCTAGGTGTTTATCCAATCTACAATGAAATGAAAGGATATGTCATTAGAGAGATTTGTGATGGAAGGTTCATAGCAGCTTTATTTGTAAGTGTCTTAAAACTGAAATGACAAAATGTTTTTTATCAGGTGAATAGGAAGCAAATGGTGATATAGCCAAAAATGGAATTTTTCTCAAAAATAAAAGGAATGAGTTAGAGATACACATAATAATGTGGATGAATCTCAAAAACTCATGTTGAATAAAATAAGCCGGACAGAAGATGGTACATAGCGGCAGTGGGTGGTAGGGAGGAAGGGACCAAGAAGGAAGGATTTAACAAAGGGCACAAGGAAACTTTGAGGAAAAATTGATATATTTATTATTGTGATTATGGTGTTATTTTCTTGGAAATATACAATATGTTAAAACTTATAAAATTGTATACTTTAAATGTGTACAGTTTATTGAATGTCAATTATATCTCAATAGTGCTGTTAAAAATTAAGAAGCAAAAAAAATGATAAATTTGACTCTCTAACACCATGAACTATATGCCAAAAATCAGCAATGACACTTTTAAAGACTCATTAAAATCTTAAAATTCATATTTAACATATTTAAAAGAACAAGATACAAATAAGTATAAAAATAAAAATAGTATACCCTAAAACCTAATTATGGTGGCACACGTTTGATATAAAATTATCTTATGGCTCTTATTATACAAATTTTCTAAGAGCAGAATAATATTTTTATCTAGAAATTTCATTTCCACCAATCATTCTCACACACACACAAATATTTGCATGAAAAAGCTTTTGAAAGAACACTGTACATTTAATTCAGGCATTGGTATAAAATTGCCAAAATATTCATACAGCCAACATTATAAATAGTGAATAATTGGAAAAAAACAAATATATATCATGGGATAAATTAATAAATGTTTAAATATATAAAAGCATATGTTTTTATTGTGGTAAAATATACATAAAATAAAATTTACCATTTTGACCATTTTGAAGTGTAAAATTAGTGGCATTAAGTATATCTGTGTTACTGTGCAACCATAAAGCATATATTTTGCATCTAATTATAAGATATGACTGAAAATATTTATGCATTCATAAATAATATCTATAATACAGTTGATAAATTTAGAGAAAAAAATCTGAAAGGATAAGATCTATAATGCAAGCGGTAGCCTTACATAATTACATAAACTTCTCCTTTTGCTTCTCTGATTAAAATTAGCCAATGACAATAAAACATCTATATAATAAAGGATTTCATTCGTAAGTAAAGGATCACAATCTTCCAAATGCCTTAGTGGGTGTGAAAGTTTAAAACAAATTAACTATGTAACTTAAATGACACAGTTGCCCTCCTGACCTGTGTCAAATGATGCTGTAACAGCCTCCTATCTCCAAAGGCACAGTCCCCTCTGAAGCCGGTGTTACTTGTGTTTTTGCCAAACTTCATTACTCAGAAAATTAATGACTCTTGACTGTAGGTCCCCAAAGACCATTTAATTTTTTCTCTTTTAACATTTTCTGCACATTAAAAAGAAAAGTCACATTTGACATGGAAATGCATTTCTCTCCACCATTATGATTTCAAATTCATTCCTTTCACCAGTGGAAAGAGTTCCTCAGCCCTTAGAGTAATTTCTTTTCTTTTCAATGATGGAGATAGTAAGAAAATATCTGGAGGCTTCTAACAGCGCTAAGCCCAATTCCAAGTCTGTCCAAGTTGTTGGAGATAGTAAGCAGAGGGAGTTCTATGCATTCCCAGACATGTCAGTGAATATGAAGACATAAATACCTTTATAAAAATATCACTTTCAACATTGTGGTCTTAATATTGGCTATGGTCAAACAATCAACAGAAGCTCTGATTTACTAACAGAAGAGTAAGTATAAGAAAGTGTGTTTCTTTGACTGTAATTCCCATTGTAGGATCTAGGTTATATTTTCCTCTAGGAAAGAAAATGGATTTCAGTGATAATTTTTATATTTTTAATGTATCTAAGATATATTTATGAGATGTCATTTTTTTAGAATGAATTTCCCTTCTGTAGATAAATGTCATTGCCTGGAGGTTTGTGTGCATAAGGTATGCAAACAAATCTGTATCTAACTCAATGTGAGAAGTATTTAGGGTAACTTTGGATAGATATTCAACCTCAAATTGAAAATAAACTGTCTTCATCTATATAAAAGTATATGAGCATGCCTTTGCATTCGTCTTCCTAAGCCCGAGAAGAACACCATAATAACCGAAATGACAGCATCTCATGACAGTCCTGTGCTCATTCTGAAGACTCGTTAGAAAGACAGAATAAACAAAATCAGTTAGTTACACTTTAGTGTCAATCTTATTAACTTCCATCATAAAGTAAGTTGTAATATCTTTGAAAAAAACAGCTATATTTTGAAAATTGCATAATGCTCAACATTTGAGGGCTGAGTAAGATTTCACAGTAATACACATTATCTCAGAGATTCAGAGAAAAGATGAAAGGAAGGTGGGTGGGCTGCAAGTATATAAATATTCCTTTTGCATCTCCATTTGATAGAAATATTTGATAGTTATTGAATGAGAAACTAATTTTCCTAAGAGGATTTTAACTTTTGAGTAAACCTTGAACCTCAGTTAGCGATTTTTCTATATATTAGAAGCTCTGTGAATGAGGCAAATAGTCCCAAACAATTCTGCCACAAACAATTCTGCCCCAAACTCAGAAGAAAACACAGTAAGTTAAACAATACAGTGAATTTGCTCATAAAACAAACAAACTCAGTATGCAAGGAGAAAATATCACAAAGAGGAAAATATCAGAAAACTTCAAAGTTTAAGATCTAGATTGTATATTAGACATATTTGAGTCCCTACAGGTGAAAACAAAATAATTCACTGACTGGAAGATGAGAGAGGGAAGAGAAGGCAGTCATCACTTGTATCCGCAGGAAAGGTAACACAAATGCAGCTGGTAATGCAAATATTCAGAAAAACAAGTAGCTAGGCTGTGTAGCAGGAGGTGGGGGAATCAGCAGGGTGTGAAGTTGTTTTAAGAATTAAGCTAACTTAACCTAAAAACACACCAAAGAACAAAGATCTTCTTTTGGAACAAAGACCTCCAGTTTTGTTTTGTTTTTAAAGATTTTATTTATTTATTTGTCAGAGAGAGAGCACAAGCAGGGGGAGAGGCAGGCAGAGGGAGAAGTAGGCTCCCTGCTGAGCAAGGAGCCCAATGCGGGACTCCATTGGATCCCAGGGTCCTGGGATCATGACCTGAGCTGAAGACAGATGCCCAACCCACTGAGCCACTCAGGTGTCCCTAAACAACTCTAGTTTTGCTGTAGTGTCTATATAGTGAGCCCAAGTTATGCTAGCACTGTTTTTCTAAAACGGACCAAAGTGTCAAGAAAAGACTTGAAATTGAGGGTGAAATTTTGTGACTTAGTTTCTGAATAGGGAAGAATTTTTGTTACCCCTAAAATGACACTCCCTCAGTAATCTACTTAGTCACATGGGAAAATCCTATGCACAGGATAGACAGAAAATGTAAATATATATATAATATATGTTTATGTATAAACATAATGAAATATAAAAGCTTGAATACCTTATACTTTAGAACAGTTAAAATAATTTATAATCTATGAGAACGTTTATCTGAATCTCACATGCAGGTTGGAGAGAAGTCAGAAGTCAGTGATGAGAAACGGTACAGTAACAACATTCATTCTGCTGGGCCTGACGGATGACCCTGAGCTGCAAGTTCTGGTTTTTATCTTTCTATTTCTCACCTACACGCTGAGTGTAACTGGAAACCTGACCATCATCACACTCACTTTTGTGGATCCCCACCTTAAAACACCCATGTACTTTTTCTTAAAAAATTTCTCCTTCTTGGAGATCTCATTCATATCTGCCTGTATTCCCAGATATTTGTATAGCATAGCAACAGGTGACAGAGTCATTACCTATAATGCTTGTGTCATCCAAGTGTTTTTTACGGACCTCTGTGGAGTATCGGAGTTTTTTCTGTTGGCCGCCATGTCCTATGACCGCTACATGGCCATCTGCAAACCCCTGCATTATGTAACCATCATGAGCAGCAGCGTCTGCAGAATTCTCGTCATCTGTTGTTGGATGGCTGGCTTATGTATAATAATCCCACCACTTAGCCTGGGCTTAAACCTAAAATTTTGTGACTCTAACATAATTGATCATTTTGGCTGTGATGCATTTCCCCTAGTGAAAATCTCATGTTCAGATACATGGTTCATGGAATGGACAGTTATAATCTGTGCTGTGCTGACCCTGAATATGACGCTTACTTGTGTGGTTCTGTCGTATGCCTACATCATCAAGACAATTTTTAGATTCCCTTCCGTTCAACAAAGAAAAAAGGCCTTTTCCACCTGTTCTTCCCACATGACTGTGGTTTCCATCACCTATGGCACATGCATTTTCATCTATATGAATCCTACATCAAAGGAAAAAGTGACCATTAATAAAGTGGTTTCACTGCTCATTTCTTCTATTTCACCTACATTGAACCCATTTATTTATACCTTGAGAAACAATCAAGTTAAGAAAGCCTTTGAGGACTCAATCAAAAGAATTGCCTTGCTCTCAATTAAGTAAAAGGAAATATTATTTTTAAAACATCTCAAAAACAAGAATAAATGTATTTTTGAAGTCTATAACCTTGCTTTTTAATAATATTTACTTCAGTTACATTAATTTCTCAACACTTCTTTAACCTACCTTCCAATGAGCCCTGCTCATGCCACTCTCGTGTTTTGATTTTCAAACCAATATTTGATAGTTTTGCATATGAATTTCTAAAAACCATTCTGAAGAGAAATTGACTTCTTAATATTATTACATAAGAAGAGTTATTCCTCAGGAAAATATAGGGTAAATTGTTTGTAGCTCTTCAATATACACAATAATGATATCTAAACACATGTAATAAGAGTAATTTTAGGTAAAATGTCTAAAATGGTTGAATAATCACATAATTTAAAATACATGTGAAAAATACTGTCCAATTGCTCCAATATTGAGCAAAAAGATGGAAATTCACTACAATGAACATACAGAAACACTGGATAAAATGTAATAAATATTCTCTTAAGTGTATAGCTGAAATCATTGCAAAGCTGGAAACAGGAGGTGTCGGAAATAAAGACTCATATAAAAGTGGAGCAATAATAAGATAACTTGTGGGTGCTGAAGTGAGTGTAGACTAGAGGGTGAGCTCAGGAGACTGCATCACGGATCACACAGGGTTAGGCTGAAAGTCTCAGGATTAATGTGGTGAGAGCACTTGGAACGACACAATAACTGCACATTCAGTGAACGTTTGAATTAGAAAACCACACTCATTTGAACAGAAAGATTACTTTTTTCCTGAGAAATATCATCTGCAGCTTATAGAGCTAGGAGTCAAGGGGAAAACATTCCCGTTATATTCGATAGCCTGTGCCTACCTCTAATACAAATTAAGCTCTTACAGTCCAACTTCCGCCATAATAACTGAAATAAAGAGTTTTACCTATAAAGAATGGAAAAATCCACAGCAATATAATTCCTTCGATTAAGGAATTTACATCAAATTAACTAATTGCTATCCGGAAAGCAATGAAATACAGACATGCCATTGCCAATTATTTGGAGCACTGAAAAAGCTGTAGTGAGAAGAAATTCTGTTATCTTAAATGCATTCATTTTTTAAAAATATATAAACTAGCCCAAAAGTGAAGAATTTATAATGAATTTGGAAAAAAAATTAAAAGCAAACAAAAGTAAATGGAAAATGTAACTTAATATGGGTAGAAAATGAAATCAATTAAATAAGTTTAAAAAATTCAAAAGCCAGTTCTTTGAAAAGTCTAATAGCATAGATAAACCCCATTCCAATGAATGTGATGAGTAAAAATCAGAAATGCTCCATATTTTATTAGATCGTGGACAACGACATAAGAAAACAAAATAATCCTGATAAATATGGGAAAGAATAAATAAAACAATTGCATTTCCTTGATTTTAAAGTCTTATTCAAGTTGTGCTTTTCTGAAATGCAGCTATTTCATACAATGGATGGCATCTACCATCATTCATAGGCTAATTGCCGACATTTTCTTTTCAATTCTGATACAGAGTATAATGGCATGCCTTAAAATTGATGTTGTCTTTAAGTTGATGAGATTTGATATATCTTTTTTATGTTGAGGGCATTTTACATACACAGAAAACTCAAGAAACTCTAACAGGAGACTAAAGGAATTAATAAGGGAATTTGGTATTCTATCTGAAAGAAACGGAAAATGTTTTAAAAATCTGTAGACTGTAATAGCAAAAAGCAACAGGAAACCAATGAGCAAATGTTATTTTGGTCATAAAAGTCAAAAAAAGTTTAATTACCAAAAGAATAAATTTAACATAGAAGCACATTATGTATTTAAGGAAAGTATAAAATCTCTTAAAAGAATGTAAAATATAATTAGAACAAAAGAAAGCCAGTATTCTGGAAAATTGAAAAATTTTGGTATAAGCATGTGTCTGTGTGAATGCATAGATTATTTATGTATTGTAGAAATATTTGTTTTTATATATCACTGAGCTTATAAACTATTGAAGGAAAACAAATTTTATGAAGGTTATCTGAAGTAGGAACTTAAGCAATGTAATCAGAAAGAAGAATGGGTAGAATGAGTCAAAGGAAAAAAAACAAAATAAAAAATTGATCATATAATCTCACTTATATATGAAGGTTTTGTTATATAATCTCACTTATATATGAAGGTTTGGTGTGTGTGTGTGTGTGTGTATATATATATATGTTTTGCATTGTAATATCAGAGTTCTTACAGAAGTATAGTTTTAACGAGTGGAAGGAAAATGATTCTCAGAGTCAGTTGGGTTGCATTAGTTGCCAGAGAGGCACAAGTCTTTGTATATTGGGAAGAATAGATTCAGTGATGAGGGTGGGCTCAGAAATGGACCTCACTGTGATGAATTTATCATTTCATCATAAAAATGATCAACTGTAAATGCCAGGAGTGGACCCTCATTTATGGGAGCAGTCTAGCGCTCAAGCAAACCATGAGCAAGCCCAGGCCCCTTGCCTGTGATAGAGACTCATTCCTGGGATTCAACTCTGGAATTCAGGCACATGATCAGAGCTGGTACTGGCCCCATCTCAATATGGAGAAAATAATATCAAGCAATATAGCGAAACATTTCACATGGTAAATGAATTGGAGCCTCCAGGACAAATTGTAGGAAATCTACTGTTTTGGGAAACCCTGATTTTCTTTTGAAAATATTTTAAAAGCTAGCATAGTATCTAGTCTGTGTTAGTTGAGGGGAAAAATTTCTAGACAACATAATGCCACAAATTTAGAATTTCAAAGTCCTTGGCTTTTGGATTTAATACTCTACTGAGAAATGCATCAGGAAAACAAAAGCAATATCAATGAATATACAGTTACTCCTCTTCAACTGCTATTTCTCAGATTGACAGATAAGGCAAAGAAGAGGCAATTATCACTTTTTTTCAGGAGTGAATATACTGAATATAATCAGAGTAGTAGTGCTTCTTCATAATTTACTACCCTAACCAGAAAAAAAAATCTTCAAAAACAAAAGTCAAAATTTTAGACTCAGAATATAGCAAATTAAATAAGTAAATTCAATATCCCAGCAGTTTTAGCTCTATCCCAAATAAGAATAATGTAGCATCAAGTGGAAAATTTGACTTAACTTTTTGCCAGTAGGGGCTTGATTTCAGCTCAGGTCATAATCTCAGGGTCGTGATATGGAGCTCCGTGTTGAGCTCCTCACTCAGCACAGGGTCTGCTTGTCCCTCTCCCTCTCCTCCTCTCTCTCTTTCTCTCTCAAATAAATAAATAAATAAATCTTAAAAAAAAATTTTTGCCAGTAAATGTTTTAGGCGTTGAATATATATGAAACTGTGTTACTTATAGATGCTATTCCTGATAAAAACCACCACTTTAGCTTCAAAACAATGTATATTTTCAGGGTGACGCTGGAATTGGAGGAAGAATTGATTACACTGAATGACATCCAAAATAAGCCAAATTTATCCTAAATAAATAAATAAATAAATAAATAAATAAATAAATAAATATTTTTTAAAAAGGAACAAAGGGGCACAAAAGTATGATTACAATGTGAAGGATAACGGAGGGTGAATAATAAAAGGAAAATTACTGTGAACAAGAATACTGAACTAGAGAGCATATAATTAAAACAAGCTAGGCACTTTTCTAAGTTTCAGATATGTAGAATTTAGTTTTTTTAAATAGCATATAAATGACACTTATTATTTGCACTTCATAGATGATAAGACTGAATAATAGTGACAGCAACTTGTACTTGGGGAATGTGATAGTATATTAAATCTGATTTTTTTTTCTTAATGACATTGGTACCAAGATATTGGAATGTTTAAACCTTAGCCAAACAAATTAAAAGTAAAAAATAATCATGATGATATCATACAATCCTGTGAATGTCACACCCAACATATCTTAACATTCCAAACAACAAATTTCTCACCAATAGACAATAGACAATGACTATAAAGTTCAGACAAAAAAAAAATTCATAAGGGAGAGAGAGGAGAAGAAATGAATCAGGAGAAAGTTGTTTAGAGAAAAAACATGAGTTCAAAAATTAGAATAATGCTAGATCTCAAAATCTTAAGCAATGGATACAGAAAGCCCATATTGAAAGCCCCAAACTATTTGTGTATATTTGCACTTTATCAATAACCAAACTACAAACAAAAATGAAGTCTTTAACAATTCTTGTTTAAGATTTAGCTCTAGGATTTATCTTCAGTTAGCAGTAAAATATAAATACAAGTAACTCCAATCCAATGTGCAGATAAAAATAAAACATAAATTGGGAATAAAAAGTGAAAAAAGGACTCATAATGTGTCGTTAGAGTGTGGTATAGATAAAGTAATCTGATTTTTCAAATATACCTTGAAATTATCCAAATATACCACTGTGGAAACTAATGCCCTTTTATAATTTTTTTTATTGTAAAAAGTTGTTGATTCACCATTTCAGGAGCTTCCCAGGTGAAATCTGAAACTGGTCCCAATACATGAGGGCAAGGAGGGACCAAAAGAGGCAGGCCATGCCAGATTGATACACTGTGGTTTTAACAAGCAGGGGACTATATTCTATATGATGCTTGTCATCAGGGGCTGCAAGTTGAGTAAATCGCTACACCCATCCTCCAGAATGTAAAAGTTTATGTCAAAGCTCTAGCTAGGTTCAATCACATATACTGTCTAGATGGTTTCAACAACACACTGTTCTCTCAATACTGTGTCCTCGAAAATAGCTCCCACCATGGGAACAATGGGCAGAATGACATAATCGACATAAATCTAACTTTATTTTAGGTATCAGTTAATTGATGCTAACATATTTCAGCGCAATTTTTTCACTTTAAATTATTTTAAATTATTTTTTCCACTTTAAAGAGGTATAACTAACAAGTAAAATTATAAGATATTTAACGTATACATTGTGATGATTTGATATATGCAGACATCGCGGAAGGATTCCTCCCATCTAGTTAATTAACACATATATCTGCATACATCTGCATATACCAAATCAACACAATGTATATGTCATCAAATCATCACTGTATATATATTTGTGTGTGTGTGTGTGTGTGTGTGTGTGTGTGTGTGTTTTGGTTTGGCTTTTTGGTTTTGGTTTCAAGGTTTTTGGGAGTTTGTTTGGTTTTTTTGTAAGAACATTTAAGTTCTACTCTCTTAGCAAATTTTAGTTATACAATACAGTGTTATCAACTATAGTCACCATATTATACATTAGATCCTCAGACTTTATTTACCTTATAGTTCCTGTGCTTTTACCAACCTCTCCCTATTTCCCTTATCCCCTAGTCCCAGCAACAACTTTCCTACACTCTGTTTCTGATTTTTACTTTTTTGTATTTTGAAATTCCACATAAAAGTGATATCATGCAGTATTTATCTTTCTTTGCCTGACTTATCTTGCTTAGCATAACGCCCCCAAGTCCCATCCATGCTGTCACAAAAGGCAGGATTTCCTTCTCTCCTATGGCTGAATAATATTCCGTTGCACATATATATACTACATCTTCTTTATCCATTCATATGTTGACAGCCTTATAGGTTGTTTCTATATCCCAGTTATCGTGAATAATGCTACAGCAAAAATGCAACTGCACATATCTCTTCAATACCTTTCCTTGGGATATACACCTTGAATGGGAATGCTGGATTCTATGGTAGTACTATTTTCAAATTCTTGAGGAACCTCCATACTATTTCCATAGTGGCTACACCAATTTGCATTCTCACCAATAGTGTACGAGGGTTCCCTTTCCTCCACATTTCACTACAATTGTTATCGCCTGTCTTTTTGATAACAGCCACTGTAGGTAATATCCCATTGTGGTTTTGATTTGCATTTCCATGATGATTATTGATGTTGAACACCTTTTTTGTGTACCTGCTGGCTATTTGTATGTCTTCTTTGGAAAAATATCGATTCTGATCCTCTGCCCATTCCCCATTTTTTAAACTTAATTTGTTTCCTTTTTTTTTTTTTCCTTTTTTGCTATTGAATTGTAGGAGTTCTTTATACTATTTTGGATACCAATCCCTTACCAGATATATGATTTCCAAATATTTTCCCCCATTCAGTAGGTTGTATTTTCACTTTGTTGATAGTTTACTATGCTGGGTAAAAGTTTTTTAGTTTGATGTAGTCCCACCTATTTATTTATTTATTTATTTATTTATTTATTTATTTATTTTTGTTGCTTCACTTTTGGTGTCAAATCCAAAACCCATTGCCAAGATTGATATCAAGGACCTTACCTCCTATGTGTTCTTCTGGGAGTTTTTTGGTTCTAGGTCTTACATTCAAGTCTGTAGCCCATTTCAAGTTGATTTTTGTGTATGGTATAAGATATGGGGCCCAGCTGCATTTTGTTATATGTGGCTCTCCAGTTTCCCCAACAGCATTTATTGAACAGACTACCCTTTTCCTATTATATATTCTTGGCTCCTTTGTCATAAATTAATAGACCATGGCCTCATGGCAAATTTTGAAGGACATGGATCTATAGTAATTTGATTTCAAGATCTGAAGGAACATTAAGATATTGAACATGAGTTAATAATAATAAATGATTCAAATATAATTATATGTACATTAATCTAGAATATGTTTAGAACATTGATGTATATATCCAAATATACCAATTATGTTACCAATGTTTATTTTAAATAATACCTATAAGTATATTGATATATTTGGGGGGGAAGCCTGGAATTTTGATACTATAATTAAGCAGTATGGCTTATATGGTTTTACATATTTTTCCTTTTTCTTGTCTAAGTATAATTTCCCAAATACAACAAACAATTTATGTAACAAATCAGTAAATGAAGAATGTGGTTTCCTTATGATCCTCCCTTGTGATATCTCTCAGTTGATGTGATACGACAGCAAGAAGGCGCTACAGTTGTTTTATAACAGATTTTTCAGTTGTCCTACTGCCTTTTATCCACTGCTGCATCCTCCTGTCTCCAAGGACACTGTCTCCAAAGAAGCCATAGTTAGTGTATTTTTTTTTAACCACAATTTTATGTCTCAGAAGATTCATTAATGACTCTGTTCTTCAATCATCAGAGACTTTTTGTTTATTCACTTAGTAGCATTCTTATCAAATAAACAAATGTCAAGTTAGCTATAGTAATTGTGCTCACAGCCCTGAGAGATCAAAACTGCACCTTTCTTGAAACCGGAGAAGGTTACTGACATTCCACAGCCTTGTATTTTTTTTATTTTTTGTTTAGTTTTCTCCCTTCTGTGATTGGAGTTATAATAGCAAACAAGGAATTCCATGTAATTGGTTGAAGATAGGTACTTCAGTGAGGTCTATGCATCTTGGAGTTATGATTATGGCAGTGGATTCATAAACAAAAGTGACCAGAAGCTCAGATAAATACCTTCATCCCAAATACCATTTTCAATTTAGGAGTTTTAAAGCTTCATGTATTTCAACAACCAACAGAAACTATGATTCACAGTCATAACAGTAAGTGAGAAAAAAATGTCGTTTTAACTGCATTTACTTTTATGTCATTTGAGTTTTATTATGCTCTGGAAAACATTTTTTACCTATCTTTTAAAAATTGGAAACGGGAGTGATAAATTTCTGTATTTGGTAAAGCATATATATTTTTTTCATTTTTTAGAATGTGGTTTCTTTGGATATATAAATGTAATTTTCTGAGAGACTTTTACACACAAGAATACACTGACATTTAAAGGGATTAAAATTTGATAGCTATCCAGAAATATATTAACTGTATCATCAATCTCACATCAAAAAATTAGATATATATTCACATAGTTGTATAAGCATACCCTCACTCTCCCAGAAGAATGACACATCGACTAAAGTTTCATCCTCATTAGAGATCCTTAAACTCATGTCAAACATATGTTTTGAAAGTAGAATAAACAAAAACCAGTTAGTCACATTTCACTGAGTCTTTTTTAAATCTTGTATTATACCTTATGATACCTTAGAAGGGGTAAAAAGCTTGTTCTTAGAGCATAGAACAACATCCTATGGTGATAGGGCTGAGTAAGTTTAGTCAATCTATGATGTATGTGTTGCTGAGAAATTAGGAAGAAGGTTGGAGGAAGGTAGGAGATGGGCAGCAGAAATATTTCTCCCACATCTCAAATTTGATCTAATACAGTAGTTGAATGTATCTCTTGATTCCCTTAGAGTGTTCTGTCAGTCCAACCATGAGCCTAGTTCAGTTCTTTTGTTGAATATCATAATCCTGAGGTCTTAACTGCTTTTGCTCCTTATACAGAGCTGACCCTGTCCCACATCAGTAAAACAACACATTAGTTTATGCACTAAAAGTAGTCCACATACAAGTGAATTGGAGTCCCCAGAGAAAACTTCTAAACCTAGAGACACTAATTTTAAAATGAAAATATTTGAGTCCTCACTAATTAACTGCCAATGCCTTAAAACAATCTGTGGAAGAGCTTTAACACAAACTCAATCAAAAAATTTCGTGTCCTCAGGAATTACTATCTTGCTTTCAGTGGCAAAAATTGCATCAATAGAATTTTAATAGAAGACAGAGCAAAGAGAAGGCAGTTTCTCTTTTATCCACTATAAAAGTAATAAACAAAAGCAAAAAACTTGATCATTAAAAGTAAAAAAAAAGAAAAAAAATCCAACAACAGATTCCAACAGAAAATTTAAATAAAATTAATATCAAAGTGCTTTGAATTAAAAAACCAAATAGAAAGGAAAATAGCTTCATAGGTTTCTGAAAGTATGCTATAGATAAATTCACTTAGAAACATTTATTGGATGGCTGACAATGTATATAGAGCTGTGTTAATTGTATGGTGAAAAAAAAAAACACAAGTTATGAGCCCCACAAATTAGTATTCTCTCTTGAGTGTTCAATTAGTAGCAAGCATTGTTTTCTATGGGAACACACTGATGAGCTTTAAAGATAGCATAGTCATCAGACTTGCAAGAAACTGCAGAGGGCTTAAAGATAAAGTTAAAAACCAACGGAAGAATAGAAGTTACTTAGTGAGTTGAAGACACAGAACAGATGTTTCATGAGAAACGTTTACTAAAATACCGATCATGTGGAATGTGTTCAATAAATGTAGCCTATTATGCTTTTGAAAAAAGCATTTTAAGGTGAGGGAAAAGAGAGAGAGAGAAGATTACATTTCATTTGTTTGAAGTCCATGTGAAATGTCCAAATAGATATGTCAGGCTGCATCTGATAATCAGACAGGACTACTATAAAATAAAGATACAGATTTAGTGAAGATCACTTGAAATATTTCAAAATATAGGAACTGATGAAAATACAGAGGAAATATTATGGCAAGAAATGAAGAAAACACTAAAAAAACAGCAATAAAAGGATCAGAAAAACCTATCATCTGTAGTATCTTTGAAGTGTATCAGAGCACTTTATGAAAGTATAAATGTATATTGCACAAAGTGTATTGCACATTAAGACATTCTATATTCTGCACCACTGCGAGTGATAGGTGATTACTTAGGGACAGAGAAACCTTAGAGGGAGGAGGTAAAGATATAATGTGTGTGAATGTAAGTGTGTATGTGTGTCAGTGTGTGTATATGCACCCAGGATGGAGTTTAGAGATATTCATGGGAGAAAACGTATATACGATAAACAAAAACAGAAAGCAAAATCCTTTAATCATAGAGCTGGAACAGACTTCAAGTAATTACAGAATGTGCATAGTAAACCCAACGCATCTGACATACTAGTACCTTAAGAAGGAACAATATGTCAAGCCAATACATCAGAGAATTCTTGAAGATCAAAAAGCATCTGATGAAATGACAGATCCATAGGAGTGAAAAGAAGTCCTTTACAGAGTGTGCATTTAAATTGTAAATATATTTAGGGGCGCCTGGGTGGCACAGCGGTTAAGCATCTGCCTTCAGCTCAGGGCGTGGTCCTGGCGTTATGGGATCGAGCCCCACATCAGGCTCTTCTGCTGTGAGCCTGCTTCTTCCTCTCCCACTCCCCCTGCCTGTGTTCCCTCTCTCGCTGGCTGTCTCTCTCTGTCAAATAAATAAATAAAATCTTAAAAATAAATAAATAAATAAATAAATAAATAAATAAATAAATAAATTGTAAATATATTTAATAATAATAAATAAGAAAAACCTGACTATGATAGAGTTCATATTGTTAAAATAATCTATAATAAAATGTCTCAATGTTACATGAGATTTAACAGACATCGGGAATCAGCAATGAGAAATGGTACAGTAACAACATTCATTCTGCTGGGACTGACAGATGACCCTCCACTGCAGGTTTTGATTTTTATTTTTCTCTTCCTCACCTATATGTTGAGTATAACTGGGAACCTGACTATCATCTCCCTCATCTTATTGGATTCCCACCTTAAAACAGCTATGTACTACTTCCTACAAAATTTCTCCTTCTTAGAGATCTCATTCACATCTGCTTGTCTTCCCAGGTACTTGTATAACATAGCCATAGGTGACAAGGTCATTACTTACAATACCTGTGCCAGCCAGGTATTTTTTTACTGACCTCTTTGGTGTAACCGAATTTTTTCTTTTGGCCGCCATGTCCTATGACCGCTATGTGGCCATCTGCAAACCCCTGCATTATGTGACCATCATGAGTGGCACAGTCTGCAGAAGATGTGTTTTTTGTTGTTGGGTAGCTTCTCTATTTATTATAATCCCCCCAACTAGCCTAGGTCTAAATCTGGAATTCTGTGATTCTAATACCATTGATCATTTTCTCTGTGATGCATCTCCCCTCCTGAAAATCTCTTGTTCAAATACTTGGTTCATGATAAGAACTAGGAAGATTGGTAGGGGAAGAAAGGGATAAAGAAAGGGGGGTAATCAGAAGGGGGGATGAAGCATGAGAGACTATGGATTATGAGAAACAAACTGAGGGCCTCAGAGGGGAGGGAGGTGGGGGAATGGGATAGACCGGTGATGGGTAGTAAGGAGGGCACGTGTTGCATGGTGCACTGGGTGTTATACGCAACTAATGAATCATCGAACTTTACATCGGAAACCGGGGATGTACTGTATGGTGACTAACATAATATAATAAACATTAAAAAAAAAAAAAAGAGAAGGATTAGAAATATCCTACTGTTAAAGTCCTTGCACTACATGGGAAACAGTATAATATTATTTGAAAGTAGATTCTGATCAATTAAAGGTATATATATATAAATACTTGGTTCATGGAACAGACTGTTATAATCTGTGCTGTGCTGACCCTCCTTATGACACTTATATGTGTAGTTCGGTCTTGCATTTATATCATCAAGACAATTTTAGGATTCCCTTCTGACCACCAAAAGAAAAAAGCCTTTTCTACCTGTTCTTCCCACATGATTGTGGTTTCTATCACCTGTGGCAGCTGCATCTTCATCTCTATCAAACTTTCAGCGAAGGAATCAGTGGCCATGAATAAGGGTGTGACGGTGCTCACTACCTCTCTCGCTCCAGTGCTGAACCCTTTCATTTATACACTGAGGAACAAGCAAGTCAAACAAGCCTTCAGTAACTCAATCAGAAGAATTGTGATATTTTCCAGGAAATAAGAGAATGTGAAGTCAAATAAATAAATATGATGAACCAGGGGCGACTGGGTGGCTCAGTCATTGGGCGTCTGCCTTCTGCTCGGGGCGTGATCCCAGCGTGCTGGGATCGAGCCCCACATCAGGCTCCTCCGCTGGGAGCCTGCTTCTTCCTCTCCCACTCCCCCTGCTGTGTTCCCTCTCTCGCTGGCTGTCTCTCTTTCTGTTCTCTGTCAGATAAATAAACTCTTAAAAAAAAAATGATGAACAAATATCATGAGCCAAATTTCCTGGTCACGTTACCTTATTCAATCCACTCTCATTCATCCTGCCCTAGTAACATCTTCCTTACAAACCTCTTTTAAGATCCTTCCACAAATAGGCATGTTAATAGCCTTTAAAAATTTAAGTCCTAGCTTTACCTCCAAATTAGGAAAATCAAAAAACAAAACACAACAAATTAAACAGTAGTATATCTCCAAATCAGAACATATCAAAGCACGAAAATGTAGTTTAAATTTTTTACATTTTCCAGCAAAACACTAACTAATGGTTGTTATTGTTTCTTCCAATCGAAAGCTTTTGAATAATTTCTCCCTTGATTCACTTAACAAATATGAATTTGGCAGTTTCTTTGAGTCAGGTACTATGTGAAGCACTAAAAATGAAGCAGAGAACAAACCAGCAAAAACTTACTCCCATGTACCCTCAAGGCTAAACAGAAACCATTCTGTATTAAAGAAAGCAAAATAGTTAACTTGCACTCAAATAAATATTTTTCCATCAAAGGGAGTTATAAACCTTACAATTATGGAAAAATATCAAAAATACCAAAACAAAAATTATAAGGTTTGTAACTATATCAAACTGATAATAACCAAAACTTGTAAATGCTACAGATAAGACGTTCTCAAAAAATACACAAAGTTAAAGGGAAGATGATGAAAATGGGTAACTATCCTCAAGACTTCAAATATTTAGGTATTGGGGAAAAAAAAAAAAAACCTGCCAGATGTATACACCTACATTGAAATGCTAACAGAGAATGTTACTAAAATAAGCAAACTCTTACCAAAAAAATGAAGTGATAGAAATCAAGGAAATAAAAACAGCTAGATACATAGGATCTTGAAAAGTTAAAAAAGCTTCCAAAAGGAATATGGAAAGCTATACGTAAAGGCGTTCCATCTTTTGTGATATGAGTTTTGTCCTGACATTGTTCAGCTAGACTGGAAATGATACAACAGGCAGAGGCAACAGGATCCCCGTATCACTGCTGAAGAGGGTTCCTCTAAGTTGAGTTGGGAGAATAAAGATTTGAAAGATGGGACAACAACTTCAAAACTGATGGCAGAGCTATAAATATCAGTGATACCATGACCAAAATCCCCAGCCTTGCAAGTAGTTGGGAAAAAATAAAGGGAGTTCTTTCGAACAAAGATTGCTGCCTGGCTGTAAGTCTGAAAGGACAGAATCTATGTATGAGCCCATCAAAGATTGATTCCAGCTTGGCCTTGAGAAGTTACGACTATGTGTGTACAGGGTAGAAGGGTGGTTGTTCTCATACGGGCTTTTTCAGCCAGCTGCATAGACCCTTTTGTTGCTCAGTTTACTGTGGTATAAGACCAGTAGCTTTCAAACATGTCGGAGCATTTCACAGCAAGAAATATAGTGTATATTTATGTCCCAGCACATACTTACACATAAAAAAACATAGAAGTAACTGAAATAAAAGTTCCATAAACTGACATGTATTTCCTGTTTTCAGTATATGCCATGCATGCTCTATTTTCCATGGTAGGAAATTATTCTTTTTTATTTGTATAAAGATAATAAATAAATCTAAAATAAAATCTATAAATTTTACCTATGTGAAATTAAAGACACATATATCATCCATCCATCTACATAGACATATATACATAATCTGTGTATTTTTTATTTGAATAAATGTTCATCATAACTCATCAATGGTCTGTGACCTCAGTTTGAAAAACAAGAAGTTACAGTAAGTCCTGCCACAGAAGGAGACAGCTCTATGGGAGTTCACTGCTCTTTATCTTCTAAAGGGGCTCCTGTGGCCTTGTCTGCATTCTCTCAGCATCAATGCGCACAGCTTGCAGGGTTAATGTGTGCTGATTACTCTGTTTGACATTTTCTCTGGTTCATTTGGTAGTGTTAGCTCTTCTTCCAACCTCTTTAACTATTTGTAATCTTTGCTTTTCGGTGAAAACTGGGAAGCAAGCAATTGGGAACCATCATAAATTAGCATCCTGTGGTAGATTAGCAAACTTTTAAATACACTTGAAATTTTTAGAAATATATTCTTTCCCATAATAAATTTTTTTGTAAATATTAAAAGCCAAAAGTAGATAAACTTTATGTTTAGCATTTAATGTTTCTCTTATTTGGAAGAAATTTAAATATTTAACAAATATCCATTATTTAGTTTAACTTAGTATAAACTTTGATCTTATTCATATTAATTTAAATTATTTGTTTAACATAACAATTATATACGGATGAGACAATAAACACCTAAGACAATTTTAGGTTATTTCTCTTGTTGACAAACTTTGTAACAGAGATAACGTGAGTTTATTTGATTGTAAACACAGGTAGAAAAAGTTGTTTACCCACATTATATGTAATGCTGACACTCTGAGGACATTCCCGTTTTTATTAAACCAATAAACTTGAATTAGCTTTTATTTATCAAAGATTACCCTAGATCATATGAACTTGAAAAACATTCACATTAGTTTTTATTGTATTTCTGAGAATTTAGGAATACTTAATTTATAAGCACTAGATTTTTGTTAAGCCAGTGAAATAGAGCTCTTACAAATTAATTTTCGCAATACCATCCAGGGGTAGAAAAATATCATGTCCATAACATGTATACAAACAGACAGACAAACAGACGCAGAGATCTTATAGATTTTTTTTTTTTAATTTTACCCATGCCTCAGAAATGAAATTCAAAAGAGTAGCTGAATCCAAATTATGTTTCTGATAGATGGACCAAGTTGAAATTACCTGCTCAAATGCCCAAAGTCTTTAAAAGACTTTTTAAATTCTTCTTATTATTACCATTTGCATGTGATAAGAATTCTTTTAAAGCGGTTTCAGAGTTATTTGGTCTTTAGAAGCTTCTATATGCCAAAGGTCTCCAAGTCGTTTGGAATCTTTTCTTTTAAGGGTGTGTGTTAAGGCGGACTCGTTTAGAACAAAGCCTCCCCAGAATGGCCACTGCAATTTTAAATTATCCAACAGCTATTTTAAGACACCAGGAATTACTCATTTCCTCCCCTTGTGAAAGAAAAGTGAATTCACCAATAGGGAACCCCTCCCTGCCCCGCCACCAGAGCACAGCTGCGAGCTGGCACCATAATCGTCTCCCTTGGTATCTCCCACTTGGTCCCAAAGAAAGGCTACGACCTCAACCAGAAGGAGGGAGGTCGGAACCTGAGAAGACTCACAGTTGAAGGAGACAGCTGTCCAGGGAAGTGGTGAGCACAAAGATTTGACTGAATAGTACACGCAGTTCTAAGCCACACTGGGCCTGCAGCAGTGGGATTGCTTCCAATCCGGCTTCTGACACCAGTCATGTCCACCTAAAATTGTCAGGAAGCAAGAATTAAGCATGAGTATTTATTTGGGATCAAAGAATTGCAATTCAGGGTATGCAGGCTTGGGAGCAAATAGTGTCTTACCAGGGAGCAACAACCAAGGGTTGTTTAAGCAAATAGGGAATGCTGACAAAGAAATTTTTATTGCTGCTGGCTACAGAAAGCTAATCTTGACTGAATATAATTGGCTGCTAAAGCTATCAGTAAGTAGTCTCTTACTGTAACAAGTGCAGTTGTTCAAGCTGAGTCCTTTGAATAGTTTGGGCTTGGCCTGGTTCAGAAGTTCATGGTTCCACCACGGAAGACTTGCATAAGGCCCATCTCCTTAATGGACTCCAGGCTCCATTTAAAAGCTCCTCAACATAAGTGACCCCATTTTATTTCACCTTTCACAAAACCTATAGTTAATAATATATCGTACGCTTAAGATTTGTTAAGAGGCTAGAACTCACATTAAGCATTCTTAATACAATAAAATATTTAAGAATACACATATATACATTTTTCAGATAAAAAAAGAAAACAAGCCTTTACATATATGATTTTAAGTGAGTGAGAAATTCTAAAGCTTGATGCTAGTTAAGATTCCTCTACTTGAGACACACATATCAGAATTTGGGAAAAAATGGTAGAGGAGTAGGGGACCCCTTTTTCAGCTAGTCCCGAGTCGAGCTGGATATCTACCAGACCATCCTGAACACCCATGAAATCAGCCTGAGATGAAGGAAGATACATCTGGATCTCTACAAATGAATATCTCCAGCGCTGAGTATTGAGGTACGAAGAGGGGAGCCAAGAATCTGCGCACAGATATCGGAAGATAAACGGAAGTGGGAGGGAGCCAATGCACTTGGGCACTGGGAAGCAGTAGCCACTTGCACTGGGGAGCGGGCCGGACTCGCGGACTGGCACCCGCAAGAGAGCAGACTGAGACCATGAGCCCAGGAATGCACGTGGCCAGACTGGAAACTGGAGCTCTGGAGCACTCACTGGAACCAGACTAAAACCGGGAGCTCGGGAGTGTGCGCAGGTCCAAACTGAAAACTGGAGCTCTAGAGCGCACACTCGAACTAGACTGAAATGGGGAGCTCAGGAGCACATGCGCAACCAGACTGAAAACTGGAGCTCCAGAGTGCATGCTCAAACTTGACTGAAATCGGGAGCTTGGGAGCCCGTGTGCAACCAGATGGAAAACTGGCATTCTGAAGCCTGCGCGTGACCCACACTGAAACGGGGAGCTCGGGAACGCTTGCAGGAACCGGGGGCAGCTGCCAATGTTAGAAGCACAAAGGACAGAGACGTGCCAGCCCTGGAAGTGAGGGCTGGGAGAGTGGCTGGGGGTGCACATCCCGGGACACTGTGGGGTTTTTAGCAGCACCGATAGACACAGAGTTAAAAGTGTCCAGGAGAGCTCAGTGGAGAGCAGACGGTGATCTCTCTGTTCTGAAACAGAGGCTAGGATACAACCACTGCTTCTCTGACTCTCAGAAGAGCCACAGAAAACTACCAGGGAAAGCTGTCAGAGAACAAAAGCCCGGAAATACTGGTTCACATTGTGCCCATCCCCCCTTGCAGGGGACACGGAGACTCTACCCAAACAGGGTTGCCTGAATATCAGCACAACAGGGCCCTGCCCCAGAAGGCAGACTGAAAAATCAAGAAGCCCACATCCCTAAGGTCCCTATAAAACAAGTACACACTGCCTGGGTCCAGGTCAATAATTTGGGCTCTGTGCATCCCCGCAACCACTCCTCATCAGAATGACAAGGAGGAGAAACCCTCAGCAAAGAAAGGAGACAGAGACTGTGGCCTCTGCCACAGAACTGATGGATATGGATATAACCAAATTGTCAAAAATGGAGTTCAGAGTAACAATGGTCAAGATGATGTGCAGGCTTGAAAAAAATATTAACGAAAATATTAACAAGAATATAGAATCTCTAAAGGTGGAAATGAGAGCGAATCTGGCAGAAATTAAAAATGCTATGAATCGAATGCAGTCTAAACTAGATGCTCTGATGGCCAGGATAAATAAATCAGGAGAAGGAATTAGTAAATTGGAGGATGGGATGGTAGAAGAGAAAGTTAAAATGGAAACATGGCTCGAAAAAATCCAATCTCAAGAATGTAGATTACGGGAGATTACTGACTCAATGAAACGTTCCAATGTCAGAATTATCAGCATCCCTGAGGGGATGGAGAAAGAGAAATGTCTGGAAGAGATATTTGAACAAATTTACCTGAGAACTTCCCTAATCTGGTGAAGGAAACAAGCATTCGTGTCCAAGGGGCAGAGAGGACCCCTCCCAAGATCAATGAGAACAGACCTACACCACGTCATGTCATAGTGCAATTTGCAAATATTAGATCCAACGACACAGTACTGAAAGCGGCCAGGGGGAAGAAAATCCTTATATACAGAGGGGAAAATATTAGAATAACATCAGACCTGTCTACAGAGACCTAGAAGTACAGGAAGGGTTGGCAGGGTATTTTCAAGGCTCTATCTGAGAAGAATATGCAGCCAAGCATCCTTTATCCAGCAAAGCTGTCATTCAGAATTGATGGAGAGATAAGGACCTTCCAAGATCGGCAGAAACTGAAGGAATTTGTAACCACCAAGCCAGCCCTACATGAGATATTAAGGGGGGTCTATAAAAGTAAAAAGATCCCAAGAGTGATACAGAACAAAAATTTGCAATCTATAAAAATAAAGACTTCACAGGCAACATGACATCATTAAAATCATATCTCTCAATAATCACTCTCAATGTGAATGGTCTAAATGCTCCCATAAATGCCACAGTCTTGCAGATTGGATAAAAAGACATGACCCATCCATTTGCTGTCTACAAGAGACTCATTTTGAACCTGAAGATACATCCAGACTGAAAGTGAAGGGATGGAAAAACATTTTTCATGCCAATGGACATCAAAAGAAAGCTGGGGTAGCAATACTCATAACAGACAGATTAGGTTTTAAACTAAAGACTGTAGTTAGAGATACAGAAGGACACTATATTATTCTTAAAGGATGTATCCAACAAGTGGACATGACAATTATAAACATCTATGCCCCCAGCAGGGGAGCAGTTAGATACACAAGCCAACTCTTAACCAGAATAAAGAGACATATAGATAATACGTTAATAGTAGGGGACCTCAACACTCCGCTCTCAGCAATAGACAGTTCACCTAAGCAGAAAATCAACAAAGAAACAAGAGCTTTGAATGACATACTGGACCAGATGGACCTCATAGATATATACAGAACACTACACATCAGAACAACAAATACTCATTCTTTTTGAATGCACATGGAACTTTCTCCAGAATAGACCATATACTGGGTCACAAAATAGGTCTCAACTGATACCAAAAGACTGAGTTTATTCCCTGCATATTCTTAGACCACAGTGCTTTGAAACTGGAACTCAATCACAAGGAAAAATTTGCAAGAAATTAAAAAGCTTGGAAACTAAGAACCATCCTGCTCAAGAATGATTGGGTAAACCAGGGAATTAAGAAGGAAATCAAACAATTTTTGGAAACCAACGAAAATGAAAACACATCAGTCCAAAACCTATGGGACACTGCAAAGGCAGTCCTAAAGGGAAAACATATAACCATCCAAGCCTCACTCAAAAGAATAGAAAAATCTAAAATGCAGTTTTTATATTCTCACCTCAAGAAGCTGGAATTGGAACAGAAGAACAGGCCTAACCCACACACGAGAAGGCAGGTGACCATGGTTAGAGCAGAGATCAATGAATTAGAAACCAGGAGCACAGTAGAGCAGATCAACAGAACTAGAAGCTGGTTCTTTGAAAGTATAAATAAGATCGATAAGCCACTGGCCAGACTTAGTCAAAACAATAGAGAAAGGACGCAAATTAATACAATTATGAATGATAGGGGAGAGATCACGACCAACACCAAGGGAATAGGAAGGATCATTAGAATCTTTTATTACCCCATCAAAAAGGAGAATTACAGACCAATATCCCCGAAGAATATGGATGCCAAAATTCTCAACAAGATCCTAGCTAATAGGATCTAACAGTATATTAAAAGGATTATCCATCATGACCAAGTGGGATTCATCCCTGGGATGCAAGCGTGGTTCAACATTAGCAAATCAATCAGTGTGATAGATCATATCAACAAGAAAAGAGACAAGAACCATATGATCCTCTCAACTGATGCAGAAAAAGCATTTGACAAAATACAGCATCCTTTCCTGATTAAAACTCTTCAGAGTGTAGGGATAGAGAGTACATTCTTCAATTTCATAAAAACCATCTATGAAAAACCTACAGGTAATATCATTCTCAATGGGGAAAAGCTGAAAGCCTTTCCCATAAGATAAGGAACACGACAAGGATGTCCACTCTCACCATTATTTTTTAACATAGTACTGGAAGTCCTTGCAACAGCAATCAGACAACAAAAAGGGATAAAAAGTATCCAAATCGGCAAAGAAGAAGTCAATCTGTCTCTCTTCGCAGATGACATGAAACTCTATATGGAAAACCCAAAAGACTCCAACCCCAAATTACTAGAATTTATAGAGCAATTAAGCAATGTGGTGGGATACAAAATCAATGCTCACAAATCAGTTGCATTTCTATACACGGACAATGAGACTGAAGAAAGAGAAATTAGGGAATCCATTCCATTTACAATAGCACCAAAAATCATGTGCTATCTCGGAATTAACTTAACCAGAGAGAAAAGGATCTATATTCTAGAAACTACAGCTCACTCTTGAAAGACATTGAAGAAGACACAAAAAGATGGGAAAATATTCCATGCTCATGGATTGGAAGAATAAACATAGTTAAAATGTCTATGCTAGGAGCACCTGGGTAGCGCAGTCTTTAAGCGTCTGCCTTCGGCTCAGGGCGTGATCCCGGCATTCCGGGATCGAGTCCACATTGGGCTCCTCCGCTGGGAGCCTGCTTCTTCCTCTCCCACTCCCCCTGCTTGTGTTCCCTCTCTCGCTGGCTGTCTTTCTCTCTGTCACATAAATAAATAAAATCTTTAAAAAGAAAAAAAGTCTATGCTACCCAGAGCAATCTACACTTTCAATGCCATCCCGATCAAAATACCAATGACATTTTTCAAAGAGCTGGAACAAACTGCCCTTAAATTTGTGTAGAACCAAAAAGGCCCCGAATCACCAAGGAATAGTTGAAAAAGCAAAAAAAAGCTGGGGGCATCACGTTGCAGGATTTCAAGCTGTACTCTTAAGCTGTGATCACAAAGACAACATGTTACTGGCACAAAAACAGACACATAGACCAATGGAACAGAATAGAGAACCCAGAAATGGACCCTTGGCTCTTTGGGCAACTAATCTTTGACAAAGCAGGAAAAAACATCCAGCGGGCAAAAGACAGTCTTTTCAGCAAATGGTGCTATGAAAATTGGACAATTATGCAAAAGAATGAAACTTGACCATTATCTCACACCATACAGAAAGATAAACTCCAAATGGATGAAAGACCTTGATGTGAGACAGGAATCCATCAAAATCCTAGAGGAGAACATAGGCTGCAACCTCTTTGACATTGGCCACAGCAACTTTTTTCATGACACATCTCCAAAGGCAAGAGAAACAAAAGAAAAAATGAACTGTGGGACTTCATCAAGATAAAAAGCTTCTGCACAGCCAAGGAAACAGTCAAAAAACTAAGAGGCAGCCCAAGGAATGGGAGAAGATATTTGCAAATGACACAACAGATAAAAGACTGGTATCCAATATCTACAAAGAACTTCTCAAACTCAGTAAATGAGAAACAATTAATCAAATCAAAAAATGGGCAGAAGTAATGAACAGACACTTTTTCATTGAAGACATACAAATAGCTAGTAGACACATGAACAAATGTTCAAAATCATTAGCCATCAGGGAAATTCAAATCAAAACCACATTGAGATATCACCTTACACCAGTTAAAATGGCAAAAATTGACAAGGCAAGAAACAACACATGTTGGAGAGGATGTGGAGAAAGGGGATCCCTCTTACACTGTTGGTGGGAATGCAAGTTGGTACAGCCACTTTGGAAAACAGTGTGGAGGTCCCTTAAATATTAAAAATAGAGCTACCCTGGGGCGCCTGGGTGGCACAGCGGTTAAGCGTCTGCCTTCGTCTCAGGGCGTGATCCCGGCGTTATGGGATCGAGCCCCACATCAGGGTCCTCCACTGGGAGCCTGCTTCTTCCTCTCCCACTCCCCCTGCTTGTGTTCCCTCTCTCACTGGCTGTCTCTATCTCTGTCAAATAAATAAATAAAATCTTAAAAAAAAAATAGAGCTACCCTATGATCCAGCAATTACACTACTGGG
This sequence comes from Ursus maritimus, assembly GCF_017311325.1. Taxonomy (NCBI): domain Eukaryota; kingdom Metazoa; phylum Chordata; class Mammalia; order Carnivora; family Ursidae; genus Ursus; species Ursus maritimus. Next base: position 147,917 of record NW_024426697.1, read on the forward strand.
TATTTACCCCAAAGATACAAACATAGTGAAGAGAAGGGCCATATGCACCCCAGTGTTCATAGCAGCATTGTCCACAATAGCTAAATAGTGGAAGGAGCCGAGATGCCCTCCAACAGATGAATGGATAAAGAAGATGTGGCCCATATATATAATGGAATATTACTCAACTATCAGAAAGAACGATTACACAACATTTGCTGCAACATGGATGGCACTGGAGGAGATAATGCTAAGTGAAATAAGTCAAGCAGAGAAAGACAATTATCATATAGTTTCACTCATTTATGAAACATACGAAATAGCAGGAAGATCGGTAGGAGAAGGAAGAGAAGAATAAAGGGGGGGGTAAACAGAAGGGGGAATGAACCATGGGAGACTGTGAACTCTAGGAAACAAACTGAGTGCTTCAGAGGGAAGGGGGTGGGGGACTGGGATAGGCCAGTGATGGTTATTAAGGAGGGCTCGTATTGCATGGTGTACTGGGTGCTTTATGCAAATAATGAATCATGGAACATTGCATCAAAAACTGGGGATGTAATGTATGGTAACTAATATAACAAAATAAAAATTATAAAAATTAAAATAATAGGCAGAGTTTCTGAATAGCTATTTTTCAAAAGAAAGCATTACAGATGGCCAACAGGTAAAGGTGGTCAGCATCACTAATAAGGAAATGCTAATCATAACCACAGTGAGATATCACTCACACTTGTTAGAATGGCTATTATCAAAAAAGACATAACAAGTGTTGGTGAGGATGTGGAGAAAAGGGAACCCTCATACACTGTTAGGGATGTAAATTAGTGCAGCTACTATGGAGGCTCCCTCAGTATGGAAGTTCTTCAAAAAATAAAAACTTCAAAAAAAAATATGATTCAGCAATTCTACATTTGGGTATTTATCTGATGGAAACACAAACACTAACTTGAAAATATATATGCACCTGCATGTTAAATACAGCATTACTCACAATAGCCAAGACATGGAAACAATCTAAGTGTCCATTGATAGCTGAATGGATAAAGATCTGAACACACACACACACACACACACACACACACACACACACACACAGTGGATACAATGGAACATTATTCAGTATAAAACAAGAAGAAATCTTGCCATTTGGGACAAAATGAATGGACCTTAAGGGCATTATACTAAGTGAAATAAGTCAGATGGGAAAACAAATACTATATAATCTCACTGGTATGTGGAATCTAAAAATAAACAAAATTTTAAAAATCAAACTCATAGATACAGATAACAGATTGGTGTTTGCTAAAGGTAGGTGTGTTGGGATGAGTGACATAGGTAAAGGTGGTCAAAAGGTAGAAACTTCCACTTCCAGTTGTAAAATAAATAAGTAATGGGGATATAATAACAGTGTGGTATCTATAGTTAATAATACTGTATTGTATATTCGAAAGTTGCTAAGAGAGTACATCTTACAAGTTCTCACCACCAAAGAAAGATTTGCAACTGTGTGGTGATGCATGTTAACTAGACTTATCATGGTGATTATTTCACAATACATAGAAATACTAAATTATGACACTGTACACCAGAAACTAATGTAATGATAAATACCAATTATCTCTCAACTTAAAAAAATTTTTAATTTTAAAAACCAGACTGAGAATGCCAAATTATTAGTGATGTTTAGAGCACTGAAAATTTCATACACTGTCACTGAGAATAAAAATGTTACAACAGGGATCTGGGTGGAGCAGCAGGTTAAGCATTGGGCTCTTGGTTTGGGCTCAGGTCCTGATCTCAAGTTCCTGAGATTGAGCTCCAAGTCAGGCTCTGTGCTCAGTGCAGAGTCTGCTGAAGACCTTCCCTCTGCCCCTCCCCCACCCCCTCTTAAGAGAATAAATCCTTAAAAAAAATTACAACCACTTTGAAACTGCCTGTCAAACATAAACTTGCATTTCATCAGACAACTGAGACGTAGGTACTTACACGAGAGAAATGAAACACCTGTCTACACAAAAACTTGTAGATCAGTGCTCCTAACAACTTTTTCACAATAACCAAAACGCAGAGACGTTCAAAATGTCCATCTATTATTGAATAAACAAATTGTAAATATCTAAATTGCGGAATATTACTTGGTAAGACAAATCGACTACTCATATATGCAATAATAAAGATGAATATAAAAAACACAGAAGGGACGAATACCATGTATGATTCCATTCATATGAAACACAAAAAAAAGACTTGTGTTTGAAAAAATCAAATTTAATCTAAAATGATGGAAAGCAGATTGCCGTTGGCTGGGAATAGAGGGTTTTACTAGGAAGAGACATAAAGGAACTTTGCAGGGAAGTGGAAATATTCATTGTATTTTCAGTAGTGGTAATAATTAAACGGGTACGTTTTTATAAAAATTCATCAACGGAAATATTAAAAAGGGTCCCTTTATTGTATGTAAATTTTACTTTGACAAATCTGTAACCCAGCCTTGACCGATGTTAATCCATAAATGAATGACGGTAATAATTATTTAAAGGAAAAAAAGATGTATGTTCATGACTTGGGTGTGTGCACAAAGACTCTTACACACTTTAAAGGAAAATATTATTACTTATAATAAGTAATTATTAATAAAATTATTAATTTAAAAATGCAGTTAGAAATATATCAATAAGAAGAAAGTTCAATTCTATCAATTATCTGACAATGCACAAAAATACTTTCACAAATTTTTATCATTGTAAAATTTTTTATAATGTTAAAAAATATAAAAGAAGTTAAATGAATTAGGTAATTGGGAACAGCACAATTATCCATAGAGTGATATTTTACAACTGCGAAACTGTGGAAGCAGCATACATTTACAACAATGATAAATTTTGGTTTAAATTCTGATGTTATATAAATACAGAGGACTAAAATTAAATAGACTTAAAATGATGCATATCAATAATTATTAAGATATAACAGGGTTCACATACTTCTGAGGGTAAAATAGCTGAGACAATCCATATATCCCAATACAGAGCGTATTTTTAATTTAATGTTTATGCATTTGTAATTACTACATGTGACAAACATGGATATATTTACAGGAAAGTAAGTATGGAAGGGTATTCTCCAAAATACTACCTTTTGTTACCTCTAATTTTTCACTGTTTTTTTTTGTGTTACATATCTAATCAAATGTTTTAATATATAATTTGTTCATTTTGTAACTATTTGAAAAAGCAGAGAAGGAGATCTATCATCTTTTAACTACCTTACATCATAAGAATTTGTAAAAAACAAAACAAAACAATACACACTGGACTAGGTTAAGAGTCAGTGTTGTCCTACCGGTCTCTTAAATGATTCTGTTGCTTTTCCTATCTCTAAAGGCCATGTTCCCACTGCTAACTGTGTTAGCTTTGTCTTTATTTTGTTTTTGTTTTTTTACTCTAAAGTCAGATGATACAGGATGATTACACAGATGACTCATTAGCGATTTTTGAACTTGGGTCACCAAGGACTCTTCTGTTTATTAACTTTGTTGCAGATTTGGCAAATATATATCAAGCTTGAAATTGGAAAATTCTCTCTCTCAGCAAAGCAGTTCAGAACATCGACTTTCCGGAGCTACTAGGAGTGAACTTGAACCTGCTTTTCTTCTCAATGACTGAAAGTTTAAAACAACAACAACAACAACAACTATGACCTAGGCTTCTGATGGCACTACAGCTATTATGTGGGATTTGATCCAATTGCCTGAAGATAAAAACTTCAAGGAAATTATGTATATTCCTGAGAGCTGTTACTGCACGAGTGGCCAGATTCAACCACTAGTGACCAGAAGTGTTCTTGCTAGTTTTCACCATCATATTCATATTCGAGTTGTAGCTATAAGAATAGTTGTAGTTAACTTAATAGAGAGAAGCTATGATTAACTGCCAGAGTGTAAGTATTATAAATCCTGTCATGTCAGTTACATTTTTTTTGAGACTTGGGTCATATTCACCTCTAGTAAATGAATCTTTACTGACTGTATACAATTTAGCAATGGAGGGACACCTTGGTGGCTCAGTCAGTTGGGCAACTGACTCAGGTTTAGCTCAGGTCATCATCTCAGGGTCCTGGGAATGGAGCCCTGCATCGGGCTCCCTGCTCCGCTGGGAGCCTGCTTCTTCCTCTCCCACTCCCCCTGCTTGTGTTCCCTCTCTTGCTGGCTGTCTCTCTCTCTCTGTCAAATAAATAAATAAAATCTTAAAAAAAAAGGAAGAAATTTCCTAAACTTTAAAAGCAAAAAAAAAAAGTGATAAATTCTGGCATAAATTATTTCAGTAGATTCATGAGAACAAAACAGGACTACAGCATACTGATGACTGAATATATGGTAACTAAAAGAAAAATCATTCTGGACAAGGTAATTGAAGTAGTTAATATATAGTTATCACTCTTCATCAACCATGTAATTTTTAAATACTTTACATATTGATCTTTAAAGTTTCAACTTAATATATATAGATGAAGGAAAATACTATTTCCATTCTGTAGATGATAAAAACTGAGTCACAGTGAAAGCAAGCCACACATGTGTTTAATAGCTCAATCTGAAACTTTTTGTAATTAGTGATATTAATAACAATATTTTGGAATGTGTTTCAACCTCAACTAAACAGATTGAAAACTAAGAAAAATTGTAATGATTTTTTACATCCCTATATATTTTACACCCAACACATACATATTATCATTCTATACAATATATTTGTCATTGAAATACTTCCCATCTTCTGTATCACAGTGGGAAATGAGTGTAATTTTAAACAGAAAATTACAAGAGTCAGGGAAATGGGTGAGTAAGGAAGAAGTTGCTTAAGGAAAACACATATTTTTAAAATTATAATACTAGAGCTCGACATCTTCAGTAATGGGTGTGGAGAACCTCTACAAGGACCCCCAAACTATTTGTGATGTTTTTGTTCTTTATCAAAACAAAACTTCAAGGAAATGTTTGAGTTGATAATGAAAGTTTAAGATTCAGCTTTAGGATTCAGTCTGTGAACAGGTACAAAATGATCACAAAACATTAGCAGTCAAATCTATCTGTAGGGAAAATTAAATCCCAGGTGTAAGTAAAAAATATATAAATTGCAAACAAAACACCCACAATAGGTTTTTCTGATTTTTTAAATATCTCCTGAATTTACCAAAAACACCCAATTGTAGAACCTAGAATACCAGTGTATTGATAATATTTGTAAGCAAAAATTTTTTAAATGCATGTGATTGCTTGCATAGTGTTTTCTCCCATTACCACTGTGCACATAACAAATGTATCTGAATTCTAAACGCAGACTGAATTGAAGTCAGAAGTCAATGATGCGAAACCACACAGTAACAACTTTCATCCTGCTGGGACTGACTGATGATCCACACCTGAAGACTGTGATTTTCGTCTTTCTGTTTCTCACCTATATGTTGAGTGTAACTGGGAACCTGACAATCATCTCCCTGGCCTTCATAGATTCTCACCTTCAGAATGCCATGTACTTTTTCCTACAAAATTTCTCCTTCTTAGAAATCTCATTTACCTCTGCTTGTATTCCCAGATATTTGTACAACATATCAACAGGTGACAAGACAATCACATATGACAATTGTGCCGTTCAAATTTTTTTTACTGATCTTTTTGCTGTAACAGAATTCTTTATCCTGGCCACCATGTCCTATGATCGATATGTTGCCATCTGTAAACCCCTGCATTACGTGACCATCATGAACAAGAAGGTCCGTAGAAGTCTCATCCTTGGGTGCTGGACAGCTGGCTTCTTGATCATACTCCCACCACTCAGCCTGGGCCTAAATCTGGAATTTTGTGACTCTAACGTTATTGACCATTTTTTCTGTGATTCAGCCCCCCTCCTAAAGATATCATGTTCAGAAACATGGCTTATAGAGCAGATGGTCATAGCCTGTGCTGTGTTGACCTTTATTATGACCCTCATATGTGTAGTTCTATCCTATATATACATTATCAAGGCCATTCTACGATTCTCTTCTGTCCAGCAAAGAAAAAAGGCATTTTCTACGTGTTCTTCCCACATGATTGTCATCTCCGTCACCTATGGCAGCTGTATTTTCATCTATGTTAAGCCGTCAGCAAAGGAATCCGTGGCCATTGATAAGGGTGTGGCAGTCCTTATCACATCCGTTGCTCCTATGCTCAACCCCTTCATTTACACCTTGAGAAACAAGCAAGTAAAACAAGCTGTCAAAGACTCAATCAAAAGAATTGCATTGTTCTCAAAGAAGTAATGGAATTTGCTAAAGTAGAGGGATCACATTGCATAAAAATATCATTAGTTCCAAAGAATATATCTTTAGATTAAGTCAGTCCTTTCTAGCAAAGAAGCTATTTCAGGAAACTCTCTTTAAAAAAAAAAGATTTTATTTATATAGGTATTTCAGAGAGAGAGAGAGCACAAGTAGGGGGAAGGACAGAGGGAGAGGGAGAAGCAGACTCCACGCTGAGCAGGGAGGCTGACTAGGGGCTCTATCCCAGGACCCCGTGATCATGACCTGCACCAAAGGGAGACCCCCAAAGGACTGAACCACCCAGGGAAGCTTTCTTAAAAAGATAATGTGATACATTTCTAGGAAACAAAAGAATGCTTCACATCTTAACAAGCCTTTACAAAACTGCAAACAAAACAAGACAAAGTAAGCAGAACGAACGAGTTAATTTTGTATATTTTGGATAGAATAATTGTGCTCATTGCCTTTTCCAGTTCTATCTTTCAAGAGCATTTTTGATGCCCGGCACCATTTCAGGCACTGCAGATAGAATAGAAAACCTGCAGATTTCTTGCCCTTAAATAGCCTTACACTTTAGAAAGGATATGTGACTAGTGTATTAAATAAAATATAAACATCACTGTCAACCTACAATTGTCAGAAGGCAAAAGTCAAGCAAAAGTGTGTATTTGGGATCAAAGAATTACAATTCAGGTACCAGATCTGGGCAGCAACCCAAATAGCGTCCCACTAGGGAGCAAAAGTCAGGGGTTTTAAAGACAAAAAGGGAATGCTTGTATAAGTTGTCTACAAAAATTTTGATTGGTGTTGGTGGCAGAAAAATAATCTTGGCTAACCATAACTGGTTGCTAAGGCCATCACTAAGCAAAGTGCATTCCTGTAGCAAGTTGCAAATGTTCTTGCAGAGTCCTTGAGGTATTTGGGATATGGCTCAGTTCAGAAGTTCATGTTCTGCCTGGTGAGGACGTGCATACAGCCCACCTCCTTAATGGCCTCCAGGATTCATTTTAAAACCCCTTGACATTAATGACTCCATTTTATTTCACCTTTCACAATTATAAACAACAACAAAAATACCTTAAAGTGAAAAAAAGGAAGCTATGACAAATGTTTATATCTTAATGCAGAAGCTGAATTATAAAATGTAGGCTCATACACTTTTCAATACTCAAAAAAATCACAGACTAGCAGGTTAATTTGATGTAAAAGTGCTAACAATTCTTCATAAAAGACGAGTAAATTTCTAAAGACAGTGGTTCTATATCTGCATCTGCATTTGTTTCTATACCTTTGTAACCATATGTACTGGCTGTTGAGAAACTAAAACGATTAGGAAGATTGTGAAAACATGTTAAAAAGAGAAAAAAAAGCAAAAACATGAAGTGTATCTAAATTAGGCACAGAAATGACTACAACTCAAAGGAAACCTATGAAAGCAGTACTTTCATTGATATTACACAGTCAGCCATGGAAACAGGGGCTATTAATAAGGGCATGACAGAGTTCCCTGCTTCCTATGTTCAGAACTACTTCCTGGACCCCTTCATTGACACCTTGAGAAACAAGGAAGGAAAACAAAATTATAATGACATTTCAGGGGCCTTGATTGTGATATATCTCAAAAATAATTTTATAGTGATTACAGGTTGAAACAGTATTTTGATATATTCAATTACATAAAATATACCACTAAATTGATTTATTTTTAGTTTATATTATGGCTATAGGAAGTCTCAGTTAAATATGTGACTCACATCACCTTCCTATTGGAATGCTTCAGATATTTAAGCAGTGCTAGTTAGTAGTGGACTCGGAACTTAAATTCTGTTTATTAGACCCAAAATTCTGTATTTGACTCAAGGAAGCCTCACCAAAGAAACACTTTCAGCAAAAAGATATTTTCAAGAGACTCCTCAAGCAAAACCTACATGTAATGAAATCAGTATAAGTAACATTTAAAAACATTAACCCTAATATTAAAAAATGCTCACATAGGCTTAACTTATAAAATGCAGTACATCTTTCTATTGTAAGATTGATAATGTACAAATGAAATTAATCTGTGGGTTCAAAACAAGAGCGTTTTGATAGAAAATAGAAATGTAGTAACCTCTAGCATAACTCTAATTTTCCTTTAAAAAGAGTTGAAGTTTAAATGTATATAAATTAATATACATAATGGGACTCTGAATAGGAAAGCCATGTGGTTTTTGGAACAGTACTCCTTGGCATCGAGTAGGGGGGAAGGGTGGCTGAGTGCAACGAGTTCAGGAGCCCCGGGAAGCTCTTTCTAACGCAGGCAGAACTTTTCAGCAACTCCTTGTATCAGTTGTTCTACAGCATTAACTCCAATTCATGCAAAAGCTCTGATTCTCTGGTGGACTCATTTTTTCCATGTCATTTTTTCACCTTTGCCCTACCTTCTCTCATGTCCTTCACTGGTCTAGTCGATGCCCTACTCCCAGAGACACAATACTAATCATTCTAGTTTCTTGTCCTGAACCTTGATCTGTCAAACACTGGGTAGTTCCAGAGATGAGTGGACTTAATGACTACTAAGTTATTAGAAACTGTCAGTTTCTAGAAATTTAGACTGCAGTAATAACCCTCACCTGTCTTGAGACAAGGAGCTAGAGGAGGCCTGCATGCTAGGAATAAAAGTCCCTTTCTGCTCAGGCCCACTAATAATAGCTTCCCTGAGGGCTCATACTGAGAACTTAGAGTCCTCCAGGTCCTGTTCTAAGCTGCCTGCCTTTTTTCAGCCCAAGGGTAATTACAACTAGTCTCCTAAATTCCTTAAAATGTCCAAAATGTTAAAAACATCTTAATATCAGCAACAAATATTTTGAAGGCTTAGTCTACCCCAAGCTGTGTGTTAAGCACTTTATTTCCTTTAAACTCACATAAAGAAAATTTCATGGTGCACAGTGCTGTATCGATCACATCAGCAAGGATCAGTTTATAGCCAACTTGTTTCCTCTACAAACATGTCCATTCCTTCCAACCCCGACTTCATTATTTGAAACAGATACACATATTATTTCATATACATTTCAGCATGACTCTCTAGAAATTTACAAACTTTTTAAACATTGATGATAATATGTAATATAGAACCTAATTCACTGTGCACGGCTTGATGAGTTTTCATAACCATTGATCCTCATGTCACCATCACACAGATCAGATACAGCACATTTTCAGCATCCCAGACATCTCTTTCCTGCCACTTTATATCAATATGCTCCCAAATGTATCTGCCATGCTGACTTATAATGCCAAAGATCAGTTTTGTATTATCATGACCATCATACGAATGGGAATCCACAGAACGTACTCTTTGGGGTCCAGGTTCATTTGCTTGACTTTATGTCCGTGACAGTTGTCCAAGTTGTTACGTTAGCAGTACTCGATTCTTTTAATTTATAAGTTGTATTCAATTATAGAAATATAGCACAATTAATTTAACCATCTCCTACTAATAAATATTTAGGTTGTTTCCTATATATGGCTATTATAAATAAAGGTCAAAGAATATTCTTGTACATGTATTTGGCAGACACATACGCTCATATGTAGGATATAGAACTAAAAGTGGAAGTGATAGGGTTAGGGTTAGCCATATGTTTAGCTTAGTTGACACTGTCAAATAACATTCAAAAATAGTGTACCAAGTTATCTTCCTATCAGCAATGTATATGGATTATAATTGCACCATATTCTTGCCAACATGAAACTTTGTCAGACCTATTAATTTTAGCCATATTATGACTGATGATGTTGAATACCTTGTTATATGTTTTTTGGATATCAGACATCCTATTTTGTGAAATGCCTATTCAAATAATTTGTCCTTTCTATTAGATTACTTTCTGTTTGAGTTTATTTTTAGGAGTTTTATAAATTTTCTATATATCAGTCCTTTATCAGTATATACTTAAGCTATTTATCCCTTACTCATGTTCTGCCTTTTCATGCTGTTTATGTTAAATTTGAAAAACAAAAGTTCTTAACTTTAATGAAGTCCAATCCATCATCTCATTTCTATTGTTGATAGGGCTCTCTGTTTTTTGTTTTGTTTTGGGGGTTTTGTCTGTTTCAGAAATCTTTGTTACCATTACAAAGGTAGATAACTATGTTCTTTCTGTAAGTTTCACTCACAGTTCTTACAAATTAAGGTTAATGGCCCATCTGAAATAGACTTTTTCTATGGTTTGAAGTAGGGAACTCTGTTCTTTTTTTCCACGTGAATATCAAAATCACTCAGAATTATTTCTTAAAAAGATTCCCCTTTTCTCCTTGAATTCAGTGGCAATTTTGTCATAATCAATTGTCATTATGTGAGTGAAGCTTTTTCAGGGTTCATCATTTAATTCCATTGATATGCTTATCTCTGAACCAATGCACCAATACTACACTATTCTATTTATAGTAGCTTTATAAGTTTTCATTTGAATAGTGTAATCCAAACAACTGTCTTCTCCTTCCTCAAGTTTACTTTGTTCTTATCAGCCCTTTGTTTTTCATAAAACTTTAAAAACCTTGGCAATTTCTACAAGTAAAAAGTTCTCTTCACTGATTTTAAGATCGCATTGAACCAACAGGCCAATTTGGGGGAAATTAATGTCCTTATAACACTGAGAATTTTAATCCATTAAAACAGTCCCATTTGTGTCTTTAATTATTTTCAAAAACATTTCAATTTTAAGTGTATAGAGGCCTTGGACAGTATTGATAGACACATTACTGGTATTCTGATAGATTCCTCAGCCTTTGATAATATGTTGCTATTTTACATGGATTTCTTTATTTTTATTGTCTAATTGTTCCTACTTTTAGAGGTACTATTGTTTTTGAATATTGACTTTTGTCTAGCAGCCTTCCCAAATTTAGTAATTACTAATTATTAAATTTAGTAATTAATTCTAGTGATTTACCTGTAGTGTTTTTTTAAATATGTCAACACACAATCAAATAATATGTAAATAATGACAGGCTACTATATTTATTTTTCTCTTCTCTGTATAGGACCCCCAATACAATGATGAATAGAAATGCTGGGAGAGGACATCCTGTCATATTCCTCAAGTAAACAGAAAATATTTCAATATTCAAAATAAAATACCTAGGACTAAATTTAACCAAGGAGGTGAAAGATCTGTACTCTGAAACCATTGATGAAATAAACTGAAGATACAAATAAATGGAAAGATATATTCTATGCTCATGGATTGGAAGAATTAATATTGTTAAAATGTCCATACTACACAAAGCAATCTACAGATTAGATGCAATCCCCATTAAAATACTAATGGCATTTTTCATAGAAGTATAACAAAGAATCCTAAAATTTATATGGAACCACAAAAGCCCCCAAACAGCCAAAGCAATTTGACTAAATAAATAAATAAATAAATAAATCCTGGAGGTATCACATGCCCTGATTTCAAGTCAATTACAAAGTTATAGTAATCAAAATAGGGTGGTGGTACTGGCATGAAAAGACACGTTGATCAATGGAATAAATAGAAAGCCCAGAAATAAACCTACACAAATAGTTAATCAACTTATGACTAAGGAGGCAAGAATATAAAATGGGGAAAAGATAATCTCTTCATTAATGGTGTTGGGAAAAATGAACAGCTATGTGAAAAAAAATGAAATTGGACCACTATCTTACACCGTATACAAAAATAAATGCAAAATGGATTTAGGACTTGAATGTAAGACCCAAAATCATAAAACTCCTAGAAGAAAACAAAGGCAATAAGCTCTTTGAAATTGGTCTCAGCATCATTTTTTTTTTTTTTTTTTGGAGCAGGCTCCTCACTCAAGGGCAACAGAAGTTCAAATAAACAAATGGGATTACATCGAACTGAAAAGCTTCTGCACAGTGAAATAAACCATCAACAAAACAAAAAGGTAACCTACTGAATTAGAGAAGATATTTGCAAATCATACATCCGATAAGGGGTTGATATCCAAAATATGTAAAAACTTACACAACTTAATATCAAAAAAATAAACAACCCAGTCAGAAAATGGACAGAGAACTTGAATGGCCATTTTTCCAAAGACATACAGATGGCCAACAAGCACATGCTCAGCTTCACTGATCATCAGGTCAGACGGGCTATCATCAAAAAGACAAAAAGTAACAACTATTTGTGAGCATATAGAGAAAATGGAACTCTTGTCCGCTGTCAGTAGAAATGTTAATTTGTCCAGCCACTTTGGAAAACAGTATGCAGGTTCCTCAAAAAATTAAACATAGAACTACCATATGATTAAAAAATTCTAATTCTGGGTATTTATCTGTAGAAAACAAAAGCACCAATTTGAAGAGACATACACTGCACCCCTATGTTCATTGCAGCATTATTTACAACAGCTAAGATATGGAAGCAACCTATGTGTTCACTGATAGATGAATGGATAAACCAGATAGATAATGTATACAATGATATATTATTTATAATATATTTTATATATACATGTTTAATACATATTTTACATGATTTAATAAAATATATTTATATGATTATATGTATTCTATAAATAATACCTGTAATGGAATATCACCCAGCCATAAAAAAGAATGCAATCTTGCCATTTAATGGGACAACATGAATGAATCTAGAGGGTATTAGACTCCATGAAATAAGAAAGAAGAGGACAAATGCCATACAATTTCACTTATATGTGGAATCTAAAAACCAAAACAAATGAACAAACAAAACAAAACAGGGGTGCCGGGGTGGCACAGTCAGTTGAGTGACTCTTGGTTTCAGCTCAGGTTGTGATCTCAGGATCGCGAGATCAAGCCCTAATTGTGCTCCATGCTCAGCACAGAGTCTGCTTGAGACTCTCTCTCCCTCTTTTGGCCCCTGCCCCCGTGCCCTCTCTCTAAAATAAATAAATAAATAAATCTTAAAAACAAAACAAAACAAAACAGAAACAGACTCATAGATAGAGGAAACTATTGGTTTCCAGAGGAGCTAGGGGTTGGGTGGCAGGTGAAATAGGTGAAGGACATTAAGAAGTACAAATTTCCAGTGATAAAATAAATCATGGGGATGTAATGTACAACACAGGGAATAAAGTAAAAATATTGTGAAAATTTGTACAGTTCCAAATGGTAGCTAGATTTATTGTGGTGATCATTTTGTATATATAAAAATATCAAATCACTGTAATACATACCTAAAAATAATAGAATATTGTATGTCAATTATACTTCAATAAAAAATAAATAACATGTTTTCTAGATTCTCTTCATCAGACTAACAAACTTTGTTTCTATTCCTAGTTTGCTGAGAATGTTTAATAATGAGTGAGAATTATAGTTTATAAAATGCTTTTTTCTGCATTACTGAGATGATCGTACTTTTTCCCTCCTTTCTAGTGATGTGATGGATTGTATTTATTGATTTTTCAATGGTTAAACCAACATAGAATTTCTGTAATAAACCTCACTTTATGGTTACACATATCCTCTTCTAGCACTCTAACTTGATAATTCATATTTAGGAATTTTTATGATTATTTTGACAAAAACCAACCTGTAACTTAATTGTTGCAAACTGTTTCCAATTTTGGCATGAAAGTTATACGCTCCCATAACCAAGTTGAGAATGATTCTTCCTTTTAGTCTTCTCTGGGTTGGTTTACATCAAATTAGTATAATTTTTTCTTTAAATATTTGGAACAATTTACTAGGAAAGCCATTTTGCCCTGAATTACATTGAAATATTTTTATATTTTCCTTTTCTTTCTGTCTCGTTTTTTTCAGTTGTGTTTTTAACATTAATTAATATGCTTGTTTTCGGTTAACTATTTTATTGGCCCAATGCTCTTTATGATGTACATCAGTATTCTTTTAATATTTGTTGCGTCTGTATTGATGTTCCTGTTTCTCATTTGGATAATTTCCCATTTTTTCTCTTTTGCTTCTTCTTGATTATACCTACAAGTTTACCTTTCTAAAAGAAATCATTTTGTAGTTGTATTTATTTTTTAACTTATATCTATTCTCTGTATAACTGATTTCTACTTTGATTATTCTTACTTCTACCTATTTTGTTTTAGCTTGCTCTTCTTGTAGTCTCTTAAAATGAACCCTTAGGTCATTGGTTTTGCAATATATTAAATTTTCTAAATTCGATGTTTAAATAAAAATTTCTCTATAAACAATGCTTTTGCTATATGGCCCACTTTTTGATATGTTATATATTATTGTAATATGAAAGAAAAGTTACCATTACAAACCACATCTCAAAAAATTTCTAGAGCATAAACTACAGTTTTTTTTCTAAGTGCACAGGACTAATCCAAGGAAATAATATGAAAATGAAAAGCAGTAGTGAATGCCCAAACCAAGTCTTTATTGTGTAAATACAGTAGCTGCATATGAAAACTACATATGGTAATATGCACAATTAAGTTTATTGCGAAAAGAAAATAAATCTTTATATGAATTTTAAAAAACTATCTTTATATGAATCTATATATGACCCATCCTAGGAAGTGCTGTAAGGGGAAGGTAGAAAAAGTATTTTTATTTTTTTAAATATTCATATTATGTCCATATATTTCCTTAAAATATTAAAAAGAATTAGTTGCTTTGAGTTTTCTAATATTTTCCTATTTTATCCTTTTAATGATTGAGAAAAATGATTAATGGAATAGAGTTGTGATCTTTCAGCTTCCATATATTTTAGGGAAGAAAGGCAGGAAACGCAGACTCCTTCTTGACCATCTGGCTTTTTACTGTTGCTTCTTGACCTAAGCCTGTTGCTATTGTTTATCTTTGTGTCTCTAAGGACACTGCCCCCACTGCTGCATCTTTCAGGATTTTTGCCCAGATTCATCACAAAAGCTAATTAGTGATGTTCGAACCTGGGTCACCAAGGACTTAGTTGTTTATTATTTAGTTTGAAGTTTAGCAAATAAGTCAAATATAAATCTTAATAGTGTAAAAGCCTCTTATCCTTTCCAGAGAAGTCAAAACAAAAGGGGGAAATATTTTAACTATATTTTACTTTCCACCATGAGAGAGCTGGAAAATATTTCCTAGGCATAAAGAGGACCAAAATTCTTGGTCTGAAAGTCTCAATGTGTTGAAGATGAAAAATGCAAGGAGTTCTGGGCTCTCCCAGAGCATCAGTCAGGGTTAAGTACAGTCATCAACTGAGAACCAAGTAAATCCCACACAAACCTTTGCTAAGAAGATTCTCTTCATCAAGTTAGCTTTGAGGCTTCATTGTTACATAATCAACTGAACTAAAATTAACTCTCAGAAGAGTCAGTACAGAGGTCATTTCATTTACTTTCTTCTTTGGCAAATCTACGTGTCAATTTTTCTCTGAAAAGCAAATTTGACATGATTTACCAAAATCAGATGTAAATAATATTTGAACTATTATATAAAGACACACAGATCTTTCTGAGAGGTATTTTTTGAATGCTGCTTTTTATAGTTTACATAAAGATAATGTGGAGTTATATGTGGTAAGAAGTTATCTCTTCCACACACTCATTTTTCTCTTTATAAAGAGAAGAGATATACTACACTAAAATCACTGATGCAACAACTTATGTAATATTCACAAAGTTAGTTATCCTAGTTTTTTAAAATATAAAACTCTTTGAAAGATGAAAACTAGGGGTGCCTGGGTGGCGCAGTTGTTAAGCGTCTGCCTTCGGCTGAGGGCGTGATCCCGGTGTTCTGGGATCCAGCCACACATCGAGCTCCTCTGCTGGGAGCCTGCTTCTTCCTCTCCCACTCCCCCTGCTTGTGTTCCCTCTCTCGCTGGCTGTATCTCTCTGTCAAATAAATAAATAAATAAATAAATAAATAAATAAATAAAATCTTTAAAAAACAAAACAAAAAACAAAAACAAATAAAAGAAAGACGAAAACTATATTCGTAAACCTTGTCTCTTAAAAACAGCATTAATGAATGGAATAAATGAAAAATGTTTGGGAACAAGGGCCACACTAGAGGGTACAGGAAAGAGCATGTTACCACATAAAGCTCTAGGAGCCACTGGAGTGAGGAATAACGGATTGAGGAAGTTAGGCAGGCTGAAAAGAGTATCTTTCCACTTCATTAAAATTACCTATTGTAGTTATTATGGTGTGCCCCTTTAGTTCCTAAGAATGTCGAAGTTCTTCAAAAAAAATCATTGTCATCTCTCCTGTCTGATGAAGGTGACAGTAAACCTAAGGGTTTAATTGTAGTATCTGGGCATACAGTGAGAGATGATCCTGCCTTCATCTCTGGAGAAACTGAATATTTTATGGAACAAATGAGAGCCATTCAAAACACAACTTAATTGATTTTTGCCAGGAAGTTGAAAAGCATGTTGCCTTCTATTCATGTATAAAAGAGACATTCAAGTCCTGGAGATACTAGTCCAAAACTAAAAAAGTTTTTGAGTATGTTAGTAACACTAAGTGTGGTAGCTGAGGAGAAACTATAGAACAACTATTAAGCCAATGAAAAATTACAGAGTTCTTCAACTTCAGTTTTAAAATAAGAAAATATGCATTAAAGAGACATAAATGGAAATTTAAGAGGGAAAAAATCTTTCTCTGCAGAAGACAAGAATGAAAGTTTTAAATGTAAACTGAACTGATGCATATTTCACCATGTAAATTGTGTGAATTAACACCCAATGGCACTGGCCTTTATAAAATATGTGTCAATAATCTTGAAAAAAGGCCAAATGGTACATTGTAGTAATTTCAACATGGATACAATTAAAGTTGCACAGTGAGTTGAAGGAAACCATGATAGGAAGGAAGTTTATACATGATATCTTAGTGAATGTATACAAAAGTTCTAAATGAATATCTTTTTTCCTTGATTTCATTTACAGGAATTATAATAAAATCATGAAATAAATGTTCATAAAAAGCTGCTTTTTGCAGACATTTGAACATTTGTATAAGACAAAGAAATTCACAAAAGGGTGTTGAAAATTAAATCAATATTTTTAGTATATTCATAAAGTTATTTCCATATAGGTAAATTTTTGAAATAATAAGAATTTATAAAAATAAAGAGGTATTTTAAAACTGGAATTACACAAATACAGTGGATTAAAATTAAATGGAATTAAATTAAGTATATTGTATTATAGAAATGTAAAAATATTTATAATATATTTTAAGATAAATAGCATGTGAAAATTATTATTCAAATATGTAAATTATTTGACCTTCAGTTTGAATATCTTACTGACAGATTCTTCAAGAAAGCAAAACAACTACCAAGAAAAATATAACTATTTAACTGTTTGACAGCTAAAGCAAGTCAGAGATGCCAGTCAATAGTTCAGCCAGCAGGAAGGGTAATACCATTCATGCATATCATGAAACTATCGCCCTCTTTATTATTGCCTTTCATGCTGGCTAGACGATTAATGTTAAATACCGGGACATATAAAATTTTAATAATTAAAATTAGTGTCAAAACAATTTCTCTTTTTAAAAATTTATTTATTTGAGAGAGAAAGAGAGCAGGGGGGAGGGGCAGAGGGAGAGGGAGAGAGAGAATCTGAAGCAGACTTGACGTGGGGCTTGATCCGACGACCCCAAGATCAGACCTGAGCTGAAACCAAGAGTCAGACACTTAACTGACTGAACCACCACCAGGAAGCAGTTTCAAGATGAAACCCAAATAGGACAGAAGATAGTTTTGAAGGTACAATCAAATGAATAAGATATATATGTTGTTATACAATGTCTTACCATTGACTATAAGTCTAGGATTGATAGTTTTAGAGCTATTCCAGTAAAAATGACAAAAGTCCCTGATTTCAACAACTTACTTTCTCACTGAAAGTGCTAAGATAGAAGTAACAATTATTTGTTTTGAGAGCACAAATAAGGACCAGTCAATACACAGAGTTTAGGAGACTTCTCAGAAGTGATGCTCCAAGTGAAAATCACAAGTCAGTCGTTGTACCGGGAAGGAAAGACGGAGTGTGGAAGGACAGACAGAGAGAGCGATGCGGGGGTAGTTTTGGAGACCGGGAAGGAAAGACGGAGTGCGGAAGGACAGACAGAGAGAGAGATGCGGGGGTAGTTTTGGAGACCGGGAAGGAAAGACGGAGTGTGGAAGGACAGACAGAGAGACAGATGCAGGGGTAGGTTTGGAGCCCGGGAAGGAAAGACGGAGTGTGGAACGACAGACAGAGAGACAGATGCAGGGGTAGGTTTGGAGCCCGGGAAGGAAAGACGGAGTGTGGAAGGACAGACAGACAGATGCGGGGGAGGCAGATTTTTTTTAAGACAGATTATCAATGTAAACTGCTTACCACAAGACCTATCACATGGTAAATTCTCAGTAAATATAATTTATTCCTCTTTTTATAAGAAATGTGGAATAGAAAGAAGATAGCACTTAAACAGAGCATAAATCCCACTTCCGATTTTGTGGTTTTGAGTTCATGTCACATGAATTATCTGTAAGAGTCCAGATAATACTAGCTGACATATATGAACATGTACTATGCATCAGATTTTATTCTAAATGTATTACCTTGTCTAATCATTTTAGCTGTATATGGTAGATACTCTTATTATCTCCATTTTATAGATTCAAAAACTGAAGGCCTGAGAGGTGGGAAAACTTGCCTGAGGTCATACAGACGTGAGCAGGAAAGCCAGGTATTGCGTGATGGAGATCTCACTAGAGAAGGTGTGCTCTTAATCAGCATGATGCTGCCACTACAGCTTAGAGTGAGAGAGTAAAGACAGGTGTGTGGAGAGTATTTTTAGTAGTTTTAATTTGATTTTGAACTTAATAATAATGAGGTAATACAGTGCTTTCCATACTTAAGTAAACAGACTGAAATATGTGGGTTTTTTTCCAGCTGGGTATCATTGGTCCCAACATTTCTTCATATGTAGCAGATAAATTGTGCATTAAAATACTCTCTGTATCATGTATCCAGTGGACACAGAGTGTAAATTACATACTACCAGAGGAACATAAGGAGAGTCGGGATCCAACAATGTGGAAGTTGCATGATAAAACACGAAACAAAACATAAACACATGCTTGGTCATTGTGGCATGATGCGAAATACAAGTCACAGATGGGTCAGCAGCGCCTGATGGAGCCCAGATCAGCTGTGATATATTTACATTTTATCATGACCAAATCTTCAAGAAAAGACATAAAACAAATTAAGTTGAGATAATCACTTGTGAAATAAAGAAGAAATGTTAGATATAAGAAGAAATCATAATTTTGTTGAATCACACACCACAACATAGGTCATATCTAATCACATGAGAAAATCCACTCTTGGGTATAGATTAAAACTGTGAAGGAATAGAGGAAAATGAGATGGTAGAACAATTTTTTAAAATATGTTTAAAAATCACAAAACTGCCAAAAGAATAAGATAAAATAAACAATTGAGTAGCCAGAGTATTGGCAGTATCGATCACTAATTGATAGAAGAAACTGCATGTTCATATGCATGCTATCTCTGGTAGTCATTTGTTCATTCCCATCTAGCTTTGACACCACTCTATTCAAATAAACATCTCTACATTTTATGTGAAATTGAATAAAATTCGGTAGTCAGTGATGAAAAACCACACAGTAACAACCTTCATCTTATTGGGATTGACAGAGGACCCTCAACTTCAGGTTCCAATTTTTATATTTCTACTTCTCACTTACATGTTCAGTATAACTGGGAATCTAACCATCATATCCCTCACTTTAGTTGATCTCACCTTAAAACACCAATGTACTTTTTCCTACAAAATTTTGCTTTATTAGAAGTTTCATTTACATCTGCATGTATCCCTAGATATTTGTACAACATAGCAACTTATAATATTTGCGTTATTCAAGTGTTTTTTATCGACGTCATTGGAATAACAGAGTCTTTTCTCTTGGCTGCAATGTCCTATGACTGCTATGTGGCCATCTGCAAACCACTGCATTATGTCACCATCATGAACAACAGAGTCTGCAAGAGGCTTGTCCTCTGCTGTTGGATGGCTGGCATGTTGATCATATTCCCACCACTTACTCTATCCCTAAATCTGAAATTCTGTGAATCAAATGTCATATTGACATCACCAATCTTGAAGATTTCATGCTCAGACACATGGCTCCTAGAGCAGTTGGTTATTGTCTGTACTGTGCTGACCTTCATTCTGACCCTCGTGTGTGTTCTTCTGTCTTACATTCACATCATCAAGACCATTCTACAATTCCGCTCTGCCCAACAAAGGAAAAGAGCCTTTTCTACTTGTTCCTCTCACATGGCTGTTGTTTCCATCACCTATGGAAGTTGTAACTTCATCTATGTCAAACCTTTAGCAAAGGAATCAGTGACTATTAATAAGGGCGTGGCAGTGCTAATGTCACCCATAGCTCCCATGTTGAACCCATTCATTTACACTCTGAGAAACAAACGAGACAAGCCTTCAGTGAGTCCTTCGAAAAAATTGTATTGGTCTCAAAAAAGTAAGAGAATGCTCAAGTCCAGAAATAAAATAACAAGCTAAGCGTAAACCATTAAGCTCTAAATCTGTTTGTCTCTTTTTAATCTGATCTCTATTTATGTTAACTTTCTCAAACATTTATTGCATCCAGAATGAATACCCTTCACCACATGAGTTCACTCCTTTAACCTCCCACCCTGCAAACAAACCCAAAATCGCAATCAGAGGACATGATAGTAATTTTCTATTAAATGTAAGCCTGATTTTACTTCTAATCTCACAAACAAAACTGAAATGCAAAAACATGAAACAAATGACAACCAAACAAGGAAATAAATAGCTTATATTTTCTTGGACTTGTAAAAAATAATTCACTTAAAGTGCTCTTCTAATCTTCTAATCTAAATGTTGCTGAATTTAAATTGATTAATTTCAAATTTATTGAGTACCTAGTCTTGGCAGGTCAAGTTCTAAGCAAAAAAAATTGTTAAGTAGGCACCATGTGCAATGTGGAACCCAACACAAGGTTTGAACTCATGACCTTGAGATCAAGACCTGAACTGAGATTAAGAGTTGGAGGCTTAACAACTGAGCCACCCAGGCACTACTCTAGGCAGAAATTTTTAATTAGTAATATCTTTTATTGTACTTAGCTTACTAATAATCCTGTATTAATACCTTTTTTTAAAAAGCACCATCAGAGGGAGGTGGGCAGGAGAAGGGGTTAAATGGGTCATGGCTATTAAGGAAGGCACTTGTGATAAGCACTGGGTGTTATATGTAAGTGATGAATCACTAAATTCTATACCTGAAACTAATGTTACACTGTATGTTAACTAATTGGAATTTAAATAAAAACTTGAAAAAGAAAAAAAAAAGCACCATTGGCAAAAAGTAATAGGATATAATTGAAAAGTAAAGAAAATAAAAATAAATACATAGCCAAATAAATGTGTCTTATATGGAAGTAGAATTTGATATCTAGGATACCGGCATTTATTTGTAAATACAGAGACACACAGACACATACACAGACACACACATTCATATAAAATGCTGAAATTTTAAAAGTAAAAGATTCATAGACTATACAAAATACATAATATTTTAACTATGAGGAAAAGTTCTTTTCTAAAAGGATATGACATTATAAGTTCAGTGTCAAAATGTTAATTGCTATTGAGGAATTAAAGAAGTTGTTAAAATTATGAAAAATATTCAATTGCTTAAATATAATATGAATATCCAAATTCAATATGTAGCTAAATTAACCAATAAATTTTTGTATATCATGACAACAGAATTTCAAAAGAAATCTAGAAAACAAACAATCAATTTACATGGGAGTCTAAGATAATCGAAAAGGAATTCTAAATGAAAAGTTATAACTAAAGTAAAGTTAAATTTGTTCATGAAGTAAATGGCATGTAGATTAGAAGACCACAAAATGTACATTAATTTTTCTTAAACGAGCATAAAACTACTAAGTAAATTTTCCTACTGGTAAGTTTTCTCCTGGCTTTCTAGCGTCCAGGCCTAATGGCCATCCTTTTGGACTCTCTCCTGGTATCTCTAGGATATGGCACTTATAGTTGCTTCCGTTAAAAAAACAAAAACAAAAACAAAACAAACAAAAAACCAGGGCTC
>NW_024426697.1:170339-179807 GCF_017311325.1 Ursus maritimus
TTCTTCCATTTGATTTTCTCTATTTTTCACTTAGGTGTCAATGTAAATGTCATCCACTTACAGGCTGTTTCCTCCTCTCCCACCATACAAAACATACAAACTCAAACTGGAGAAAGTAATGTTTATCCCACCTGCTGTTTTGACCTAAACTTCCTCTTCTTTAGTACCATTTCACTAAAATTTTGGTTATATTGTTTATCTAAAATCTTCTAGAAAGGCGAACACTTTACTTTTTATGCATACTTTACTATATATAAAACCTAGTAAATAAATGATATTGAATACATTATCTCCAAGTACACGGAATGAAAAAGCCTCACAACTACTGAAAAAATTATTACTTATTAAAGAAAAGTGCTAATTTCTGTCAAAAAAATTCATAAAAGAATCAAGTGGGAAAATATGCTATACATTTTTAAAGAACTTTAAATCAAGATTGAACTACCCTGCTACATTTGATTTCTGTTTTAAGATATGAAAATAATTTAAAAAGTTGTCATTTACTGAGAGATCAATTTAGACCTAACTTGAATGAATTTTACTAACCATTCATGTGAAAGGCTCAACATAATCCTAGAATAGAATACAGACAGTAATTTCTCTGACAGCAGCCATTCAAGATTTATCTAGATGTATCTCCTAAGGCAAGGGAACGAAAGAAGTGTCAGGAGTAGGCATCTTTGTCTTGTTCCATTCTTTACCATTGAGGATAATAGTAACTGTAAGGCTTCACATTTATGACCTTCATTATGTGAGGTAACTTTTTTCTATATAGCCCGGCTGTTGGATAATTTTAATCATGAAAGGGTTTGAGTTTGTCAGATGCATTTTCTGTACCTAATGAGGTGACTGTGTGATTTGTATCCTTCACTCTGTTAATATGATGTATCACATCATTGATTTTCATATGTTGAGCCGTTCTTGCATCCCTCGGATAAATCCCACTTGGTCATGGCATATGATTCCTTTAATGCATTGTTGAATTTGGCATGCCAGTATTTTTTCAAGGTTTTTTGCATCTATGTTAATCAGAAATATTAACCTACAGTTTTGTTTACTTGTAGTAACATATCTGACTTGGGAAAATGAATTTGGAAGTGTCCCTGTCTTCAAATTTTTGGAAGACTTTGAAAAGTACTGGCATTAATTCTTTGAATGTTTAGTAAAATTCAACAGTGAAGCCATATTTACAATTTTCCCTCAGGTTTATTTTTTGAAACATGAGTTATCTTTAAGTGTGCTGTTTGATTTCTAGATATTTGTGGGTTTCCTGGAGATCCCTATTTTGATTCACAATTTTATTCCACTTTTGTCAAAGAACACACTTTGTGAAAGTTGAGTGTTCTTGCACTTATTAAAATGTGTTTTATGGCTCAGAATATAGTTTATCTTGACAAATGTTCAGTGTACTTTTAAAAAGAATGTATTCTTCTCTTATTGGGTGGACTATTCTATAGATATTGGTTAAAACCCACTGGCTTATTGTTTTCAAGTCCTCATTTTCCTTGTTAATCTTCTGCCTAGTTGTTCTATCTGTTAGTCACTGTTGATAGCATTGCTCAAGTCCTCCATATCCTTACTGACTTTCTGTTTATTTGTTCTGCCAATTATTGAGAGGAGTATTGAAATATCCTACTATAATGTATCTGTCCATCTCTCCTTACATTCTAGCAGTTTTTGTTTCAGGTACTTAGAGAATTGCTACCCCAGCTTTCTTTTGAGGTCCATTGGCATGAAAAATGGTTCTCCATACTCTCACTGTCAGTCTGGATGTATTAGGTTCAAAATGAGTCTGTTGTAGACAGCATAAAGATGTGTCATGTCTTTTTATTCAATCTGCAACCCTGTGCCATGTCATGGGAGCATTTAGGCTGTTCATGTTGAGAGTGACTATCGAAAGATACGATTTTAGTGCCATCATGTTGCCTGTGAAGTCCCTGCTTCTATAGATTGTCTCTGTAAATTTCTGGTCTATATTACTCTTGGGGTCTTTCTTCTTTTATAGAACTCCCCTTAGTATTTCTTGCAGGGCCAACTTGATGGTCACATATTCTTTCAGTTTCTACTGGTCCTGGAAACTCCTTGTCTCTCCATCCATTCTGAATGACAGCCTTGCTGGATAAAGGATCCTTGGCTGCATGTTCTTCTCATTTAGTGTCCTGAATGTCTTGCCAGACCTTTCTGGCTTGCCAGGTCTCTTGTTTCAGGTACTTTGAAACTCTGTTATTAAGAGAATAAAATCTGGGAATTTCTATGACATTTTAATAAATTGACCTTCATTATTTTGAAATGAACTTCCTTATTTCTGATATTAAACTTTGCTATAAAATCTAGTTGTTTAGGGGCACCTGGGTGGTACAGTCAATTAAGTGTCCAACTCTTGGTTTTGGCTCGGG
This sequence comes from Ursus maritimus, assembly GCF_017311325.1. Taxonomy (NCBI): domain Eukaryota; kingdom Metazoa; phylum Chordata; class Mammalia; order Carnivora; family Ursidae; genus Ursus; species Ursus maritimus. Next base: position 172,736 of record NW_024426697.1, read on the forward strand.
TCATGATATCAGGGTCATGAGATCAAGACCCATGTTGGGCCCTGCATTCAGTGGGAAGTCTGCTTGAGATTCTCTCTCTCCCTCTCCTTCTGCCCCTCCCCCCTCAAATAAATAAATAAATAAATCTTTAAAAATAGTAAAATAAAATAAAATCTAGTTGTCTAATATTACTATACACATTTCAGATTTCTTTTGATTAGTGCTAGCAAGTTATATTCATTTCCATTCTTTTGACCTACTTGTTTCTTTATATTTAAAATGGATTTATTGTTCACATAATGTAGTTGGGTTTTGTTTGTTTATGCAATACAATAATCTCTGACTTCTAATCAGTATTTACACCATTTATATTTAAAGTAATTTTTATATGTCATTTAAGTCTATCATCTGCTAATTATTTTCTTTTGTACCATCTGTTACTGGTTTCATTTTTTTTTCTCTTTTGTATGCCTGCTTTTGGTTTAAGTGAATTTTTTTAATGTTTTGATTTTATCTCCTATATTAGATTCTTACTGCTGCTTAACAAATAGTACAATTAGTGACTTGAGACAAGACAAATTTATTATCTAAGCATCCTTTAGGTAAAAAATACAACATGAGTCTCACTGGGGTAGAAATCAAGGGGGCTCTAGGGAGAATCCATTTCCTTGACTCTTCAGCCTTCAGAAACTGCCCACATTGTTTAACTAACGGACTCCTTCCATCTTCAAAGTCAGCAACACTGTATCACTCTGAACATTTTTCTATGGTCAAATATCCCTCTAACTCTTCTGCTATGCCTCCCTCTTCCAGTAGGATCCTTGTTATTGCTTTGGGTCCACCTAAATAATACAGGTTAATTTTCGTATTTTAAAGGCAGATAGTTAGCAAACAATTCCATCTGTAACCTTAATTTTTCTTTGATTCTTAAGATAATATACTCGTGGGTTTTGGGATTAGGATGTGGGCACCTCTGGGGGTGACAGGAGACACTACTCTTTGATGGGTTACTAGCTGTAACATTTTGTACTGTTGCTTCAGGAGTAGATTTAGAATTTATAGTATACATCTTCAATTTACCACAGTCTAACATCAAAGTAATATTATAGTACTTCCCATGCAATATAAGAATCTAACAACATAACTCCATTTCTCCCAATTTAGCATTTGTGCTATTGCTGTTATTTATTTTACATTATTATTATTATTATTATTATTATTATTATTTTAGCAGTCAATAATCTTTTTAAAGTTTTAAGTAATAAAAACATCATTTTTATTAATGTTGTTATCATTTCTGGTGCTTTTCATTCCCTTGTGTAGATATCTATCTGTATCACTTTCCTTTTACCTGATAGTTACATGTTGTTTTCACTGTAATATCCATTGAATTACATACTTGAGATTTGTGGGGTGCCTGGATGGCTCAGTTGGTTAAGTATCCAACTCTTGCTTTTGGCCCTGGTCACGGTCTCAGGGTGATAGCTCAAGCCCTGTGTTGGGCTCCCCGCAGTCTGCTTGAGATTCTTTCCCTCTCCCTCTGCCCCTCCTCCTGCTCACTCTCCCTTTCTCAAATAAATAAATCTTTAAAAATAAATAAATAAATAAATAAATAAATGTGATTTAATATAATGGCTAGAAATATATAATAGAAAAGTATATAACCCATGAACTATAGTTGTGTATATGAAGGAATATGTCACATTTTAGACAGCATATTAATAATATAATTCACAAGCCTCAGAATATATTTTAACTGAAATTCTACTTCTAGGAATTTGGACTTTCATAAATATAGATTTCTATAACAATGCTTCTTATGACTTTTTAAATAATTTTTAAATAAGAAAAATATCAATTTTAAAGCTTTGTATAACCATACCATTAGCTATTATAAAGACCTTTTAATAACAGAGAAATTACCATTAAATTTTCAAATTGAGAATTATTTTAAAATGAGATGGATTCACTAAGAAGACATAGAACACTCAAAATGATGTATATTCATAAATTCTTCATCAAAGTAAGTATACGTCATATTTTTAAGGGAAAATGCAAGTTATATAACATGTAAAAAATGTATAAAATATATAATAAAATATATAATTATTTGCCTTTAAAATATATAGAAATAATAAATAAATAATAAATATAAAAATACATGAAATTAATTTATGTTCTATATAATATTTATATAAATATGTTGGCTTATATACATATTCTATATTTCAATACAATAGAAATATATTACATTGAACCATATGAAGTCTCAGTGTTGGCCATCTTTCTCCTTAAAGAAAAGCAATTATATTTTTTAACTTATTCATTCATATAAAGCAGTGTTATATTACAAAAAGTTATCAAAAAGATACATTCAAGAATATTAAAAATATGCTAACTTACACTTATGTATATTTTCCTTTTTTGATTATCTGTATTTTTATTTTATAAGTAAATATAATAAAAATAATAAAGAAGAAGAAAATGGTCTTTTATGATCATTTAGCTGCTCTAAACAATGGAAACAAAATTTTAAAAAGTCTGTCTGGGGGGCGCCTGGGTGGCACAGCGGTTAAGCATCTGCCTTTGGCTCAGGGCGTGATCCCGGCATTATGGGATTGAGCCCCACATCAGGCTCCTCCGCTATGAGCCTGCTTCTTCCTCTCCCACTCCCCCTGCTTGTGTTCCCTCCCTCGCTGGCTGTCTCTATCTCTGTCAAATAAATAAATAAAATCTTAAAAAAAAAAAAAGTCTGTCTGGTTCCTTTATCAATTGATTGTCACCGTTTTGTTTTAGACTGTGTCTGGTGTTCCTGTTGAGTCTTCTAGTCTCTAAGGAAGCATCCTCACCATTGCATCTTTCAGGATTCTTGTTCAAGTACCTCACACAAGGGATTCATTAGTGATTTTTTAATCTGAGACACCAAGAACCCTTTTGTTTATATACTTAGCTTCTGTTTTGTGAGCAACACCCTTTCCCCCCCAAAAAGGCGTTCTTTAAAAAAAGAACAAAAAGCAATCTTATTGGTGTAGAATTAGAGTGATGAGAATTACCAACTCTTTAAACCAAATAGAGTTCCTCATAGTCTGGAAGTCCCTGAATTGTATTCTACTTTGAAGTGGAGAGAGAACTAGAAGGTATTTCCTACATTAGAAATGAAAAGGCCTAAGTAAGAAAATATTTGCCATGTGTTGGAAATACGAAATCCAGAGACAGGCTGCCTTAGAGCACCAGTGAATATGATAGACCATGAGTAAGAATGGCCAGAAACCCAGACACAAGCCCCTGTGAACATTTTCCTCTTCATCTTTTCAACCTTCAGGGCTATCAGTCAGCTGGAGCTATTATTGGCACACAGAAAAGTAAGTATAATGTTTGTGATTTCACTTGTTGTTCCCTTTGAGAGATTTAAATGACAATTTCCTCTGAATAACATATTAGATCTATTTTTGCCAATGTTGTGATGAAAAGCTATTTAAAAAATTATAAAATGAGTCATAAGATCTTTACTGATTGAAATGTTTTCATCAAGCTGTATATTTGTGTAAATAGGTCACCAAAATATTATAATTTATTAGATAGATATAGATGATATATATAGATTAGATATAGATAGTTAATGACATATTATCTGAAACTGATTTATTTAATGACCCATGAACTCTTGTAGAATAGAAAAAAATCTCTGAAAGCCAATAAAGCAAATATATTTCAATCAGTCTCAGTGCAGGGTCAGTTATTTTCCCGAACAGTGCCTCTAATAAAAACTTCTAGGTTGAGGATAGGACAATGAAGAGACTGTGGGTGGCTTGTAGAGCTAATGCTTTCAAATATATCACACTGAGTGGCTGGTGAGTGTAACAGCTCAGCAGAAAACTATGGCCTTAGGTCAGTCCTCCCACCATAATATGACAGCAGTTTTAGCTGTGGGAATGGGACACAGAGTCGGGGTTGGCAGAGCCAATATCAATAGAAAGGCAATGTTTTAAAGGAACGAATTAAAACCATTCACATAATAAAGTAAATGGGATCTCCAGGGAAATTTTTCTTTAAACTCATCAATTTAAGAAACTTGTAACCCCTAGAGATACTTATTCAAAACTAAAATTGCTGACTAGCTGTTATTATAAATAATTGGTGGAAAAAACTGGTGATAATTTAGGAATTATTATGGAGTAACTACAGTCCAAAACCCACATTTACAAAGCCCCAAACCTTTTTTCGTTAGTATCCTACAGAAAGATGAGTTGATAAGGTATAATTGGCAACAACAAAGAGAAAACTCTCTAGGGAAAACTTTTTTTGAGGAAAAATATTTTTTTAAACTCTCCATACCCCATGTGGGGCTTGAACTCACAACTCCAAGATCAAGAGTCACATGCTCTACCACTGAGCCAGCGAGGTGCCCCTCTAGTGAAAACTTCATCTGCAGAAGGCAGGGAAGAGAAAATTTTTTGTTTTGTTTAATGTGATAGCTTTACGTACAGGTTGAATCGGTAACAATTATATGGGTGATTTCAGAGCCACTAACAATTACCAGACCAAACAAAGTGCCAATAACCTTTAAAACTTTCTCTAAAGATTTTATTCATTTATTTGAGAGAGAAAGAGAGAGAGCACAAGCAGGGGAAGGGGCAGAGGGAGAGGGACAAGCAGACTCCCCACTGAGCAGGGACCCCCAACACGGGGCTCGATCCCAGGTTCCTGAGCTCATGACCTGAGCTGAAGGCAAATGCTTAACCAATTGAGCCACCCAGGAGGCCCTAAATTAAAAAAAAAAAAAAATAGAATGCAAGAGTGATTTCCATGTAAGCAAAGGCAAATATTCATACAGTGGCCTTGAAGTGTAATATTGATAAAAACATTATGGATGTCACTTTGGTGACATTCAAAGGCATTTAAAAAATAAGTACACCCTTGTCCTAGAAATTTCAGTGATATTATTAATAACAAATGTAAAATGTTTCTACAAGGATGCTATTGACAAACACTGTATAATTTTTAGAAACAAAAATTAAGGGGAATCTAAAGATTGTAATTAGTCCATGGTTTAAACATGAGGTGTGGAATGTCTGGGTGGCTCAGTCAGTTAAGCATCTGCCTTTGGCTTAGGTCATGATCCCAGAGGGTCCTGGGATCGAGTCCTGCATAATCAGTTTTATGCTTTTGCTGGAAGTTTTGGAACTTGATAAAAATAAGCTGCATTGTCATTAAAGAGGCCTTTCTAGATCTATTTTTAAAGTGAGATTTCCGTTTAACTACTGTCACCAAAAGTAGTTTTTGTTTCTGTTTTGTGTGTGCGTTTTGAAAAGGAACTCCAATTTTCAGGCTCCCTCCTCTGACTCTTTTTAATGTTTCTCTGATAGTATATATAGACACAGAAATCACTGTAGTACATAGTTTACTTCAGATGATGTATATTGAGTGCACTGGCTTAGTGAAGAGCAAAGTAATAACTGCCTACTGTCTGAGTTATTTTTCTTCAATAATCGCTGAAGTTTCCCTTTGGTTGATTTTGTGCAATTATAAGTGAATATTTTCTTACACTGTTCATCATTTAAAAGAAAGTCTCTTTTAAAGGGCTTTAAACATCATAAACTCTCTTGACTTATAAATATTGATATTCTTACAGTTTAAAATTTAACATTTGTTTTATTTGCTAAATATGCAAATAAATTAACAAAATATTTCATTATATGTCTTTGGAGACCCAGGTACAAAAGACATGATGAAACTTTTCGTGTTTTGCAAGAAACAATGTTGGAAACAAGCTCTCAGACATAAGAGGGTGCAGTGGAGATAGCAGACAGACATAACTTGCTGAGCCAAAAATTGGACCATATTTTAAGATAAAAGTCTAGATTATTCTTTCTATCATGTGAAGTATTTGGTAAATTACAAGTTATCTTTTTCTTCTTTTTATTATTATGATTGTATTAAAGAAATCATGTGTATTGTTTAAAAGCCTTAATTTTATAAGCCAAAAGAAAAAAAATGCAAAATCGCATAGGGTAGAAATAACTAATCCAATTATTTGGGAGTATATTCTTCCCAATGTTGCCCTCTGTGATTTTACCCAGAAATATTATATACTAATGTGATTAGTAAATGCATGACATCTAATTGAATACATCACTTGTCACATATCCTATTATCCTTAAAACATTTTGTGCATCTATTTACATCTCAATAATTAGAGATATCCATCTATTTAATTTCAGGTTTTGTGAATATTTATCATCATATTTTAAAACTCAACTCTTTTGACAAGATGTTAAGAATTTTCCCTAAGAATTCTCCACTTTTAATGTGACAATTCACCTATGATTATTATTTTTTATATATTTTCTATTTTTTAAAGATTTTATATATTTATTTGTCAGAGAGAGAGAGAGCACAAGCAGGGGGAGGGGAGGTAGAGGGAGAAATATGCTCCCTGCTGAGCAAGCGTTCACCATAGTTGTACAGAAACATGAACATTGTGACACATTCTTATATGTAATAGACAGCAGTGTCTAGGAACCGTCCTCCAGTGAAAGCACCCCCATGCATAGGTATCCCTTCTCAAAATAGGGTTTGCAATCCTAGGGAAAAGTCCACACTCTTATCTCTAGGAAACAAGAGTGTCAAGATAATGTGCAATAGTTACATCATCGATTATGAAGAAGGGAGCATGAATCAAAGTGGTTGTGGAAGCACTGAGAAAGGTTCGGGGTTCGGGTTAGGGGTTCGGGTTCAGTTTGGGCTCGGATTCAAGGTTCGGGTTCGGGTTGGGGTTCGGGTTCAGAGTTCGGGTTCGGGGTTCGTGTTCGGGTTGGGGTTCGGGGTTTGGGTTGGGTTACAGGTTGGGGTTGGGGTTCGGGGTTCAGGTTCGGGTTGGGGTTCGGGTTCGGGGTTCGGGTTCGGGTTGGGGTTCTGGTTGGGGTTCGGGTTAGGGGTTCGGGTTCGGTTTGGGGTTCTGGTTGGGGATGGGGTTCGGGTTCGGGTTGGGGTTCAGGTTCGGGTTAGGGGTCTGGGTTAGGGTTCGGGTTAGGGGTTCGGGGTAGGGGTTCGGGTTGGGGTTCGGGTTGGGGTTCGGGTTAGGGTTCGGGTT
>NW_024426698.1:9621-10000 GCF_017311325.1 Ursus maritimus
ACTGTGGTTTCTTCCAGAGAAGTGGAGGGCATTTGCTTTACCTTGCCACAACCACTTGTGATAGGGTCTGCACCTCAGGAAAGCTGTTTCCGTGGGAAGCCGGCTTTTTGCGAAACGGGTCTCAGGGCCGTGGGCCTCGGGTGTCCCTCCGGCTCCCCAAAGCACAGGGACGAGGTGAGGGGCTTAGACCATGCCTGGACAATGTTGTTTCTTACACCTGGGTGTGTGGCATTTTGTTTACCTGGCTACCCCCACTTGGGATAGGTTTTCCACAGCAAGAGCATATTGCTCCTCGTAAGTCGGTTTTGCCCCAGGGGGTCTCCGGGCTGGGTTCATTAGGGTTGAACTCCTGCTAGCAAAACCGCCAGGAGGAGGGAAG
>NW_024426699.1:0-85 GCF_017311325.1 Ursus maritimus
TAAGACATTGGGAAACTGAGGGAGACTTAAGTCTTGCAGGATTGTGGTGTCTATAGGTTAACTATTTCTTTGCCCTTTAGGGCAG
>NW_024426699.1:9144-9997 GCF_017311325.1 Ursus maritimus
TTTTGAGTCCAGATTCTATTCTAGCTTTCTCTTCTACTAACCCATCCTCCAATTCGCTGATATGTTCTTCTGCCTTATTTACCCTGGCCGTCAGAGCCTCTAGTTTTGCCTGCATTTGGCTCATAGAATTTTTAATTTCTGCCAGATTCACTCTCATTTCCTCCCTTAGAGATTCTATATTCTCATTAATATTTTCGTTAATACTTTTTTCAAGTCTACACATCATCTTGACCATTGTTACTCTGAACTCCATTTCTGATAATTTGGTTATATCCATATCCATTAGTTCTGTGGCAGAGGCCACAGACTTATTGTCTTTTTTTTGCTGGGGGGGATTTCTCTTTCTCGTCATTCTGATAAGGAGAGGTTGCGGGGTTGTCCAGAGCCCAAATTATTGACCCGGACCCAGGCTGTGCGCCCTTGTTTTATAGGGATCTTAGGGATGTGGGCTTCTTGATTTTTCAGCCTGCCTTCTGGGGGAGGGACCTGCCATGCTGATACTCAGGCAACCCTGTTTGGGTAGCTTCTCCATGTCGCCTGCAAGGGGGGAGGGGGCTGGGCACACTGTGAGCCAGTATTTCCAGGCTTTTGTTCTCTGGCAGCTTTCCCTGGTGGTTTTCTATGGCTCTTCTGAGAGTCAGAGCAGCAGTGGCCGAATCTCAGCCTCTGTCTCAGAACAGAGGGGATCATGGGCTGTTCTCCACTGATGTTCTGACCACTTTAACTCTGATTTTGTTGGTGCTGCTCAACCCTGCAGCGTCCCGGGATGTGCACCCCACACTTGGTGTCCCAGGCCTCACTTCCAGGGCCCTCACGTCTCTGTCCTTTGTGTTTCTAACATCGCCAGCTGCCC
>NW_024426700.1:0-404 GCF_017311325.1 Ursus maritimus
CCTGTGGGAAGAGCACAGGGCCATACTGGGATTAACTCTCAACCTGTATATGCTCTTAGACACCTCACAAACCCTCTAACATTCCGGGTGTAGGTTTAGAGTTCTTTATGGGATAACATGACACCTGCCCCACAAGATTTGTGTGAATATCTAAAACTGAAGACACACATGAACGCCAAGTATATAATCTGGAAAGTTATATCATGAAATATAATTTTTTCAGAAGTGGTCAACACCACCAAAACAAAAGCAGTCACATCTGTTCTGGTTACTGGCCTCTATGTCAGCATAGATCCCAAGCTGAATATATAGTCAGAGGTCATGCAAATAGGGCCCTCCCTCTGCTGATTAAAACAGCCCAACCCTGACTCTGCAGCTGGGAGAGGAGCCCCAGACCCAGGGTT
>NW_024426700.1:9647-9996 GCF_017311325.1 Ursus maritimus
AGAGAGGGAACACAAGCAGGGGGAGTGGGAGAGGAAGAAGCAGGCTCCCAGTGGAGCACGGAGTCTGATCTGGAGCTTCGTCCCAGGACAACGGGATCACGCCCTGAGCTGAAGACAGACGCTTAATGACTGAGCCACCCAGACGCCCCAAAATCAACATTTCTAAAAACAAGTATTTAGATCCCCAAATCCCCTTCTTGCCTCAGCTCAGCGGATGGCTGCCAGGCTATTCTCATCCCAGTCAATGTTGAGATTTACTCTCTGGGGAGGTCTCTGAATTTCAGGATACCAGGCACATGTCCTAAGCCCTAGTCCTTAGACCCTAACCCTAACCCCTAAATCTAACCCT
>NW_024426701.1:0-1053 GCF_017311325.1 Ursus maritimus
TGTACCTTAACCCGTAACTTAAACCGTACCCTAAACCTAAACGTAACCCTAACAAGAACCCTAACCCGTACTATAACCTTAACCATAAACCCTAAACCCTGACCCTAACCCATACCATAACTCATAACATAACCCGTACCCTAACCCTACCCGTATCCTAACCCTAACCCATACCCTAACCGTAACCCTAAACCCTAAACTGTAACCCGTACCCTACCACTAACCAGTAACCTTACCTTAACCTTAACCCATACCCTAACCCGTACCCTAACCCAGACCCTAACCCGTACCCTATCCCTAACCCGGACCCTAACCCATATCCTAACCATACCTAAACCTAACCTGTACCCTAACCCGTACCCTAACCCATACCCTAACCCTAAACCATACCCTATACCTATCCCTAACCCGATCCCTAACCCGTACACTCACCCTAACCCTAAACCGTAACCTAACCTGTACCATAACCCTAAACTGTACCCTAACCCTAACCCGTACACTAACCCTAACCTGTACCCTAAACCGTACCCATTTCCATATGCCAACACTTACCCTAAACTGTACCCTAAACCATACCCTAAACCATACCCTAATGTATACCCTAACCCGTAACCTAACCCTAACCTGTACCCTAAACCTAACCTGTACTCCAACCTTAACCCTAACCCTAAACCCAAACCCTAAACCCTAACCCATACCCTAAACCCTAATCTGTACCCTAACCCATAACCTCTAACCTGTAACCCCTAAACCCAACCCTACCCTGTACCCTCTCCTTACCCTAACCCTAACCCCTACACTCACCCATACCCTAACCGTAACCCATACCCTAACCTTAACCCGTACCCTAATCCGTAACCTAACCCCGGGGATTGGGTACACCTGAGCACCACCACGGGACTCAGCCTGCCACCGCTCAGGAAACCATGCCGCTTGGGGCGCCACAGAGCATACCGTGCAGGAGAACTGGTAGGGCCCCCCTGAGACCCCAGCGATCCTCGGCGGCCTCCTACACCCCAACCCTGAGGCCCACGCTCATCCCGCCCCACGCCT
>NW_024426701.1:9313-9995 GCF_017311325.1 Ursus maritimus
GAAGAGAAAAAGCACGAGCAGTGGGAGTGTCAGAAAAAGGGAAAAGCAGAACCTCGTTAAGCAGGGAGCCCAACACGGGGCTCGATCCCAGAACTCTGGGATCATGACCTGAGCTGAAGGTAGATGCTTCACTTATGGAGCCACCCAGATGACCCAACTTCTTGCATTTCTGTATACTGATGACACACTTTCACACAGAGAAATTTAAAAAGCAACGCCATTTACAATTCCATAAAAAAATCTAGGAATAAAAGTAACCAAGAATGAGAAAGACATAGTACACTCAACACATGGCAGAAAAGAAATGAAAAATATGTGTGTCGAGGGGGGCAGAATGTATGGGTCAAAGATTTGGAAGGCAACACAAACAAATGGTAGCATACGCCATGCTCCTTAACTGGAAGAGTTAATTATGTGAACATGTCCATCGTACCAAAAGCAATCGACACATGTGATGAAATCCCTATCTGAATTCCATTGGCATTATTGGAGGAAATAGAAAACAGTCCTCAAACTTGTATGGAATCACAAAAAACACGAAATCTGCAAAGCAACCTGGAGAAAGAGGTGCAGTCAACACACTCCTGGATTTCAAGCTGGATTATAAAGCTGTTGTCATCAAAACAGGATGGTACCGGAATAAACACAGACACCAGGTCAGTGGAACAGAACACAAAGCTCA
>NW_024426702.1:0-423 GCF_017311325.1 Ursus maritimus
AACAACCTCCTGGGGGCTAACCATAACCCTACATCTATCCCCGAAGGTCCACTCCCAAGGGGCATGGCGCAGCAACGCCAGGGATTGGGGACCCTGAACCTCAGCACCTGACTCACCCTGCCGCCCAGCCGCCACCCGGGTGCTTGGGGTGTTGCCGATCATTCAGGGCGGGAGAAGAGGCAGGGCCCTCCCAGACATAGCCGCCACCCGGGTGCTTGGGGTGTTGCCGATCATTCAGGGCGGGAGAAGAGGCAGGGCCCTCCCAGACATGGTGACCTTCGAAGGCCCCTCGCGAAAAAACGCCCAGGCCCACCCTCCCACTCACCAGCGCCCTCACCTCGGTCCACCAATCCACTCTCCAAAGAGCTGGCGAATAGGGCCTGCCTGCCTCCTCGGGGCTAAACCTAACCCTAGGTTGACCCC
>NW_024426702.1:9121-9990 GCF_017311325.1 Ursus maritimus
CATTCAGGGCAGGAGAATGGGTGGGGCCCTCCGAGTCCCAGTAAACTTCTAAGGCCCCATGTGCCAAAATGCTTGGGCCCATGCTCCCGCTCAACAGCGCCCTCACCTCGGCCCGCCCCTCTGCTCGCCGCACAGCCAGCGGATCGGGCCTGCTGGCCTCCTGGGGGCTAACCCTAACCCTAGGACGACCACAGAGGGGCGCCTCCCAAGGGGCCTTGCGCTGCAATGCATGGCATTGGAGACCCCCAAACCGCAGCGCCAGACTCACACTGCCACCCCGCCACCACCCGGGCCGCTAGGGGCGCTGCCGGTCATTCAGGGCAGGAGAACGGGCAGGGCCCATTGAGCGTCTAGTGAAGTTCAAATGCTCCCTGCGCCAAAACGCTGGAACCATACTCCCGCTTGCCAGCGCCCTCACCTCGGCCCACTCCTCCGCTCGCCGCACAGCTGGCGCATCGTTCCTGCTGGCCTACTGGGGTCTAACCCTAACCCTAAACCCTAACCCCTAAACTTACCCCTAAACCTTAACCCCTAACCCTAACCCTAACCCCTAACCCTTACCCTAACCTAACCCTAACCCTACCTAAACCTAACCCTAAACCCTAATCCTTAAACCCTAAACCCTAACATTAACACTAAACCCTAAACCCTAACCCCTAACCCTAATCCTGAAACCCTAAACACTAAACCCTAACCTCAACCACTAACCCCAAACCCTAACACTACCCCGACCCCTACCATACCCCTAACCCTATGCCTAACCCTATCCCTTCAGCTAACCCTACCCCTAACCTGTAACCTAACCCTAAACCTAACCCTAACCCGTACTCTAACCCTAACTCTAACCCGTACCCTAACCCTAACCCTAA
>NW_024426703.1:0-1164 GCF_017311325.1 Ursus maritimus
CTCTTGTCTGCTTTTGGTCTTCTTCCTGTCCCGCACCAAGCACACCCACCTTGCATCTTCCATGTATGTGCTTGGAAGCAAGCCCATCCACAGGGAACCTATTAGCCAAATGGATCCAGGCAATGAACATTGAATTAGTGATCCAGGATCCATAATAAACCTGCCCTGAAACCTGTCCCAAAGTCTGTGACTCTCTCACACTGAAAACAGAAACAATAATAGCTTTCTGGACTGTGAAGTGACATGTGTCTCTACTTCCAATCTTGAATGCATAGGTGCTGAGCCTGGATCCCGTGGCCTGGGATCCACAGTAAGAACTCAGGGAAATCTGAATTCAAGTCATAGAGTGAATAATTACTGTAGAGTGGATCCTCTCAAGTAGGGCTTATGAATATTGCAGAGGAAAAGCTTTTTCAAAGAGGTTCCTGAAAGAAAAATCTTTTTAAAAAATTTATTTTAATTCCAGTAGAGCTAACATACAGTGTTACATTCGTTTCAGGTGTACAAGAGAGTGATTCAGTAATTCTATATATTACTCAGTGGTCATCAAGAAAAGCATCCTATTAATCCCCTTCATCTATTTCACTCATCCCTCTATCCACCTCCTCTCTGGTAACCATCCGTTTGTTCTCTATTGTTAAGAGTTTGTATTTTGCCAGGCCCATACTCAGGCAACCCTGTTTGGGTAGAGTTTCCGTGTCCCCTGCAAGGGGGGATGGGGGTGGGCACGCTGTGAGCCGGTATTTCCAGGCTTTTGTTCCCTGGCGGCTTTCTCTGGCGGTCTGCTGTGCCTCTTCTGAGAGTCAGAGCAGCAGAGGCTGAATTGTCACAGAACAGAGGGATTGCGGCCCATTCTCCACCGATGTTCTGGCCACTTTAACTCCGTTACTGTTGGTGCTGCTCAACCCTGTAGCGTCCCGGGATGTGCGCCCCACACCCGGCGTCCCCGCCCTCACTTCCAGGGCAGGCCCGTCTCTGTCCTTTGTGTTTCTAATGCCGCCAGCCGCCAGCCGCCCCCGCGCTCTCCCGGATCTCCCGGTCTCAGTCTGGATCCCGTGAGCACACCAGGATTCCGGAGTTCCGTGAGAAGCCTGGTGGCGCGCGCACCCGGTTCAGGGTCTCAGTCTGCTGTTTCGCGGGTGCCGACCGTGAGTCCGCCCGCTC
>NW_024426703.1:9695-9985 GCF_017311325.1 Ursus maritimus
TTTAAGTATCTGACAGAGAGTGAGACAGTGAGAGAGGGAACGCAAGCAGGGGGGTGGGAGACAGAGAAGTGGGCTTCCCGCTGAGCAAGGAGCCTGACTCCAGGCTAAATCCCAGGATCCTGGGATCAGGACCTGAGCTGAAGGCAGATCCTTAACAACTGAGCCACCCAGGCCCCACAATCTCCACATATTTTTGACTGTCCCATTTTTTCTTGAGACAGATTTCTAGTTTCATATCATTGTGGTTGAACAAGATTTGAAGCAGAAGCTGAAGAGAGCATTCAGATGAA
>NW_024426704.1:0-9985 GCF_017311325.1 Ursus maritimus
GAACAGATGACATCTCTCCAAGAAGATATCTGCTATCATTTTTTTTTCATATCCATGTGTATTAAAAAGCATGTAAATTTACTCTGTCTAGACAAATAGAACTGAAATAAAAAGTTGCAAAACCCATTTAGGAGTTTCTAATGAAAAACTTGTTTGCTTAGGGCACTATCTACACCATACTTTGAGAAGCCGAGTAATTAGTTTTTGTTTACAGGTGAAGAACAGGGTTCTGAATAGTTACATAGCTACTATAATAAAATGTATGTTAAATTTAAAATTTAAGCTAGGTTTTATTTAACCTTCTCTACAGTTCTCAAATTCTCAAAGCCATTTCCAGCAGATAACACACTTACAGTTTTTTATTAATTTGCAAAATTTCCTCTGGCACAAACCTCCACACCTACCTTTCTTTTCTCAAGACATTTCTGTCCCTGTACTCATCTTCCAACACCTCTGTTCCAGAGAGTAGATGACTCTTCTTGTGTCAGAGGTCAGTTTTTTTCTGACTCTTGAAAATGCAAACAAGTCACAAATATTTTTATTTTACTACCTTCTACCTTAGAAAGCATTTAATGTACATTGTTTTACTTGGTTATAACTATGATAATAATAGATAATAACTGGCATCGGGGGCCTGGGTCACTCAGTCGGAGGGTCTGACTGTTGACTTTGGCTCAGGTCATGATCTCAGGGTTGTGAGATCAAGCCCTGCCTTGGAGCTCCCATCTGGGCATCGAACCTGCTTCAAGATTCTCTCTCTTCCTCTTGATCTGCCCCTTCCCCTCTAAAAATAATAGTTGTTATCAATTGAGGACTTAATAGGTGCCAAGCCTTGTCATTATTTTATTTGATTCCCATAACAACCCTTTGAGATAGGTACCATTACTATCTCCATTTTGCAGATGAGGAAACTGAAGTTTGGAGCAGTTGATAAATTGTTCCAAATTCCACAGCTGGTGTATTGTGGAGCCAGAACTCTAACCCAGTGCTGCCTGATCCATAGTCTGCACACTGAACTACCAGGTTTGCTGATTTTCACCGGCATCCAGGGACAGAGTGATTACAACTATTATCTCATTCTTCGATGAGATAATGTACATTATGATACTATGAAGATAGTGGTGATGGTGAAACTGAGGCTGGGAAAGTTTTAGTGAGTTAGCTAAGCACACACAGCCAGTAAATTCTTATATTCTAAAATACACGTGGACCAGACCCACTTTTTAATTTTTTTAACATACTTATTAAACAGTAATTGCGTATTCTTTAAAAAATTTCTGTATATTTTATTTTTACATCGTCTTTGGTTTTTTCCTTCTAATGTTTTCTTAATTTCTTCCTTTAACCAATGGCTCTTTTCTAATTTTTCCTCTTTCTTCAAACTCTCATGATGTGTCTCTTACTCTGGCTGTCCTTTCTCCTAACACATTTTCAGAGTTGCCAGCATTAGTTTCTAAATGAGTGAAACAATCCTGTCATACACCTATCTCGTGATGCTTCTCAAATCAGTATTCTTAGGCCTGAATTCTTATTTCACTTTCAGGCCCATGTTTTTAACTCTCCCTAAAACATTACCTTTTGGACATATTCCCTTCAAATTAAACTTAATATGTTAAACTATATCTCAGCATCATTTTCACTGTGACAAAACCTATTTAAATTTCCACATTCCTCGATAGGATTTTTTTGGTTAAATGTCAAGAAATTTACTTTTGAAAAACATAACTCTTAAAAGTCATTCAATAAGTGTTGGTTCTCTTGCTCTTCCCCTGCTGTTAAGGAACTTACAGCCTATTTTTGGAAAGATGCCATATACACATAAAATAGAAAATGGTTAATTCCTGAATAGAATACATCATTATGTTAATTCTTATTTTTAACATATTATTTTATGAAAACTGACAGTTTTGTCACTCCCGAGTTTTCTGTCAGGGCTAGTTGAGCAAGTTCTGTTTATAGACCTTTGATCTAAATTTAATTTCCTGTATATTTAGCCATATACATCCCAAAGGAAATTTTAGTATTTTCAGGCAAACTTTTAATTGGAAGATAGTCCATACATTGACCCTGACAAACATGTAGCTCGAGCTACTAGAGTCTTTCTCCGTTTCTGTAGCCAGGACATATAGAAATGAGAGTTTATCTCTTCCTCCACTTCCAGAGATCTCCTTGTGCAAGTGGAGACAGAAAATCAGTAAATTGAGTCCAGTTGCTAAGCACTATTATCTGAGTAAGACAACCTGTACAGAGTGTAATTAGCATTTGGAGACACTTTTGTGGAATTATAAAAAGTTGTGGTAAAACATGGAACATAAAAGTTACCATCTTAACCACTTTTACGTTCAGTAAGTGCTAAGCATATTCACTTTGGTGTGCAACAGATCTCCAGAACTTATCTTGTAAAACTGAAACTCTGTACCCAATAAACAACTCCCTTCCCCCTTCCCTCCTGCCCTGGCAAGACACTATTCTGTGTTCTGTTTTTACGAATCTGACTACTTTAGTTAGCTCATATGAGTAAAATCATACATTATTTGTCTTTGTGACTGTTTTATTTTGCTTAGCATTGTATTCTCAGGCATTTCCTCCCTTTTTAAGGCTGAATAATATTCCATTGTATATACATATCACATTTTGTTTACCCATTCATCTGTTGATGGATGTTTGGTTCTTCTGTTTTGATGATTGTAAATTATGCTGCCATAAACATGAGTGTGCAAATACATCTTCAAGATTCCGCTTTCAAAAAAAAAAAAAAAAAGAGGCCTTGCTTTCAATTCTCTTGAATATATAGCCAGCAGCCTATCTTTCTAGATCATATGGTAATTCTATTTCTAGTTTTTTGAGGAATCACTGTACTGTTTTCCACAGTGGCTGTACTCTGCGTGTAATTTTTACTCACAATGAATACCTGAATATCTGTGACACAGCATAAATGCAGAAAGATCTTGATTCTAGATAAGAATTAACATAAATGATGCATTTTATTCAGACATTAAGTGTTTTCTGTTTCACATGTATATATCGTCTTTCCAAAAACAGATAAAATTCCTTAAGAGCAGGGGAAGGACAGAAGAACCAACACTTATTGAATGACTGTAGTGTTGGTTTATGCTGGGTTCATCATGAATATATTATTCCTCTTTTTGGTATTTTTATTCCCCAATAACCATGGCAAAAACATACAATATGATCAAAATACATAGCTGTTAAAAAATGAAAAAAGATGGTGCTCTTTTTTTCTCTTTTCCCCTTTTAGTTTGCTCTCCATTCATCCTTTTATCTTTGAGATTTACCTATAAATTGTGTATTTTTTTCTTGTTTTTTTTTTCTTTTTTTTTTTTTTTTGTCTGGTAACTAACAGGAACTTTCCAAGCCGGTTTAGATAAAGTTGCTTGTATATCGATTTTGCATTTTCCACTTCTCCTTTCCTTCCATGATGGCAGTAAGCCATAATTACCTACCAGTTCTGTGGGATTTGAGCTGAGACCCAGGCCTCTATCAGCAAGATTGTATTTTGAGATTTTCCTTGTTCATGGTTGTTGCTTTCCACCACCAAATAATAAAAATTTGTATTTCTTCTATTTGTAATTTGTAATTGAATTTTGAAATGACCTAATGTGTGTAAAGTTTGTTTGGGCACAGAACTCCCTCTGCTTTGTTTTCAGGATCTGAGCTATCTGTCACTGATGGAAAGAGAAAATTCAGACATTGAATGATTTCAGGAGGGGAGCTTTCAGGAACCGCTTTATATTCTTACCACTGACTCTTAGGGAGAAGTGTTCATGCATCTGGACTCCCCTATCCCATCTCTCTCAGCCTCCTGGACAGGCTGAGTCACTTTTCTTGGGACACAGTATAGCTCCAACACAGACGCAGGAAAAGGGCTATCAGATTACTTGGTCATAATATTCTTTTTCAGAAAGGTCAGTGATTTTCCCAGGAAAAGCCTTAAATGTCTAGAATCCTGTGGGTGTCTTAATGTCATTCTGATCTTCTAAGTTTCCTGAAATAAAGAAATCTTAAGCCCCTGGGAT
The DNA here is from genome assembly GCF_017311325.1 of Ursus maritimus. Taxonomy (NCBI): domain Eukaryota; kingdom Metazoa; phylum Chordata; class Mammalia; order Carnivora; family Ursidae; genus Ursus; species Ursus maritimus. The sequence goes on from NW_024426704.1 coordinate 4,038, forward strand.
CCTTAATGCCGTATGCCTATCTGGAACACCAGAGAGCCATCTTTGCTGTTGTGTCCAAGAATATCCTAATCTTGAAGATGTGTGAAATGAGGTCATATCATCCAATGATCTGCGTGTCCAGGCTCTTGCACTTCCTGGCATTAATTTTTGGTCTTTGATGAATAGCTTTGTTATCATAAAAAAATCACATTTACATTCCATATAAATTCTGCAATAAATCTGCTTCGATAATTTTACAAATCATTGTAGCATTGTTTGTACTTGTAAAAAGCTGGAAACAATTTAAAATTCCATCAGTAGGAAAATGACAAAACAATTTTGGCACATCCAAACTACAAAATGCAACAAGCCAATAAAAATGAATAGGAAACACTGTACATTAACTAACTGGAATTTATTTATTTATTTAATTAATTTATTATTATTTTTTAACTAACTGGAATTTAAATAAAAACTTAAAAAAATGAATGGGAAAGATTTACATGAACTCACTTGGAAAGATATATGTGGTATACTGCTATGTGAACAAAGCATGCTGCTGAACTATAGTGTATTTTATGATCCCATTGGGTAAAAAAAGACATATTTTTATATCTCTATATCTTATATAAAACTATTTTTATGTGCGTAGTCTCATAGATATGGGACAATAAATTGTGAATTTATGGAGTTAGAGGGGGAAGTGAGGGACATATGGGGAGCTATCTTCTTTTATTTTATACTTGTCTAGATTGTATAAATGCTGTGTGCTACTTTCTTAAACTGAAGTATAGTTGACATACAATGTTATATTAGTTTCATATACAGCATAGTGAACCGACAATTCTACACCTTACCCAGTGCTCAACACAGTAAGTGTAGTTAACCATCTGTCACCATACGACGTTATGTCAACATTATCGGTTGTATTTCATATGCTATACCCTTCAACCCCATGACTTATTTTATAACTGGGAGTTTGTACCTTTTAATCCTCTTCACCTATTTCACCCATCCTACCACTCCTCCTCCCCTCTGGCAACCACCAGTTTGTTCTCTATTTATGAGTCTGTTTCTGTTTGTTTGTTTTCACATACAAGTGAAATCATGAGATATTTGTCTTTGTCTCTCTGACTTATTTCACTAAGCATGATATTCTCTAGGTCAAAACCATCAATAAAATGAAAAGGCAACCTATCGAATGGGAAAAGTTACATGATTTCATGCTCCATAAGCACAAACAGGAATAATTATAAACTGAGAATATACTTACACTTAACTTTCAGGGCAAGTTCTGCGGGATATTACCCATCCATGTCCATGGGATGAATCACAATTAGAAGTCTGATGTGGATGAATGGTGGCATAAAACTGATCTTGTTTGCTTTCTCATCACTACTTATTGACCCAATTGTTCACAAAAGTTCCCAAACTTATGAAAATTTGATAGTTAAAATCATACTCATCCTGATCTATATCAGCTTAGCTGTCATTTGCCACTTCTTCATTCCACAATAATTTAAACTGCACCCTGACCTCATACCCTTGAGATGTGATTTATTTAAATTAAGCATACTTAAGTAGTGATATTAAAAAGCATCCTCCTTCAAAGTCTTGTTTCCCTTTTTCTGACTTGTTTGAGGCTGAGTATGTGCTGCTTGTGGTTTTATACCAGACTGAAGTGTATTTTAAATGCCCTAATTTGAAGAGACCTCAGGGTGATCAGTTGAGGAAAGAAACCAAAGATCCCAGGAGGCCAACATTCAGAGCATACTAATGAACCCTATTTTGTTGAGAACTCTGGAATTGAACTTTTAATAAGGTGTTAGGGAAGAAATCCAAAGGGACTCTGAGGAAGTTAACAGGAGACTGTCTGTGTAGTACAAAAGCCATGTGGAAACTGCAGCAATGATAATGATTAATATCAGGAAATAGGAAACAACTTTTTTTTTTTAAAACAACATTTTTTTGAGCAGTGTTACAACATTCTGGGCATAATGCTAAAGATACCTTTATTATATTTAAATATGACTCTAGACAATATACCTTAATTATTTGCTTGATGTTCAGAACATTGTTATGTCTCCTCAAGGGCAAGATAGTAGTAGCATTTGGGGCCTCTCCTTTCTGTTGCTGTGGCAATCTTCACATTGGTCAAGTAACATGAGATATGAAGAAAGAGATTAGCATTTTCCCTATTACACCCTTTTCCTTCCCATCGGTCTTTTTGTCCTGATGACTATTCTCTTATGGAAGACTGGAGACCCTGTGTCCTTCCTCCATTTCCTCTCAAAGTCTTGAAAATCTCTCCTCCACTTCCTGACTAACACTCCTGCTCAAACCTTTTCAAATCCATGCACTATAGATCTCTAAATATTTTACTATATTAAATTACTACATTTTATTTTATTCCAATGTAGTTAACATACAATATTGTATTAGCTTCAGGTATACATTATAGTGATTCAAGTCCATATATTATTCAGTGCTCATAAAGATAAGTGTATTCTTAATCCCCATCACCTATTTCACCCATCCCCTTACCTACCTCCCCTCTGGCAACCATCAGTTTGTCCCCTATAGTTAAAAGTCTGTTTCTTGGTTTCTCCATCTCTCTCTTTTTGCCTTCATTCATCTGCTTTGTTTCTTAAATTCCACATATGAGTGAAATCATATGGTATTTGTCTTTTTGTGGCTGACTTATTTCACATAACATTATACTCTCTAGCTCCATCCATGTCATTGCAATGGCAAGATTTCATTCTTTTTATGGCTGAATAATATTCCATTATATCTATCTATCTATCTATCTATCTATCTAATCTTTATCCATTCATCTATCGATGGATATTTGGGCTGCTTCCATAATTTGGCTATTGTAAATAATGCTGTTATAAGCAGAGGAATCCATGTATCACTTCAAATTAGTATTTTTGTGTTTTGGGGGTAAATACCCAGTAGTGTGATTACTGGATCATAGGGTAGGTCTACTTTAAACTTTTTGAGGAACCTGCATACTGTTTTCCAGAGTGGTTGTACCAGTTTGCATTCCTACCAACAGTGTAAGAGGGTACATTTTTCTTTACATCTTCACCAACAGTTGTTTCTTATGTTGTTGATTTTAGCCATTTTGACAGATGTGAGGTGATGTCTCATTGTAGTTTTGATTTGCATTTCCTTGATTATGAGTGATGTTGAGCATCTTTTCATGTGCCTGTTGGCCATCTGGATGTCTTCTTTGGAGAAATGTCTGTTCATGCCTTCTGCCCATCTTTTTTAAAAAAGATTTTATTTATTTATTAGACAGAGAGAGAGACAGCCAGTGAGAGAGGGAACACAAGCAGGGGGAGTGGGAGAGGGAGAAGCAGGCTCCCAGTGGAGCAGGGAGCCCAATGCAGGGCTCAATCCCAGGAACGTGGGATCATGCCCTGGGCTGAAGGCAGACGCTTAATGACTGAGCCACCCAGGAGCCCCCCTTCTGCCCATTTTTTAATTGGATTATTTTGGGGTGATGAATTTTTAAGTTGTTTATATATTTTGGGTACTAACCCTTTGTTGGATATGTCATTTGCAATATCTTATTCTATAGGTTGCCTTTTAATTTTGTTGATTGTTTTCTCCCTTGTGCAGAAGCTTTTTATTTTGATGTAGTCCCAATAATTTATTTTTACTTTTGTTTCCCTTGCCTCAGGAGACATATTTAGAAAAATGTTGCTATGGCTGATATCAAAGAAATTATTGCCTGTGTTCTCTTCTAGGATGTTAATGGTTTCCTGTCTCACATTTAGGTCTTTAACCTATTTTGAATTTACTTTCAAGTATGGTGTAATAAAGTGGTCCAGTTTCTTTCTTTTGCATGTTGCAGTCTGGTTTTCCCTATGTCATTTGTTGATGAGATGGTCCCCCCCCATTGGATATTCTTTTTTTAAAAAAAGATTTTATTTATTCATTTAGAGACAGAAAGAGCAAGCTGGGGGTGGGGTAGTGGAGGAGGGAGAGAATCTCCAGCAGACTCAACACTGAGCATGGAACCTGACATGGGGCTGGATCCCACAACCCTGAGATCATGACCTGAGCTGAAGCCAAGAGTCAAATGCTCAGCTGACTGAGCTACCAATGTGCTCCCACCATCGGGTATTCTTTCCTGCGTTGTCAAAGATTAATTTGCCATATAATTGTGAGTTTATTTTTGGGTTTTCTGTTTTGTTTTATTGATCTATGTGTCTATTTTTGTGCCAGTACCATATTATTTTGATTACTATAACTTTGTAATATAAGTTGAAGTCTAGAATTGTGAATATCCAGTTGTGTTCTTTTTTTTCAAGATTACTTTGGCTATTCAAAGTCTTTTGTGGTTCCATACAAATTTTACCTTTGTTTGTCCTAGTTCTGTGAAAAACTCTGTGGGTATTTTGATAGGGATTTCATTAAATGTGTAGATTAGTTTGGGTAGTATAGACATTTTAACAACATTTGTTCTTCCAATCTATGAGCATGGTATGTTTTTCCATTTCTTTGTGTTGTCTTCAATTTCTTTCACCAGTGTTTTATAGTTTTCAGAATCCAGGTCTCTTAGGGTTTGTTTAAGTTTATTTCTGGGTATATTATTATTTTTGGTGCTTTTGTAAATGGGATTGATTCCTTAATTTCTCCTTCTGCTGCTTCATTATTGGTGTATAGAAATGCAACAGATTTCTGTACATTGATTTTTTGTCTTGCAACTTTACTAAATTCATTTATCATTCATTTACTAAATTCATTTATCATTCATTTAAATTCATTCTAATAATTTTTTGGTGGAATCTTTTGGGTTTTCTGTATATAATATGTCATCTGCAAACAGTGAAAATTTTACTTCTTCTTTACCAGTTTGGATACCTTTAATTCTTTTTGCTGTCTGATGCTGTGGCTAGGACTTCCAGTACTATGTTGAATAAAAGTGGTGAGACTGGACATCCTTGTCTTGTTCCTGACCTTAGGGGAAACGTTCTCAGTTTTTCCCCATTGAGGATGATGTTTCCTGTGGTTTTTTTCTCTGAGGCCTTTATTATGTTGAGGTATGTTTCCTCTAAACCTACTTTGTTGAGGGTTTTATCATGAAAGGATGTTGTACTTTGTCCAATGTTTTTTCTGTATCCATTGAAATGGTCATATAACTTTTGTCCTTTCTTTTATTGATGTGATGTATCACATTGATTGATTTGCAAATATTGAACCACCCTTGCAACCCAGGAATAAATCCATTTGATCACGGTGCATGATTCTTTTCATGTACTGCTGGATTCGACTTGCTAGTATCTTATTGAGAATTTTTGTTTCCATGTTTGTCAGGGATCTTGGCCTGTGATCTCTTTTTTTTTAGTGTGGTCTTTGTCTGGTTTTGGAATCAGGGTGTTGCTGGCCTTGTAGATTGAGTTTGGAAGTTTTTCTTCCATTTCTATTTTTTGGAAGAGTTTGAGAAGACCAAGTATTAACTCTTCTTTAGATGTTTGATAAAATTCCCTTAGGAAGACTTCTGGCCCTGGACTTTTGTTTTTTTTGGGAAATTTTTGAATACTGATTCAATTTCTTTGCTGGTTATGGGTCTGTTCAAATTTTCTATTTCTTCCTGTTTCAGTTTTAGTTGTTTATATGTTTCTAGGAATTTATCCATTTCTTCCAGATTGTCAAACTTGGTGGCATATAATTTTAAATAATATTCTCTTATAGTTGTTTGTATTTCTGTGGTGGTGGTTGTGATCTCTCCTCTCTCATTTGTGATTTTATTTGTTTGGGTCCTTTCTTTTTTCTTTTTGGTAGGTCTGGCTGTGGGTTTATCAATTTTATTAATTCTTTCAAAGAACCAGCTCCTAGTTTCATTGATCTGTCCTACATTGTTTTGTTTGTTTCCATATCATTTATTCTGTTCTAATCTTTATTATTTCCCTTCTTCTGCTGGCGTTAGGTCACTTGCTGTTCTTTTTCTAGCT
>NW_024426705.1:0-2500 GCF_017311325.1 Ursus maritimus
GGGTTACGGTTAGGGTTCGGGTTAGGGTTCGGGTTCGGGATCGGGTTCGGTTTCGGGTTACGGTTAGGGTTCAGGTTCGGGTTCGGTTTCGGATTCAGGTTCGGGTTCGGGTTAGGGTTAGGGTTAGTGTTAGGTTTCGGGTTAGGGTTAGGGTTTGGATTCGGATTCGGGTTAGGGTTAGGGTTAGGGTTCAGGTTAAGGTTACGGTTAGCATTAGGGTTAGGCTTCGGGTTCGGGTTAGGGTTAGTTTTAGGGTTCAAGTTAGTGATAGGGTTAGGGTTAGGGTCGGGTTACGGTTAGGGTTCGGGTTAGGGTTACTGTTTAGGAATAAGGTGCAAGGATTCAGTTTGAGTTAAGAGATAAGGTTAAGGTGCATCAAGTGGAATTGAAGGTCAGATTTAGAAATTCTGATTAAAATTTAGGAAGGTTGAGTTAACTTAAAATTGAAATTGAATTAAATTTAAGAGATCAGAGTTAAGGTGCTTGTCAGGTGGGGTAAAATTGATTCCACATTAGAAATTAAATTAAAAATTGGGGCAAAATCTAATTAATTTAAATTAAATTTATAATTCCAAGGTAAGAATAAAATTTAAAATTTAAGGTAGGTACTTATTAAAATTCAAATTAAGTTATAATTACGATTGGGGATGGAGTTTGGGAAAGATGGGTTAGGGTTAGGGTTTGGGTTGGGGTTATGGTTGGGGTCAGGGATTAGGTTTAGGGTTAGAGGTTGCAGGATTCGGGTTAGCGTTAGGGTTGGGTTAGGAGGTTACGGTTAGGGTTAGATTAGTCGCTTAAAGTTGGAAGTTAAATTTCAAATTGAGATGAGTTAGGTAAGGTTAGGAATTGGAGTCCAAAGGTGCAGGTCGATTTAGGAGATTTAGAGTTCAGAATTAGGGCCCAGAAGCTTAAGTTTTAGTTTAGGGTGGAATTTAGGAGTTGTGGTCGGTTGAGGGTTCAGGTCGGGTTAGGGTTAGGGTTAGGAGGGTTAGGGTTAGGGTTCGTGTTGGGGTTCGGTTTAGGGTTAGGGGTAGGGTTGGGGTTAGGTTAGCGTTAGGAGGTTTGGATTTGGTTTCGGGTTAGGTTTAGTATTGGGGAGTTCCAGGTTGGTTCAGGATTCGGGTTAGGGTTAGGGTTATGGTTCGGGTTCGGGTTAGGGTTCGGGTTAAGTGCAGGTTGGGGGTGCAGGGTTGGGTTAGGGTTACGGTTGGGGATTTAGGGTTCCGGTTGGTTTACAATTCTCACCAAATATTAATTTAAATTAAAAATTAAAATTAAATTTAGAACAAGATTTAAGATTTGAATTGAATTGATTGTAATATTAAAAATTAAATTCAGAGTGCAAAATTCTAATTAAAATTCGGGGTGGGGCCAGGGGTAAGAGATGAGTTGATTCAAATTCAGTTAGGGTTCAAGTTGGTTGATTAGTTCAAGTTGAGTTGAGTGCAAGGTGGAATTGTGTTAGGATTTAGATTAAGATTAGATTTGAATTGAATTGGAATTTAGAGTTAGGAGGGTTCAGGTTAAGGTTACGGTTAGCATAGGGATTAGGCTTGGGTTCGGGTTGGTTTAGTTTTGGGGTTCTAAGTAGTGATAGGGTTAGGGTTAGGGTGGACTGCAGTTAGGGTTGTTCGGGTTAGGGGATTACGGTTAGGAGTTAGGGTTAGGAGTTCAATTCAATTAAGGGTCAAAAAATTTAATTTCAAATTTAAGAGATATTAATTAAAATTACATAAAGTAAAATTGAAATTCAAATTCCACATTAAAGGGTAAAATTCAAAATTAAAATTCTCATTTAGATTTAGTATAAAATTTAAAATTTAGGGTTAGGTGGTTAGTATGGTTAGGTTAGGTTAGGGTTAGGGTTAGGGTTGGGTTATGGTTAGGGTTAGGGTTCGGGTTATGGTTCCGGTTAGGGTTAGGGTTCCTCTTAGGGTTGGGGTTAGGGTTGGGGTTAGGGTTAGTTTCGGGTTAGGGTTAGGGTTCGGGTTAGGGTTCGGGTTAGGGTTAGATTTAGGGTTAGGGGTCAGTTTAGGGATAGGGTTAGGGTTAGGGTCGGGTTAGGGTTAGGGTTCGGGTTCGGGTTAGGGATCCAGTTCGGGTCTGGGTTAGGTTAGGCTTAGGGTTAGGGTTAGGGTTCGGGTTAGCGTTAGGGTTAGGGTTCATTTTCGGTTGAGGGTTCAGGTTCGGGTTAGGGTTAGGGTTTAGGTTCGGGTTAGCGTTAGGGTTAGGGTCAGGGTTAGGGTTACAGTTTGGCTTAGGGTTAGGGTGAGGTTTAGGGTTTGAGTTCGGGTTAGGTTTAGAGTTATGGTGAGGGTTCAGGTTCGGGTTAGGGTTAGGGTTTAGGTTAACGTTAGGGTTAGGTTTTGGTGTGGGTTAGGGTTAGGGTTCATGTTCGGTTTAGGGTCGGTTTAGGGTTAGGGATAGGGTTAGGGTTCGTGTTAGCGTTAGTGTTTGGGTTTGGTTTCGGGTTAGGGTTAGTGTTAGGGTTCACATTAGG
>NW_024426705.1:4613-9919 GCF_017311325.1 Ursus maritimus
TCAGGTTAGGGTTCAGGTTAGGGTTAGGGTTAGGGTTAGGGTTAGGGTTAGGGTTATGGTTAGGGCTCAGGTTAGGCTTAGGGTTAGGGTTAGGGTTAGGTTTTGGTTAGGGTTAGGGTTTGGATTCGGGTTCAGGTTAGGGATAGGGTTCAGGTACGGGTTAGGGTTACGTTTAGGGTTCGGGTTAGGGTTCGGGTTCGGGATAGGGTTAGATTTCAGGTTACGGTTAGGGTTAGGGTAAGAGTTAGGGTTCCGGTTAGGGTTCGGGTTAGGGGTAGGGTTTGGGTTAGAGCTAGGGTTCGGTTTAGGATTAGGGTTCGTGTTAGGGTTATGGTTAGGGCTCACATTAGGGTTAGGGTTAGGGTTAGGGGTTATGGTTAGGGTTAGGGTTCGGGTTAAGGTCAGGGTCATTGTCAGGATCAGGGTCAGGGTGTGGGTCAGGGTATAGTGTTTGGGTTCCACTTAGGGTACGGTTCGGGTAAGAGACCACAGTGCCAAGGCACCGTCTGAGTCCTTCCCTCATCCCGGCAGTTTTGACACCAAGACATCAACACGAACGAACCCAGCCCGGAGACCCCCTGGGGCAAAAACGGCTTCCGACGAGCAATATGCTCTTGCTGTGGAAAACCTATCCCAAGTGGGGGTAGCCAGGTAAACAAAATGCCACACACCCAAGTGTAAGAAACAACATTGCCCAGGCATGGTCTAAGCCCCTCACCTCGTCCCTGTCCTTTTGGGAGCCTGAGGGACACCCGAGGCCTACGGCCCTGAGACCCGTTTGGCAAAAAGCCGGCTTCCAACGGAAACAGTTTCCTGAGGTGCGGACCCTATCACAAATGGTTGTGGAAGGTAACGCAAATGCCATCCACTTCTCTGGAAGAAACCACAGTGCCCAGCCATGTGCTAAGCCCTCCCATCGTCACTGGGCTTCTGGCAGCAGGAGGGAAAAGAGAGGTGCACAGCACTGGGACGCGTTTCACAAAAACCGGCTTCCCACCAAAAAGGCCTCCTCCACGTGCAGACATGCTCCCAACTGCCTGTGGCAAGGTGAAGGAAATGCCATACACTGACCTGTAAGAGACCACAGGGCCCACGCACCGTCTGAGCCCTTCCCTCATCCCGGCGGTTTTGCTAGAAGGAGTTGAACCCCAACGAACCCAGCCCGGAGACCTCCTGGGGCAAAAACGGCTTCCTAAGCGCAATATGCTCTTGCTGTGGAAAACCTATCCCAAGTGGGGGTAGCCAGGTAAACAAAATGCCACACACCCAGGCTGAGACCCCTTTGCAAAAAGCCGGCTTCCCACGGAAAGAGTTTTCCTGAGGTGCAGACCCTATCCCAAGTGGTTGTGGCAAGGTAAAGCAAATGCCATCCACTTCTCTGGACGAAAACACAGTGCCCATCCATGTTCTAAGCCCTCCTCTCGTCACTGGGCTTCTGGCAGCAGGAGGGAAAAGAGAGGTGCACAGCACTGGGACCCGTTTGACAAAAACCGGCTTCCCAAGAAAAGTCTTTCTTCACGTGCAGACATGCTCCCAAGTGCCTGGCCTGGGGCAAAAGCGGCTTCCGAGAACAATAGGTGCTTGCTGTGGAACATTTCCCAAGTGGGGTAGCCAGTAAACAAAATCCACACACACGGGTGTAAGAAACAACATTGCCCAGCATGGTCAGCCCCTCACCTCGTCCCTGTGCTTTGGGAGCCGGAGGGACACCGAGGCCACCCCCTGAGACCCTTGGCAAAAGCCGGCTTCCCACGGAGAAAGTTTTCCTGAGGTGCAGACCCTCTCAAGTGGTTGGGGCAAGGTAAACAAATGCCCTCCACTTCTCTGGAAGAAACCACAGTGCCCAGCCATGTCTAAGCCCTCCCATCCTCCCTGGGCTCTGGAGCAGGAGTGAAAAGAGAGGACAAGCATGGGACCCGTTTGACAAAAACCGGCTTCAGGGAAGTCTTTCTCCACGTGCACATGCTCCCAGGTGCTGTGGCAAGGGAAGGAAATGCCATACACTGACCTGGAGGAGACCACAGGGCCCAGGCACAGTCTGACCCTTCCCTCACCGGGGTTTTGCTAGCAGGAGTTCACCCCAACAACACAGCCCGGAGACCCCTGGGGCAAAACGGCTTCGGACGAACAATAGGTGCTTGCTGTGGAAAACCTATCCCAAGTGGGGGTAGCAGCTAAACAAAATGCCACACACCAGGTGTAAGAAACAACATTGCCCTTCCAGCCCATGTCTCTAAGCCCCTCCCATCCTGTCCCTGGAGCTGAAAAGAGAGGGAGCACAGCACTGGGACCCAGGGTTTGACAAAAACCGGCTTCCCACTGTAGACATGCTCAGAGGAAGACCACAGGGCCCAGGCACAGTCTGACCCTTCCCTCATCCGGCGGTTTTGCTGGCAGGAGTTCACCCCAACAACACAGCCCGAGACCCCTGGGGCAAAACGGCTTCCGCGAACTAGGTGCTTGTGTGGAAACCTATCCCAGGTGGGGTAGCCAGTAAACAAAATGCCACACACCCGGGTGTAAGAACAACATTGCCCAGGCATGGTCTAAGCCCCTCACCTCGTCCCTGTGCTTTGGGAGCCGGAGGGACCCGAGGCCACGGCCTGAGACCCTTTGCAAAAGCCGGCTTCCCAGGAAACAGTTTTCCTGAGGTGCAGACCCGCTCACAAGTGGTGGTGGCAAGGTAAAGCAAATGCCCTCCACTTCTCTGGAAGAAACCACAGTGCCCAGCCATGTTCAAAGCCCTCCCATCCTCCCTGGGCTTCTGGAGCAGGGTGAAAAGAGAGGAGCAAGCACTGGAGCCCGTTTGACAAAACGGCTTCCCACGGGAAAGTCTTTCTCCACATGCAGACGTGCTCCCAGGTGCCTGGGCAAAGGGAAAGAAATGCCATACAGTGACCTGGAAGAGACCACAGGGCCCAGGCACAGTCTGACCCTTCCCTCACCCGGGGTTTTGCTAGCAGGAGTTCACCCCAGAACACAGCCCGGAGACCCTGGGGCAAAACGCCCGCGAACAATAGGCTTGCTGTGGAAAACCTATCCCAGTGGGGTAGCCAGTAAACAAAATGCCACACACCAGGTGTAAGAAACAACATTGCCCAGGCATGGTCTAAGCCCTCTCACCTCGTCCCTGGGCTTGAGAGGAGCACCAGGCCACTGGCGACCCTTTGCAAAAAGCCGGCTTCCCACTGAACCTGAGACCACAGGGCCCTCTGGAAGAAACCACAGTTCCCAGCCATGTTCTAAGCCCTCCCATCCTCCCTGGGCTTCTGGCAGCAGGAGTGAAAAGAGAGGAGCAGAGCACTGGGACCCGTTTGACAAAAACTGGCTTCCCACCAAAAAGTCTTTCTTCACGTGCAGACATGCTCCCAAGTGCCTGTGGCAAGGTGAAGGAAATGCCATACACTGACCTGTAAGAGACCACAGGGCCCAGGCACCGTCTGAGCCCTTCCCTCATCCCGGCGGTTTTGCTAGCAGGAGTTCAACACGAAAGAACCCAGCCCGGAGACCCCCTGGGGCAAAAACGGCTTCCGAGGAGCAATATGCTCTTGCTGTGGAAAACCTATCCCAAGTGGGGGTAGCCAGGTAAACAAATGCCACACACCCAGGTGTAAGAGACAACATTGCCCAGGCATGGTCTAAGCCCCTCACCTCATCCCTGTGCTTTTGGGAGCCTGAGGGACACCCGAGGCCCACGGCCCTGAGACCCGTTTGGCAAAAAGCCGGCTTCCAACGGAAACAGTTTTCCTGAGGTGCGGACCCTATCACAAGTGGTTGTGGCAAGGTAAAGCAAATGCCATCGTCTTCTCTGGAAAAAAACACAGTGCCCAGCCATGTGCTAAGCCCTCCCATCGTCACTGGGCTTCTGGCAGCAGGAGAGAAAAGAGAGGTGCACAGCATTGGGACCCGTTTGACAAAAACCGGCTTCCCAAAAAAAAGTCTTTCTTCACGTGCAGACATGCTCCCAAGTGCCTGTGGCAAGGTGAAGGAAATGCCATACACTGACCTGTAACAGACCTCAGGGTCCAGGCACCGTCTGAGCCCTTCCCTCATCCCGTCGGTTTTGCTAGCAGGAGTTCAACACGAACGAACCCAGCCCGGAGACACCCTGGGGCAAAAACGGCTTCTGACGAGCAATATGCTCTTGCTGTGGAAAACCTATCCCAAGTGGGGGTAGCCAGGTAAACAAAATGCCACACACCCAGGTGTAAGAGACTACATTGCCCAGGCATGGTCTAAGCCCCTCACCTCGTCCCTGTGCTTTTGGCAGCCTGAGGGATACCCGAGACCCACGGCCCTGAGACCCGTTTGGCAAAAAGCCGGCTTCCAATGGAAACAGTTTTCCTGAGGTGCGGACCCTATCACAAGTGGTTGTGGCAAGGTAAAGCAAATGTCATCCACTTCTCTGGAAGAAACCACAGTGCCCAGCCATGTGCTAAGCCCTCCCATCATCACTGGGCTTCTGGCGGCAGGAGGGACAAGAGAGGAGCACAGCACTGGGACCCGTTTGACAAAAACCGGCTTCCCAAGGAAAAGTCTTTCTTCACGTGCAGACATGCTCCCAAGTGCCTTTGGCAAAGGTTAAGGAAATGCCATACACTGACGTGTAAGAGACCACAGGGCCCAGGCACCGTCTGAGCCCTTCCCTCATCCCGTCGGTTTTGCTAGCAGGAGTTCAACCCCAACGAACACAGCCCGGAGACCCCCTGGGGCCAAAACGGCTTCCGAGGAACAATATGCTCTTGCTGTGGAAAACCTATCCCAAGTGGGGGTAGCCAGGTAAACAAAATGCCACACACCCAGGTGTAAGAGACAACATTGCCCAGGCATGGTCTAAGCCCCTCACCTCGTCCCTGTGCTTTTGGGAGCCTGAGGGACACCCGAGGCCCACGGCCCTGAGACCCGTTTGGCAAAAAGCCGGCTTCCAACGGAAACAGTTTTCCTGAGGTGCGGACCCTATCACAAGTGGTTGTGGCAAGGTAAAGCAAATGCCATCCACTTCTCTGGAAGAAACCACAGTGCCCAGCCATGTTCTAAGCCCTCCCATCCTCCCTGGGCTTCTGGCAGCAGGAGTGAAAAGAGAGGAGCACAGCACTGGACCCGTTTGACAAAAACCGGCTTCCCACAAAAAAGTCTTTCTTCACGTGCAGACATTCTCCCAAGTTCCTGTGGCAATGTGAAGGAAATGCCATACACTGACCTGTAGAGAGACCACAGGGCCCAGGCACCATCTGAGCCCTTCCCACTCCCGGCGGTTTTGCTAGAAGGAGTTCAACCCGAAGGAACCCAGCCCGGAGACCCCCTGG
>NW_024426706.1:0-9915 GCF_017311325.1 Ursus maritimus
ATGGAACTTCCCTGCTGTCATTTTCAATATAGCGTTTTTTAGTGTTCATGCATAATTTAGGTGTTTGGTAACTTATACAGGAGAAGATCAGCATTGAAAAACCCTAAATACTGACAATGAGTTTTAAGCCTAGAGAACAAAAATTGTCCAATTTCATAGATAATAAGGAAACAAAAGGAAAGCATGGAAGCTGTAGTCGAATAATTTTATACATATGCATCCTCTATTATTCTACTACTGAGGGGCGTGTTTTATTACCACTATGCATGCATCAATTGTTTTCCACGTGCACCTGCACAAGTATAATGAATTACTACAGTAGAATGAAATGTCTGAGAAGTACTTGGCGGCATCTATAATAAACAATGAAATTTCGATCTTATATTTGGTGAACTTCCACTGTCTGTCTCCTTAGACAATGGACCCTAAACAGAAGGGGGAATGAACCACGAGACACTATGGACTCTGGGAAACAAACTGAGGGCTTCATAGAGGGAGAGGGGTGGGGATTGGGATGGGCCAGTGATGGGCATATGAAGGTACATATTGCATGGAGCAATGGGTGTTATATGCAAATAATGAATCACGGGACACTACATTAAAAAACTAAGGGAATACTGTATAGTGACTAAATATATCATAATAAAAATTATTATTAGGAAAAAATAAAGGAAAAACCCATACAGCTTTTCTGTTTCAAGAACAATCAGAATTGAGAAAAAAACAACTTCAATGCCTATAAAGCAAACACAGATCAAAGTCTCATTTTCACTTACTCCATATTACTGGGTTTTGCTACTTCTCTACCTCCTTTCCTGCTGAGCAGGAGCCGGCTCGGATCCCCACAACCCTTGCGATCATAGCACCTGAGCCAAAGGCGTCCATATGTTTTTAACTGGCTGAAGCCAGCCAGGAGCCCCAGCCATGTTTTCTTGGGCGTGGACACTTTCTCACACAGCTTTTCACATGACTCTTCAAGATGGTACCAGACACCTGCATTTGCCTCTGGTAGGTTGGTAGATGAAGGCAATTGCAAACTCTCACAGTGCTTATCAAATACAGCCTGACTGCCTGGTGACAGTGAAACTCTTTATGAGCCCATGATGAGGGTGCTGTGAATCACTAGGCAGTGCTGCTACTGGCACAGAGAACCAAATTCATTTCTGCTGATGTCTGTGAGGAACAGATGCCTCACTGTGAATGCGACCCTTCCACTGAGCTGTCCAGAGATGGCCATCCTCACAGAGGATGAGGATAAAGGACAATGCCTGAGGAGACCTCATCTGTCTCTTTTATCTTTTCATATTTTTGACAGTGGACAAATCACTGCCTAGGAGTCCCCAACTACCTTAGTCTCATCTGTGAATGGCCAAGAGGTTTTACAAAACACTTAAGATTTTGACCTCACAAATGCCCACAACCACTTACCATAGGGATTCAACATTAAGCAAAGATACTGTTCGTTGGAAGAGAGGTCCTGCCCACTGTTGTTTCTCACTTATATGCTCATCTTCCTTACCTCATGGTAACATAACCACCTTGATTCCTGCTTCCGTCCTTCAAGAAGGCTGGAGGTGACTTGAAGGGCATTACCTGACATCGCTTTTCTTAGACAATGATGTGGACATTTCCTAGTCCTACACACCCAAAGTTGAATCGAATCAGGATGTGAGGCTAGATGTGAGAGTTGAAGGTGTTTTCTCTGTACACGGTGGTTTATTACCAATAAGGATTGGTCGAGTCTTTGAAATTCCAGAACCTTTTCATTAATGCTTCCTACCGTGAAAGATGATGTACATTGGTTTTTCCCTTAGTATAATTCTTGGTCAGCGTAGTTTCCTAGCACTCACCCACGCCTGCGCTTCCTATTCAACAAAGGATGATGTTAGGGCTAGGAGGGTTCCTGTACACTGTTATTTCTTACAGATAAGTGTATGGCATTTTTGTTACATTGCCAGAGCCACTTAGCGCCGGGCTTGCCGGCCTCCTGGGGACGAACCCTAACCCTAGGTCGGCCCCCGAGGGGCCCCTCCCAAGGGCCCTGGCACCACAACGCCGGGGATTGGGGACACCGGAGCCCAGCGCCAGAGTCACGCTGCCACCCCACAAAAACCCGGGCTGCTAGGGGCGCCACCAGTCTTTTAGGGCAAGAGAATGGGCAGGGCCCTCCAAGCCCGTGGCGACCTTAGAAGGCCCCCCATGCCAAAACGCTTGGGCCCACACTCCCTCTCGCCAGCGCCCTCACCTCGGCCTGCCCCTCCGCCTGCCGCAGAGCTGGCGGAATGGGCCTGCTGGACTCCTGGGGGCTAACACTTACCCTAGGTCGGCCCCGAGGGCCCCCTTCCAAGGAGCCTGGCACCGCAATGCCGGGGATTTGGGACCCCCATGCCCCAGTGCTGGACTCACTCTGCCACCCCGCAAGCACCCAGGGCGATAGGGGCATTGCCAGTCATTCAGGAAGGGAGAATGGGCAGGGCCCTCCAATCCCCCTGTGACCTTCGAATGCCCCCCGCGCAAAAACTCTGGCTCCCACGCTCCTGCTCGCCAGCGCCCTAACCTCGGCCCACCCCTCCACTCGCTGCAGAACTGGCGGATCAGGCCTGCTGGCTTCCTGGGGGCTAACCCTATCCCTAAGTTGCCCCCTAGGGGCCCCCCCAAGTGGCCTGGCATCGCATGCCATGGATTGGGGACCCTCAAGTCCCAGCGCCTGACTCACCCTGCCGCCCCGCCACCACATGAGGCACTAGGGGCATTGCCAGTCCTTCAGAGCGACAGAATGGGCAGGACCCTCCGAGCCACCTGCAACATTCGAAGGCACCCCGAGCCAAAGCCAAAATGCTCTGGCCCATGCTCCCGCTCGCCAGCTACCTCACCTCGACCCACACCTCCATTCACCGCACATGTGCGGAACTACCTGGGGGCTAACCTGGGGGCTAACCCTAACTCTAGGTCGACCCCGAGGGGCCCGTCCCAAGGGGCCTGGCGCCACAATGCCGGGTATTAAGGACCCCCGAGCCCCAGTGCCGAAATCACCCTGCCGCCCCGCCGCCACCCGCGCCACTAGGGGTGCCGCTGGTCATTCAGGGCGGGAGAACGGGCAGGGCCCTCGGAGCCCATGGCGACCTTCGAAGGCCCCCCCATCCGAAACGCTTGAGCCCATGCTCCCGCTCCTCAGCGCCCTAACCTCGGCCCGCCCCTCCGCTCAATGCAGAGCTGGCGGATGAGGTCTGCCCTCCTCCTGGGGGCTACCCATAATCCTAGGTTGGCCCCTGAGGGGCCCCTCTGAAGGGGCCTGGCACCACAATGCCTGGGATTGGGGACCCCCGAGCCCCAGCGCCGGACTCACCATCTCGCCCCACCGCCACCCGGGCCACTAGGAGCCCCGTCGTTCATTCAGGGAGGGAGAACAGGCAGATCACTCCGAGCCCCTGGTGACCTTCAAAGGCTCCCCGCACCAAAATGCTTGGTCCCATGCTCCCACTCGCCAGCACCCTCACCTCGCCCCACCCTCCACTCGCCGCACAGCTGGCGGACCAGGCCTGCTGGCCTCCTAGGGGCTAACGCTAACCCAAGGTCGGTCCTCGAGGGGCCCGTCCCAAAGGGCTTGGCACCGCACCGCAGGGGATTGGGGACCCCCGAGCCCCAGCACCAGACTCACCCTGTTGCATTGCCGCCACCCGGGCCGCTAGGGGCGCTGCCGGGTATTCAGTGCGGGAGAATGGGCAGGGCCCTCCTAGGCACCGGCTACCTACGAAAGCCTCCTGCACCAAAACGCTTGGGCCCATGCTCCCGCTCGCCATCGCCCTCACCTCGGCCTACCCCTTCGCTCACTGCACAGCTGGCGGATCGGGCCTGCCGGCCTCCTGTGGGATAACCATAACCCTACGTCGCCCCAGAGGGGCTCCTCCCAAGGGGCCTGGCGCCGCAATGCCAGGGATTGGGGACCCCCGAGCCCCAGCCACGGACTCACCCATTTGCCCTGCTGCCACCCGAGGCGCTAGTGGCGCCGCAGGTCATTCTTGGCGGGAGAACGGGCAGGGACCTCCGAGCCCCTGGGTCCTTCGACGCCCCCCGCGCCAAAATGCTTGGGCCCAGGCTCATGTTCACCAGCACCCTCACCTCGGCCCAACTCTCCGCTCGACGCACAGGTGGTGTATCGGGCCTGCCGGCCTCCTGGGGGCTAATCTGACCATAGGTCGGCCCCCGAGGGGCCCTTCCCAAGGGCCCTGAAGCCGCAACGCGGTAGATTGGGGACCCCCGAGCCCCAGCACCGGACGCACAAGCCGTCCCACCACCACCCGGGCCGCTAGGGGCGCCCCGGGTCATTCAGGGTGGGAAAACTGGCAGGGCCCTCCGAGACATGGTGACCTTCGACGGCCCCATGCGATAAAACGCTTGGGCTCATGCTCAGTCTCGCCAGCTCCCTCACCTCGGCCGAACCCTCCGCATGCCGCACAGCCGCTGATCGGGTCCACCGGTTTCCTGGGGGCTAACCGTAACCCTAGATCGACCCCCGAGGGCCCCTCCCAAGGGGCCTGGCGCCGCAAAGCCGGGGATTTGGGACTCCGAGCCTCAGCACCTGACTCACCCTGTCGCCCAGCCATCACCCGGGGGCTTGGGATGCTGCCCTTCATTCAGGGCGGGAGAAAGGGCAGGGCCCTCTGAGACATGGTGACCTTCGAAGGCCCCCCGCGCCAAAATGCCCAGGCACACGCTCCCAATCACCAGCGCCCTCACCTCAGTCCGCCACTTCACTCTCCACACAGGTTGCGAATAGGGCCTGCCGGCCTCCTGGGGGCTAAACCTAACCCTAGGTTGGCCCCCGAGGAGTCCCTCCCAAGGGGATGGGGACCCCGAGCCCAAGTGCCAGACTCACCCTGCTGCCATTCAGCCACCCGAGCCGCTAGGGGCCCACCGGTCAATCAGGGAAGGAGAATGGTCAGGGCCCTCTCAGCCCCCGCCGACCTTCGAAGGCCCACTGCGCTAAACACTTGGGCTCATGCTCAGGCTCACCAGCGCCCTCACCTTGACCCAACCCTCCGCGTGTTGCACAGCCGCTGATCGGGTCCACCGGCCTTCTGGGGGTAACCGTAACCCTAGATCGACCCCCGAGGGGCCCCTCCCAAGGGGCCTGGTGCCGCAACGCCAGGGATTGGGGACCCCAACCTAAGCACTGGCCTCACCCTGCCGCCCAGCTGCTACCCGGGTCTTGGGTCTTGCCCTTCATTCAGGGCGGGAGAACGGGCGGGGCCCTCCGAAACACGGCCACCTTCAAAGGACCCCTGCGCCAAAATGCCTGGGCCCACGCTCCCGCTCACCAGTGCTCTCAACTTGGTCCGCCACTCCGCTATCCACACAGCTGGCGAATAGGGCCTGCTGGCCTCCTAGGGGCTACCCTAACCCTATGTTGGCCCCCAAAGGGCCCCTCCCAAGGGGCTTGGCGCCGGAACGCGGGGGATTGGGGATACCCGAGCTGCAGCGCCTGACTCACCCTGCAGCCCCACCGCCACTTGGGCTGCTAGCGGCACCACCAGTCATTCAGGGAGGAGAATGGGCACGGCCCGCCGAGTCCCCGGAGACATTCGAAGGACCCTGGCGCCAAAACGCTTGGGCCCACGGTCCTGCTCCACAGAGACCTCACCTCGACCCACCCCTCCTTTCACCGCACAGCTGGCGGATTGAGCCTGCTGTCATCCCGGGGGCTAAACATAACCCTAGGTCATCCCACGAGGGGCCCCTCCCAAGCGGTCTGGTGCCCCAACGCAGTGGATTGGGGACCCCTGAGCCACAGCGCCAGACTCACCTGCCTCCCCGCCACCACCCGGGCCACTAGGGTCCCTGCGGGTCATTCAGACTGGGAGAATTGGCAGGGCCCTCTGTTTCCCCTGCAAAATTCAAAGGCCCCCCGCTCAAAAAAGTTGGCTCCCACGCTCCTGCTCGCCAGAGCCCTCACATCGGCCCGCTCCTCCGCTTGCTGCAGAGCTGGTGGATAGTTCCTGCCAGGCTCCTGGGGGCTAACCGAAACCCTAGGTCGACCCCGTGGGGCACATCCCAAGGGGCCTGGCTCTGCAATGCTTGGGATTGGTGACTCAGAGCCCCAGAGCCGGACTCACCCTGCCACACTGTCGCCACCCAGTACGCTAGGGGCGCTGCTGGTCATTCAGGGTGGTTGAACAGTCAGGGCCCTGGAGAAACCGGCGACATTTGAAGCCTCCCGCACCAAAATGCAGGGGCCCACGCTCCCGCTTGCCAGGGCCTTTACCTCGGCCTGCCCACCTCTCGCCGCCCAGCCAGAGGATTGGGCCTGCCGGCCTCCTGGGGGCTAACTCTAACCCTAGGTTGGCCCAGGAGGAGCCCCTTCCAAGGGGCCTGGCGCCACAACGCTGGGGATTGGGGATCCCCGAGACACAGTGCGGGACTAATCCTGCCGCCCCACCACTAACGGATCCGCTAGGGGCTCCGCTGCTTATTCAGGGCAGGAGAATGGGCAGGGCGCTATGAGCCATGGCAACATTCGAAGGCCCAGGGCGCCAAAACACTGGGGCCCATGCTCCCACTCGCCATTGCCCTCAACTCGGCCTGCAACTCCACTCCTCACACAGCCAGCAGATCGGGCCTGTCGGCCTCCTGGGTGCTAACCCTAACCCTAGGATGGCCCCTGAGGGTCCCTTCCTAACAGGCCTGGCGCTGCAACACCGGGGATTGGAGACCGCCAAGCCCCAGCGCCGGATGCACCCTGCTGCCCCGCCCCACACAGGCCGCTGGTGCGCCGACGTTCCTTCAGGGTGGGAGAACGGGCAGGGCCCTCCAATCCCCTGGCGACCTTCCAAGGCCCCCCGCGCCAAAATTATTGGCCCACACTCCAGCTCTCCGGCGCCCTCACCTCGGCCTGGCCCTCCGCTACCGCACAAATGGCGGATCATGCCTGCCGGACTCCTAGGTGCTAACACGAACCCTAGGAGGGCCCCAGAGGGGCCCCTCCCAAGGCGCCTTGTGCTGCAACGCATGGCATTGGGGACCCCCAAACCTCACTGCCAGACTCACACTGCCACCCTGCCACCACCCGGGCCGCTAGGGGCGCTGCTGGTCATTCAGGGCGAGAGAACGGGCAGGGCCCTCCAAGCCGCTAGTGACATTCAAGGCCCCCTGCGCCAAAACGCTGGATACCATACTCCCGCTCGCCAGTGCCCTCACCTCGGCCCACTCCTCCGCTCGCTGCACAGCCGGCGCATCAGTCCTGCTGGCCTACTGGGGTTTAACCCTAACCTAAAACCTAACCCCTAACCTAAAACCCTAAACCTTAACCCCTAATCCTAATCCTAAGCCTAACCCCTAACCCTTAACCTTACCCTAACCATACCCTAAACCTAACAATAAACCCTAATCCTTAAACCCTAAACCCTAACATTAACACTAAACCCTAAACCCTAACCCCTAACCCTAATCCCGAAACCCTAAACACTAAACCCTAAACTTAACCAATAACCCCAAACCCCAAACCCTAACCCTAAACCCTAACCCTACCCCGACCTCTACCATACCCCTAACACTACCCCTAACCCTACCACTTCAGCTAACCCTACCCCTAACCCGTACCCTAACCCGTTCTCTAAACCTAACTCTAACTCTAACCCGTACCCTAACCCTACCCCTAACCTGTACCCTAAACCTAACCGTAACCCTAACACGTAATTTACCCCATACCCTAACCCGTACCCAAACCCTAACCCTAAACTGTACCCTAACCCGTAACTTAAATTGTACCCTAAACCTAACCGTAACCCTAACAAGTACCCTAACCCATATCCTAACCTTAACCCTAAACCCTAAACACTGACCCTAACCCATACCCTAACTCGTACCATAACCTGTACCCTAACCCTACCAGTACCCTAACCCTAACCCGTACCCTAACCCGTACCCTATCCCTAACCCGGACCCTAATCCATACCCTAAACATACCTAACCCTAACCTGTACCCTAACGCATACCCTAACCCATACCCTAACCCTTAACCGTACAAAATCCCTATCCCTAACCCGTTCCCTAACCCGTACCCTAACCCTAACCCTAAACCGTAACCTAACCTGTATCATAACCCTAAATTGTACCCTAACCCTAACCCGTACCCTAACCCTAACCCGAAGCCTAAACCGTACCCAAATCCGTACGCCAACACTAACCCTAAACCATTCCTTAACGCGTACCCTAAACCGTACCCTAATGCGTACCCTAACCCGTACCCTAAACCTAACCCGTACCCTAAACCTAAACCATACTAAAACCCTAACCCTAACCCTAAACCCAAACCCTAAACCCTAACCCATACCCTAAACCCTAATCTGTACCCTAACCCATAACCTCTAACCTGTAAACCCTAAACCCAACCCTAACCCATACCCTCTCCTTCCCCTAATCCTAACCCCTACCCTCACCCATAACCTAACCGTAACCCATACCCTAACCTTAACTGGTACCCTAATCCATACCCTAACCCCAGGGATTGGGTACACCTGAGCCCCACCACGGGACTCAGCCTGCCACCCCTCAGGAAACCATGCCCCTTTGGGAGCCACAGAGCATCCCGTGCAGGAGAACTGGTAGGGCCCCCCTGAGCCCCCAGCAATCCTCGGCGGCCCCTACACCCCAACCCTGAGGCCCACGCATCCCGCCCCACGCCTTCCCTTCACCTTTGCCACCAGCTCGTCGCAGAGCCACAGCAGATCAGGCCTGCCGGGTTCCTGGGGCCTAGGACACCCTAGGTCGGCTGGGTAGGGCCTCCTGGGGCCCGGTGCCGCAGCACCAGGGACTGGGAACACCTGAGCCCCACTGCAGGACAAAGCCTGCCAGCCCGCAGGAAACTGTGCCCCTTGGGAGGCTGTAGAGCATTCAGGGCGGGAGAACCAGGAGGGCCCCCAGAGCCCCTGGTGAATCTCGCGATCCCTAAACCCAAACTTGAAGCCCATGCTCACCACACCCCGGCACCCTCACCTCAGCCCGCAAGGAGCTGCCACATAGTGGGCAGATCTGCCTGTGGGGTTCCTGGCCTCAACCCTAACCCTAGTTCATCTGTGGAGGGCCCTCCCAGGAGCCTGGAGCGGCAGCCACGGGAATTCGGGACACCTGAGCCCCACAGCAGGACTCAGTCTGCCACCCCGCAGGAAACCATGCACCTTGGGAGGCCATAGAGCATTCAGGGCTAGAGAACCAGGAGGGCCCTCCTGAGTCACCAGCGAACTTCAGCAGCCTCCCGCACCCCAACCCTGAGGCCCACGCTCACCCTCCCCACACCCTCACCTCAGCCCGTGTAGCTAGCCATACAGCCAGCAGATCAGGCCTGCAGGGCTCCTGGGGCCTAACCCTAGCCCTAGGTTGGCCGCGGTTGTGGGGGCCTCCCCAGGAGCCTTACACCGCAGCCCCGGGGAATTGGGATACCTGTGCCCCACCGCAGGACTCAGCTTGCCACCCGACAGGAAACCGTGCCCCTTGGGGCTCTACGGAGCCTACAGGGCACGAGAATTTGGGGAGGCCACCGGAGCCCGTCCCCATCCTTTGGCAGCCTACCGTGCCCCAACCCTGAGGCCCATGCTCATCCTCCCCCATGGCCTCCTCTCAGCCCTCCACAGAGCTCGCTGCACAGCCGGCTGATTGTCCCTGCCGGGCTCCTGGACCCTAACCCTTACCTTAGGTTGGCCACAGAGGGGCCCCTCCCCGGGGTTCTGGCACCCCACTCTGGGGGATTGAGGACACCGAGGCACACTATATGATTCAGCCTTCAGCCCACAGTAAACTGTACCATTTTGGGGCACAACAGAGCATTCAGGGCAAGAGAATTGGGGCACCCCCTGAGAGCTCCTTCTGGTGAACCCCGAACTTTGTGGGCCATTCCGGATGAAACCCCAAGGCTCACACTCA
>NW_024426707.1:0-942 GCF_017311325.1 Ursus maritimus
GCAGGGCCCTCCGAGCCCCCTTCGACCTTCGAAGGCCCCTCGCCCCAAAACGCTTGGGCCCACGCTCCCGCTCGCCAGCGCCCTCACCTCGGCCCGCTCCTCCGCTCGCCGCGCAGCTGGAGAAGCAGGCATGCTGGCCTCCTGGGGGCTAACCCTAACCCTAGGTAGGCCCTCGAGGGGCCTATTCAAGGGGCCTGGCGCCGCAACACCGGGGATTGGGGACCCCCGAGCCCCAGCGCCGGACTCACCCTGCTGCCCCACCGCCACTTGGGCCGCTAGGGGTGCGGCCGGTCATTCAGGGCGGGAGAACGGGCAGGGTCCTCCGAGCCCCCGATTACCTTCGAAGGCCCCCTGGGCCAAAACGCTTGGGCTCACGCTCCGCCTCGACAGTGCCCTCACCTCGACCCGCCCCTCCACTCGACGCAGAGCAGGCGGATCAGGCCTGCTGGCCTCCTTGGTGCTAACCCTCACTCTAGGTCGGCCCCCGGGGGGCCCCTCCCAAGGGGCCTGGCGCCCAAATGCCTGCGATTGAAGACCCCCGAGCCCCAGCGCCGAGCTCTCCGTGCCGCCCCGCCGCCACCCGGGCCACTAGTGGTACCGCTGGTCATTCAGGGCCGGAGAACGGGCAGGGCCCTCCGAGCCTCCTGGGACCTTCGAAGGCCCCTGGAGCCAAAACGCTAGGGCCCACGCTCCCCCTCGTGAGCGCAATCACCTCGGCCCGCCCCTCCGCTCGCCGCACCGCTGGCGGATCGTGCCTGCCGGCCTCCTTGGGGCTAACACTAACCCTAGGTCGGTCCCCGAGGGGCACCTCACAACTGGTCTGGCGTAGCAACACCGGGGATTGGGGACCCCGGAGCCCCAGCGCCGGAATCACGCTGCTGCCCCGCCGCCACCCTGCGCTCGGGGCGCCGCCGGTCATTCAGGGCGGGAGTACGGGCAGGG
>NW_024426707.1:6828-9874 GCF_017311325.1 Ursus maritimus
GTGGGCCCAAGCGCTTTGGGAGCGGGTGCATCGACGTCGGGGGGCTGAGGGGGCCCTGTAGTTCTCCTGCCCGAATGACGCAGCGCCCCTAGTGGCCCAGGTGGTGGAGGGGCAGCAGGTGTTAGTCAGGCCCTGGGACTCGGGTCCCCAATCCCCAGCGCTAGATCCTGGCCCCTTGTCAGGGGCCTCTGAGACTGACCTAGGGTTAGGGTTACAAGCAGGATGCCGGCAGGCCCGAAATGCCGGCTGTGCGAGTGGAGGGGCGGGCGGAGTGAGGGCGCTGGCGAGCAGAAGCCTGGGCCCAAACATTTTGGCGCAGGGGGCCTTCGAAGGTCGCTGGGGGCTCAGAGGGCCCTGCCCGTTCTCCCCCCCTGAATAACCGGCGGGCCCCCTAACGGCCCAGGGGGTGGGGGGCTGCAGGGTGAATCCGGCGCTGGGTCTCGGGTCCCCAGTCCCTGGCGTTGGGATGCCAAGCACCTTGGGATGGGCCCCTCGGGGACCCACCTACGGTTTGGGTTAGCCCCCAGGAGGCCATCAGGCCCAATCCCCTGGCTGTGTAGCGCGCGTTGCGGCGGGCCAGGGGAGGGAGCTGGCGTGCGGGACCGTGGCCCACAAGTTTTGGCGCGGGGCGGGGCCTTCGAAGGTCGTCAGGGGCTTGTAGGGCCCTGCCCCTTTTACCGCCTGAATGACCGGCAGCGCCAATAACGGCCCGGGTGGCGGTGGGGCGGAGGGTGAGTCCAGCGCTGGGTCTCGGGTCCCCAATCCCAGGCGTTGGGGCGCCAGGCCCCTTGCGAGGGGCCCCTAAGGAGCCCACCTAGAGTTAGGGTTAGCCCCCAGGAGGCCGGCAAGCCCTATCTGCTGGATGTGCGGCGAGCGGAGGGGCAGGCCGAGCTGAGGGCGCTGAGGAGTTGGAGCGTGGGCCCAAGCATTTTGGTGCGGGGGGCCTTCGAATGTCGTCAGGGGCTCGGAGTGCCCTGCACGTTCTCCCGCTCTGAATGATTGGCGGCGCCAATAACGGCCTGGGTGGCGGTGGGGCGGAGGGTGAGTCCAGCGCTGGGGCTCGGGGGTCCCAATCCCGGGGTTGCGGTGCCAGGCCCCTTGGGAGGCTCTGGGGAACGGCTAGGGTTAGGATTAGCCCCCAGAGGCGGCAGGCAGGATCCTTGGCGCTGTCGAGCAGGGCGGGCCGAGGGGAGGGCGCTGGAGAGCGGGAGCGTGGGCCTGCAGGCTTTGGCGCAGGGGGCCCCGGCCGCCGGGGCTCGGAGGGCCTACCTGTTCCCGCCTGAATGATGGGCGGCGGCCTCGCGGCCCGGTGGCGGGGCTGCAAAATTGGAGTCAGCGCTGGACTGGAGGTTCCAATCCCGGCTGGCCCTTGGGATGGGCCCCTTGGGGACCCACCTAGGGTGCGTTAGCCCCCAGGAGGCCAAGTCGAGGCCCAATCCCTGGCTGTGTGGTGCGCGGTGGGGCGGGCCGAGGGGAGCAGGAGGCTGGCGGAGGCGGGACCCCATGAGCCTAGTTTGGCCGGGGCCTTCGAAGGAGGTCGGGGCTCAGAGGGCCCTGCCCCTTCTCCTGCCTGAATGACCGGGCGCCCCTAGCAGCCCGGGTGCCAGGGGCTGCAGGGTGAGTCCGGCCCTGAGGCTACGGCTCCAGGATCCCGGCATGGCGGCCCAAGACCCATGGGGCTGCGGGTAAGAATCCGGCGCTCTGTCCGGTTCCCCAATCCCGGCGTTTGGGCGCCAGCCCTTGGGAGGGCCCCCGGGGCCGACCTAGAGTGAGGTTAGCCCCAGGAGGGCGGCAGGCCGGATCCGCCGGGTTGCCGCAAGCAGAGGGCGGGCCGACATGAAGGTGCTGCGACGAGCTTGGCCCAAGCGTTTGCGGGGGGCCTCGAGAGTTTGCTGGCCGGCTCAGAGGGCCCTGCCCGCTTCTCCGCCCTGAATGACCGGGCGCCCCTAGCAGCCCGGGTGGCGGCGGGCGGCACGGTGAATCCGGCGCTGGAGCTCAGGGTCCCCAATCCGGCGTTTGGTGCTAACCCCCAGGGATAGGCCCCTGGGGCCAACTAGGGTAGGTTAGCCTATGAGACGGCGAGCCTGATCCGCCCGGCTGTGCAGCGAGCGGAGGGTGGGCCAAGGTGAGGGCGCTGGAGGCGGGAGCGTGGGCCCAAGCGTTTTGGCTGGGGGGCCTTCAAGGTCTTCGGGGCTCGGAGTGCGAGTGACCCATCCCAAGGGGCCTGGTGCCACAAAGCCGGGAACTGCGGACACCCGAGCCCCAGCACCAGACTCAACCTGCCGCCCCGCCGCCACCTGGGCCTATAGGGGCGCCACCGGTCATTCAGGGCGGGAGAACAGGCAGAGCCCTCCAAGCCCCCGTCGACCTTCGAAGGCCCCCCCCGTGCCAAAACGCTTGGACCCACACTCCCGCTCACCAGCGGCCTCTCCTTGGCCCGCCCCTCCACTTGCCTCACAGCGGGCGGATCGGGCCCGCCCTTGAGGCTAAACGTAACCCTAGGTCGGACCCCGAGGGGCCCCTCCAAAGGGCTTAGAGCCCCAATGCCAGAGATAGGCGACCCCCTAGACCCAGAGCTGGACTCATCCTGCCGCCCCGCTGCCACATGGGCCGTTAGGGGCGCCGCCGGTCATTCAGGGCGGGAAAACGGGCAGGGCCCTCTGAGCGCAGGGCGACCTTCGAAGCCCCCCGCCCCAGAACGCTTGGGACCACGCTCTCGCTCGCCAATGCCCTGACCTCGGCCCGCCCCTCCGCTCGCCGCACAGTGGGCGGATCGGGCCTGCTGGCCTCCTGGGGGCTAACCCTAACCCTACTCGGCCCACGAGGGGCCCCTCCCAAGGGGCATGGCGTCGCAACGCCTGGGATTGAGGACCCGGGAGGCCCAGGGCCGCCACAACCTGCTGCCTTCCGCCACCCAAGACGCTAGGGACCACGCCGGTCATTCAGGGCGGGAGAAGGGGCAGGGCCCTCCGAGCCCCCGGCGACCTTCCATGGCCCCCAGCGCCAAAATGCTTGGGCACATGCTCCCGCTCGCCAGCACCCTCAC
>NW_024426708.1:0-9364 GCF_017311325.1 Ursus maritimus
CATGGAAGTGTTCCATCAGGGCCAGATGTTTGTCTTGAGAAAGCTACCCTGGCATTGGACTGCACAGAGCACCAGGGGGGAGGGCCAGATGGAGGACGGACAATACCCCGGAGGCCATGGGGCAAGAGCAGAGGCACATGACCTTGAAGATGATGATGAAAAGCAGGAGTTGGCAGCATGGAGCGGGCCCAAAAGTGCCATGTGAGGAGTGCCCACAGCTACACTGACTGGGTGCCTTCGTGCCAGGTTTGGCTGACTTCAGTGGGCTCCAGACTAGTCCTGACCACAAGTCTAGGAAGTGTGCACCACCCCCAGCCTCCTCTCCCCTTGCAGCTGCTAGGAATCACGGTCACAGACCCTGGTCAGCTGTCGTGGAAACCGAGCAGTGGCTCCCCCGCACGCTGCACCTCTGGTGGTGGTCCAGTGCGATCCTCGTGCCTGGCCAGACACTGATGTCTACCTGTCTCCACACAAATCCACAGACAGGAGGGTGTCCCTGAATTCCACAGCACCTGATGAGACAGATCCACAGAACCCAACACCCAGTGGGTCACTCGGGATCTCACCTATGGTCATGGAGCTCACCATAGCTTATTTCTGTCATTTCCCACAGAAAGCCTGGTTCTGATCCCCTACCATACCATACATCCTGGTTGCTGACCTGGGGTCATGCCATGAACCCACACGGCACCTTTCTTTAAGAGAAGGCTATGCCTACACCTCCTAGAAAATATTTCTAATTAAGTACAAGTCCATCAGGACTACGGTGTGAATGGTAGCACACAGACTGCATGGTAGTAGTCAGTAATTCCAGCAAGAGTTAACCCCACCCCCCATCTCACAAACCCTTCCTCTGTCCACAGGTAACTCATGGTCTGCCCTCAGAAAACCTTCCAGGAAACAAACCTTTCATCTGAATGCTCTCTTCACCTTCTGCTTCAAACTTCTCCAACCACAATGATATTAAACTAGAAATCAGTCTTAAGAAAAAAATGGGACAGTCAAAAATAGATGGAGATTTGGGGGCCTAGGTGACTCGGTCATTAAGGACCTGCCTTCAGCTCAGGTCGTGATCCCAGGATCCTGGGATGGAGCCCCAAATCAGGATTCTTGCTCAGGGGGAATCCCGCTTCTCCCTCTCCCACCCCCCTGCTTGCGTTCCCTCTCTCGCTGTCTCACTCTCTGTCAGATACTTAAATAATCTTAAAAAAATATGTGGAGATTTAACAACATGCTACTGAACAACCAACAGTCAAAGAAGAAATAAAAAAAAATTTAGAAGTACTTTGACATTGATGAAAAAGACAACCTACAAAAACTTATGGGATTCAGCAAAAGTAGCTCTATGGGAGACATTCATAGAAATTCAAGTCTTCATCAATCCATGAGAATGCTCTCCAATAAACAACCTGATTTATGTGGTAAAGAAGTAGAAAATAAAACAACAAACAAAGCCCCAAATTAGTAGAAATAAGGAAATAACAAAAAGGAATGCATAAATAAATCCAACAGAGACTAAAAAGACAAAAAAAAAAAAAAACACACACACACACACAATGAAAATGAGAGCTGCCTTTTTTGGAAAGATAAACAAAACTGACAAACTTAGCTAGACTCACCAAGAAAGACAGAGTACTCGAATACAATCAGGAAAGAAAGATAATGGATTCCTGTATCATATCAAAATCAAAAGAACTCTTCAACCTTTGACACAACAACTTCTTGCAAGCCACGTCTCTAAAGGCAAAGGAAATAAAAGCAATAATGAACTATTGGCACTTCATCGAGATAAAAAGCTTCTGCTCGGCAAAGCAAACGATCAACAAAACAAAAAGGCAACCTATGAAATCGAAGAAGATATCTGCAAATGATATTACACATAAAGCGTTGGTTTCCAAGATCTATAAAGAACTCCTCAAACTCG
Organism: Ursus maritimus; assembly: GCF_017311325.1. Lineage (NCBI taxonomy): Eukaryota > Metazoa > Chordata > Mammalia > Carnivora > Ursidae > Ursus > Ursus maritimus. The sequence continues at coordinate 1,925 of NW_024426708.1, forward strand.
ACACCCAAAAAATGGGCAGAAGACACAAAGAGATACTTCTCCAGAGAAGACATACAGATGGCGAACAGACACATGAAAAAATGCTCCACATCACTTGCCATCAGGCAAATACAAATCAAAACTACAATGAGATACCACCTTACACCAGTTAGAATGGTTAAAATTAACAAGGCAGGGGGCACCTGGGTGGCACAGAGGTTAAACGTCTGCCTTCGGCTCAGGGCATGATCCTGGCATTATGGGATCGGGCACCACATCAGGCTCCTCCGCTATGAGCCTGCTTCTTCCTCTCCCACTCCACCTGCTTGTGTTCCCTCTCTTGCTGGCTGTCTCTATCTCTGTGGAATAAATAAATAAAATCTTGGAAAAAAATTAACAAGACAGGAAATTACAAAAAGTCAGAGAGGATGTGGAGAAAGGGGAGCCCTCTTACACTACTCATGAGAATTCAAGCTGGTATAGCCACTTTTGAACAATATGGAGGTTCCTCAAGACACTAAACACAGAGTTTTCCTACGACCCACCAATTGCACTACTGGGTATTTACCCATAGACACAGAGTAATGAAAAGAAGGGCCCCTGTATCCCAATGTTCATAGCAGCAATGTCCATAATAGCCAAACTGTGGAAGGAGCCAAGATGTCCTTCAGCAGATGAATGGACAAAGAAGATGTGCTTCATCTGTACAATGGAATATTACTCAGTCAACAAAAAGGATGAATATCCACCATTTGCACCAACGTGGATGGACCAGGAGGGGATTATGCTAAGTGAAATTAAGGCAAGCAGAGAAAGACAATTACCATAAGGTTTAACTCCTATGTGGAATGGAAGGAGAAACATGGAGGACATTAGAAGAAGGAAGGGAAAAGTGAAGGGGGGGAATGAGAGGGGGAGATGAACCATGAGAGACTATTGACAATGGGAAACAAATTGAAGGTTGCAGAAAGGAAGGGGTAGGGGAATAGTTTATCCTGGTGATGGGTATTAAGGAGGGCACGTGTCATAATGAACACTAGGTGATATATGCAAACAATGAATCATGGAACACTACATCAAAAACAAATGAAGTACTGTAGGGTGACTAACAACATTTTAAAAAAAGAGAAAGATATGAAATCCATACAGGAAAACTGTCACTATTTGAAAATGACAAGAAATCCCGAAAGATTCCACAATAAAAAACTGTTAGAATAAACAAATTCAAGAAAGCTGCAGGATATAAAGTCAATATACAGACCTGTTGACTTTATTTTATTTTCAGATTTTATTTATTTATTTGACAGGAAGAGAAAAAGCACGAGCAGAGGGACTGTCAGAAAGGGGGAGAAGCAGACCCTCGCTAAGCGGGGAGCCCAACACGGGGCTCAATCCAAGAACTCTGGGATCATGCCCTGACCTGAAGGCAGACGCTTCACCTATGGGGCCACCCAGATGACCCAACTTCTTGCATTTCTGTATACTGATGACACACTTTCGCAAAGAGAAATTAAAAAAGCAATGGCATTTACAACTGCATCAAAAAAAATCTAGGAATAAAAGTAACCAAAAATGAGAAAGACATAGTACACTCAACACATGGCAGAAAAGAAATTAAAAAACTGAGTGTCGAGGGGGGCAGAATGTATGGGTCAACGATTTGGAAGGCAACACAAACAAATGGAAGTTTACGCCATGCTCCTTAACTGGAAGAGTTAATTATGTGAACTTGTCCATCTTACCCAAAGCAATCGAAAGATGTGATGAAATGCCTATCTGAATTCCAGTGGCATTATTCAAGGAAATAGAAAACAGTCCTCAAACTTGTATGGAATCACAAAAGACCCCACATACCCAAAGCAACCTGGAGAAAGAAAGGTGCAGTCAACACACTCCTGGATTTCAAGCTAGATTACAAAGCTGTTGTCATCAAAACAGGATGGTACTGGCATAAACACAGACACCATGTCAGTGGAACAGAACAGAAAGCTCAGAAACTTACCCACACGTAGATGATCCTAACTTACGACACAGCAGCAGAAGATATGCCATGAGGGAAGGACTGTCTCTTCAGTGAGCGGTAACAGGCAAACTGGACACTAAATGCAGGAGAATATAACTGGGTCACTTTCTTACACCACACACAAAATTTTTAATGGATGAATGATTTGAACACAAGACCTGAATCCATAAACCTCCAAGAAGACACAGATACTAAGTCTCTCGACATTGGTTTTGGCAAAGAGTCTTCAGATCGGACACCAAACGCAAAGCAACAAAAGCAAAAATAAAACATTGGAACAACTTCAAACTGAAATCTTCCACATGGCAAAAGAAATGATCAAAAACTTAAAAGGCCACTCACCCAATAAGAAAAAATATCTGCGAATCATATGTGTGAGAAGAGGCTAATATCCAAAATACACCCAACACTCATGCAAATCAAAACAAAAAAAAACTGTATAAAAAAATGGGGGGAATATGTGAATAGATACTTTCCAAAGATGGCACACAGGTGCCAACAGACAGAAAAAGTTGTTCGACATCACTCATCATCGTCAGGGAAACATCAGTCAAACCGACAATCGGCTATCCCCTCACAACGGTTGGAACAGCAACTGTCCCAGAGACAGACACCAAGTGGGGTCAAGGGTGTGCAGAAGAGGAGACACTGTGTACTATTGGTTGGAATGGAAATTGGTGCAGCCACTGTGACAAACGGTATGGAGGTTCCTGAAAAAATAAATGCAATGACCACATGACCCAGTAATGGCTCTACTGAGTATTGATTCGGAGAACACAAAAATACTGCCTCAAAAAGACAGATGCATTCCCAGGTTCACTGCAGCATTATTCACAAGAACCAGACATGGAAACACAGACCTTGGGGGCCTTATGCCAAGTAACTCAGACACAGAAAGACCAATACCAGATGTTATCATGTACATTCCACGAGGAATAAACAAATACTGAACTCATAGTTACTGAGAGCAGATTGGTAGGTGCCAGATTCGGGGATGGGGTGGTAGAAACGGGTGAAGGTGGTCAAAGTCTCAATGTTTGAGTGAGAAAATCCGACAGTCATGAAATGTTCTGTCCAGCATGGAGACTAAAACTAACCCCGCAGCATGGGGTATAGGTTTCCCTGCTCTTTGAAAGTACAGGGCTTCTGAGAAACCTTGCACAGCAGAAATGGTGTCAAGAAGGAATGGCCATTAATTTACACGGAAAATTAGACAGTGTGCTCAGTCTCCAAAATTCCTTCTCCTTGGCTTTTCTCAGGCCTCAGGACACAAGTTTCTAAGGGAGGCCCAGCATAAATGAAGATAAAGCACAACAGAGGCTCACAGACACCATTCAAAGTGCTGGTGGCTGGATGTGGAGAGCAGTTCCCAGCAGAAGGAGCTGGTTTGGGTGCATGCCGCCTCTGTCGTGCTTCTCCCCAAAACAGATGCTGAACGCGATTCTCACTGTTCACCTTTTTTCATAAGAGGGAAATCCTCTTCAGGTCTCTTCCTCTTACTGAAAGTGGGTAATAACCTAGTTCTTTCAAGAAAGCCCAGTGTCTTACTGTGAACGTTGAAAAAGTGGGGGATACTTGTACGTGAGAATTGCTGAGGGAGATGTGAAAGGTTCTCCCACACAAACCTCAGCAGATCCACCAGGAAAGGCACCTTCCTCAGCATGCGGAACATGGACTACCTCCTACCCCCAAAACCCTCTCCTTCCCCTCGATCAGGACAACCCAGAACACCTGGGAGTTACCCCAATTCCCCCGTTCTCCTGCTCCTAATAGCTAACCCATCAGCACATCCTGTGAGCTCCATCTTCAAAATGGACCCAGAATTGGTCTAACCACTCCATCCAAGGCCACCTGTCTTGTCCACAGTGCCTGAGTTCCTGGAAAAGCTTTGTCATTGACCTGCCTTGCCATCTTCAACCCTCTGTCATCTGTTCTCAACACTGTAGCCACGATGGCCCAGTGAAACAGGGTATCATGGGGTTATAGCCCTAAATGGCTTTCTGTCACCCTCTGTCATCTCTCTGAGGTCATGTCCAAAGCTGTCTCCTGTGGCCTCAGGGCCTTCTTGCTGCTCCTGGACATACCTGGAATTCTCCTGCCCCAGAGCCTTTGCACATGCTTTCCCTTCTGTTCAGAATGCTCTTGATGTGTTCTCACTCACCTTCTGAGAAGTCTGAATTGGAGTGACAGGGACAGAAGATGAGGCTGTGTGTTGGCTTGAGGCTGGTGGTCCAGAAGAAGGTTCTCTGCCAGCTCTCCGCCTGTGCGTCACTTGTGCTCAGTCAGGAACTTGCACAGAGCCCACACCTGTCACAACTTTCACCCAGGAGACCCACAGCCAACCCTGGAGCCCACCCTGCCCACACCCTGCTGCAGAATGCATTCAGCTCTCCTCTGGGACCCTGTCAGCTTTACCCAGACCTGGAACTCCCCCGTTCCTGAAAAGCTCCCGGATTCCCCCTCTTCTTCCAAAATCACACTGGCGCAAGGCTTTCATGAGAAAACTATAACGCTAACTAATGAAAGGTTCACACCTACGATCCCCTTCTGTTGCCTTTCTCTCCACCTTCTTTCCTACTTGTGCAAACTGTAATATATCAGTGGAACACAAACATGCTCTGAGACCTGAATCTTTCATTGCAGCTTTCGGAGGACTCCTTATGTGATAAGCAACTAGTGTATCCTACAACAGGGTGTTTTACAACTCTCATCTATAGAATAGTACAGCCCAAATCACTACAATTTTACCTCACTCTTCATGAAGCAGAACACTTTTTCCTTTCTTCTTTTACTTAAATTCCAGTTAGTTCACATGCCATGGAATATTCGCTTCAGGGGTAGGATTTAGTGATTCCTCACCTGCATACAGTACCCAGTGCTCATCACAAGTTCCCTCCTTAATACCCCTCACCCATTTTATTCTTCCCCCCATACCCCTGTCCTGCAGCAACACTCAGTTTGTTCTCCAAGGTTGAGTCTATTTCCTAGTTTGCCTCTCTCATCACCCCTCAACTCTGTTCATCTGTTTTCTTTCTGAAATTCCACAAGCGTGAGAGCATAGGATATTTGTCTTTCCTCACTGATTTTGCTTAGCTTAATACACTCTAGGTCCATCCACATCCTTGCAAATAGTAAGGTTTCATTCTTTTTGAAGCTGGGTCATATACTATTATATATATGTATCCCACATCTTCTTTATCCATTCATCAGTGCATGGACTTTGGGATTCTCTCCATAGTTTGGCTACTGTGGACATTGCTGCTATAAACATCATGGTGCATGTTCCCCCTTCGAATCTGCATTTTTGTATCCTTTGGGTAAATACCTAGGACAGCAATTGCTGGATCATGTGGTTGTTCAATGTTTAACTTTTTGAGGAACCCCCACACTGTTTCCCAGACTGGCTGCACCACTTTGCATTCCCACCAACAGGATGGGAGGGTTCCCCTTTAAGCAGAACATTATCTGCCGGCAATTTCATAAGAGGAAACAAAACCTCTGGGAGATGCACCCAGGGTCAGGCAAGCAGTTGCAGACTTCACCCCAAGGCTCCTGACGCCAAGCCCCTTGAAGCCACCAGCATGCCACTATCCAAAAGAATTCCCAGACTCTCCTTCTGACTCCACCACCAAAGAAACTACAGAGAGAATATGGCACCTCAAAATATCGAGATAATACATTTAGTAAAACTAGAAAGTCAAGCTCAACTTTTAAACAGGAACAGGCCGCTTTGGATAATTTTGAATTTTCCCTCCACCCTAATTTTAACTCTTCTGATGAATAAACTAATCAATGATGAAACATCACCTTTGTCAAATGACATCATCCAAGTCTGTATTAGATGAAAAAAGCCACCTAACTCTAGATGCTGGCCACTCAACCATATCCTAGGCACAATTGAATAAACACCGCTAGATGAAGGAACAAATTAGACGTTACAAACAGGCACAGAGTGAATCTCACCTTCCCTTTCTAATAAAAGAGGGTTCCTAGGAAACAGATGTAAGCAATAAATGGACAGAGAAATTGTGATCCCCTGCAACGTTCTACCAGCAGGGAAACTAAGTAATTCTTGCACCAAACCCAGAATGCTGACAGCTACGTCAATTTTACTTTGTGGCTCAACTAGAGAAAAGAGAAAAGCCCAGGAGGTTTTGGGATAATGAGAGGTTTTACCTCCAGCCCTGACATAGTTAGGACATTTTGCCAAACATACCTGTGCTTTCTCTGAACACTGGCGTCCTGTGACACGCTGCCTCACTGAGTGCGATGCTGACGTTCAAAACCTCGGGTGTCTTGGAGCCAGAGCAGAGAACTGCTGTCAGCTGGGGAGAAGAAGGCACCTCTGACCTAAAGCCTGCAAACCTGCTCGGTTTCTGGGCGAAGGGGCAACACATACTTGTTGTTTAGCAGTAATTATCTTCATTCTCAATAGACCAATGACCTTGCCTTTTCTGGAAAGCAGACCAACTCTTCTAAAGAAACCCTCAATTCGTCTATTACCAATGCAACTAGAGTGGGGTCTGGTTTATGCCCGCCTCCAGGCCCCCACCTGGAGGATTTTCCTGCATGATTCTAAAAGCCAATTACCACTAACCCGGGGGCACACGGGGCATAATGCTGAAGTTGGGGGACGGCTCTGGGGCTTGCTATTGCCAAAAGTGTGCCTGGGGCCCAGGGCACACCATGCTGAACTCGGGGGTACTGCTCAAGATGCATCACCTGCACTGTGTCTGAGAACCGGGGGACACATCACTGATGGTGGGGACTCTGTGAGGTCCTTACCCGCACTCTTCCCGGGGAACAGGGGAAACCCTGAAATTCTGCAACCAATCCCACAAAAGCTCAGGTGAGTGGGTGCCCTGGAGTTCACGGTTATGGGGAATAAGGCCAGTTGAGGACATGGGGCAGAAGAGACTTTAAAGGGGAAAAGAAAACTCACCTGAGTCCCCACAATGAACCCTCTCCAAGTGCCCTTCCAGAACCCTCCTCCCACCTGGGGCGAACCCTTGCCCCGGACCCCCCCGCCCCTGGTGCATGCTGCTCACTCACCAGCCGGGACCTCCTCAGGGCAACTCTCTCTCTCCCAGTGCCCCTTCTTCTGCCCCAGGTCTGCACCCCACTGCAACTCTGGAACAGCCCACAGGGACATAGCTCCACCCCCAATTGGTGATTGGTCAGGGAGGGTGGTGCCCCAGCCCCTGGGATGCCAGATAACCTGTCTTCAAGCCCCTGGAACCCTGAAAGTGCAGGGGGTCCAAGAGGTGCCTCCTCTACCCAACACCCAGCACAGGTATGGGTGGGGTCCTGTGCCGGGCTCCCCTCACACACCTGGCCCCTTCAAGGGACCCCTCTAGATGCAGACCACCCTCAGAGTCCTGACCCTTCCCTTTCTGCACCAGCCCTCCCTGCTGGGGTGTGCCTGGTTCTGGGCAAGC
>NW_024426708.1:9374-23739 GCF_017311325.1 Ursus maritimus
GCTCTCAGACCCTCCAAGGCTTGGGCTTTAGGACATGCAATGATTTCATGCATTTTCAGTATGTACATGTCAGTATGACTTTAATCTTATGGGAGCCAAAGAGGTTCTTTATTTTTTCTTATCTTCATGTTGGCATTTTTGGTTATTGTTTTCTTCTCGAAACAGATGTACAACATGTGCTTGGGGCAGAAATAGGGCCCATGCTTTGAGGTTTTGCCCAGTCATTTTGAGCCGGGTAAAATGTTAAAGGATAGCTTCCCTGGGAGCCCAGGATCAGGGCCCACAGATGATATAAGATAAACATTACTTTTATCATTATAATTACTCCTAAATGGAGGAATTTGAGACAAAAGCACCTTTCACAAGAGTACCAAGAAATCAAAATGATGCCCACAGAAGGCTACCTGCTCCGTGGTCGGCACAGGTAACAGAAGTGTTCACAGTCTCTGGACTCCTGCCCTTCTCCTGCCCAAATCTCTGAAGCACACAGACCACTTAAAATCAGAATTGTAGAACTGCTAGACACCTTAGAGATGTCTGGCACCATTCCCTTGGACTGCAGTATAAAACACAGTAGCTCGTTGTCACAAACTAATTTCAACATGAAGTGCCCCCTGGATGCACTAAGTTCTTTCTCTGCAAATGTTGACTAATGTAAGTCACAGTCATACCAGTTAAACACTACGATGGCTGGGAAGTCATCGTCGGTAAGGGAATATTTTAGCCATGTTTATAAGCATTGGCTCACTTTGTAGAAGAGGCTGAGCTGAGTGTTTTTAAATACTATTTCAGGTACAAGAGAGGAGTTAAGATGGCGGAGGAGTAGGGGACCCCTTTTTCAGCAGGTCCCATGAGTGGAGCTGGATAGGTACCAGACCAGCCTAAACAACCACGGAATCAGCCTGAGAGGCAGGAAGATATATCTGGATCTCTACAAATGAACATTTCCAGCGCTGAGTATTGAGGTAGGAAGCGGGGAGTCCTGAAACCTGGCACAGATATTGGAAGATAAAAGGAAGGGGGAGGGAGCCGCCCCGTTCCGGCGCCAGGAAGTAGCAGTCACCTGCACAGGGGAGCAGGCGGACTCAGGGAAGGCACCGCTAGAGAGCTGACTGAGACCAGTGAGCCCAGAGAGCGCACCACCAGGCATCTCTTGGAACACTGGAATCCCAGTGTGCTCATGGGATCCAGAATGAGATTGGGAGCTCCTGGAGCACGTGCAGGTCTGCTGGAGGCTGGCAGGACACCTGCACAGGGGAGCAGGCAGATTCATGGTCAGAACCCCGGAAACAGCAGACTGAGACCCAGAACCAGGTGCACGTGCCACCAGGCTTCTCACGGAACTCCAGAATACCGGTGTGCTCACGGGATCCAGACTGAGACCTGGAGATCTGGGAGCTCGCTGGGGCAGCTGGAGGCTGGTGGCTGGGGGCGTTAGAAACACAAAGGACAAAGATGCTCCTGCCCTGGAAGTTAGGGCAGGGATGCCAGGTGTGGGGCGCACATCCAGGGACGCTATGGGGTTGAGAAGGACCAACAGGAACGGAGTTAAAGTGGCCAGAACATGGGTGGAGAACAGGCCGCAATCCCTCTGTTCTGTGACAATTCAGCCTCTGCTGCTCTGACTCTCAGAAGAGGCACAGCAGACTGCAAGAGAAAGCTGCCAGGGAACAAAAGCCTGGAAATACTGGCTCACAGCTTGCCCACACCCATCCCCCCTCACAGAGGACAGGGCAACTCTACCCAAACAGGGTTTCCTGAGTATGGGTGCGGCAAAATACAAACTCTTAACAATAGAGAACAAACGGATGGTTACCAGAGAGGAGGTGGATAGAGGGATGAGTCAAATAGATGAAGCGGATTAAGAGGACACTTTTCTTGATGACCACTGAGTAATATATAGAATTACTATATAAATGAATGTAACACTGTATGTTAGCTTTACTGGAATTAAATAAATTTTTTAAAAACATTTTTCTTTCAGGAACCTCTTAGAAAACCTTTTCCTGTGCAATGTTCATAAGCCCTACTTGGGAGGATTCACTCTACAATAATTATTCACTCTATGCCTCGAATTCAGATTTCACTGAGTTCTTACTGTGGATCCCAGCCCACGGGAGCCATGGTCCTTTTCTGTCCAGGCTCAGCACCTATGCATTCAAGATTGGAAGTAGAGACACATGTCACTTCACAGTCCAGAAAGCTATTATTGTTTCTGTTTCAGTGTGAGAGAGTCACAGACTTTGGGATAGGTTTCAGAGCAGGTTTATTAGGGATCCTGGATCTCTATTTCAATGTTCATTGCCTGGATCCATTTGGCTAATAGGTTCCCTGTGGATGGGCTTGCATCCAAGTACATACATGGAAGATGCAAAGGTGGGTGGGCTTTGTGCGGGACAGGAAGAAGACCAAAACCAGACAAGATTCTGACTCCTCCCCTGATCCAAGAACTGCTATGGGAGAGGGTACAGGAGGTAGAATCCATGCGAAACTCCAAGGTCACCAGCTGAACACAGGAGGCATAGGTCAAGGGATCTGGAGATGCAGGGGTTGAAGGCTGCTCTGAGCTACCTCTGGGAGGAAGGGAGGGAAGGAATGAGAGGGAGACACTGCCTGCCCCTGGCCCATGCCAGCTGCCCACCGCTCCGACACGCATCAGTCTATGAGCAGACACAGCTTGGGCTCAGGATGGGCTGGCTCGTGTCCCTCAATCCTCAGTGGGACAGCTGGCCCCAGGGCTCAGAGACATGCTGAGGGAGATGAGAGGGAAAGCTGTCCCACCCAGGTCATCCCCTCCTTGAGCAGACAGCCCTTCAGAACTGCTAAAAAAAAAAACCCACTAACGGGGTTGAAAGACATGCCATGGATGAACTAAGGCATAGAGATATGTAAAATAACATTCATTTTTAAGTTCAGAGCTGTCATCTCAGGAAGTGGGGAGAGCTTCCCTGAAGAAGACTGAGGGGAGGGCAGGCCATGCTGAAAACGGAGACATGGCTCTCCTGATTGGAGACTTGCAGCCCCTTTCCAGGGCAGGGCATCATCCTCGCATCACACGAGATCCATGGAAGTGTTCCATCAGGGCCAGATGTTTGTCTCGAGAAGGCTACCCTGGCATCCGACTGCACAGGGTACCAGGGACGAGGCCAGATGGAGGACGGACCATACCCTGGAGGCCATGGAGCAAGAGCAGAGGAACATGACCTTGAAGATGATGATGAAAAGCAGGAGGTGGCAGCATGGAGCCGGCCCGAAAGTGCCATGGGAGCAGTGCCCACAGCTACACTGACTGGGTGCCTTCTGTGCCAGGTGTGGCTGACTTCAGTGGGCTCCAGACTAGTCCTGACCACAAGTCTAGGAAGTGTGCACCACCCCCGGCCTCCTCTCCCCTTGCAGCTGCTAGGAATCACGGTCACAGGCCTTGGTCAGCTTTCGTGGAAACCAAGAAGTGGCTCCCCCGCACGCTGCACCTCTGGTGGTGGTCCAGTGCGACCCTCGTGCCTGGCCAGACACTGATGTCTACCTGTCTCCACACAAATCCACAGACAGGAGGGTGTCCCTGAATTCCACAGCACCTGATGAGACAGATCCACAGAACCCAACACCAGGTGGGTCATTCGGGACCTCACCTATGGTCATGGAGCTCACCATACCCTATTTCTGTCACTTCCCACAGAAAGCCTGGTTCTGATCCCCCACAATACCATACATCCTGGTTGCTGACCTGGGGTCATGCCATGAACCCACATGGCACCTTTCTTTAAGAGAAGGCTATGCCTACACCTCCTAGAAAATATTTCTAATGAAGTACAGGTCCATCAGGACTACGGTGTGAACAGTAGCACACAGCCTGCATGGTAGTAGTCAGTAATTCTAACAAGGGTTAACCCCATCCCCCATCTCACAAAACCTTCTTCCATCCCCACGGAAGTCATGGTCTGCCCTCAGAAAACCCTCCAGGAAACAAACCTTTCATCTGAATGCTCTCTTCACCTTCTGCTTCAAATCTTGTCCAACCACAATGATATGAAACTAGAAATCAGTCTCAAGAAAAAAATGGGACAGTCAAAAATAGGTGGAGATTGGGGGGCCTGAGTGGCTCAATTGTTAAGGATCTGCCTTCAGCTCAGGTCCTGATCCCAGGATCCTGGGATTTAGCCTGGAATCAGGCTAAAGTCCGCTTGTCCCTCTCCCACCCCCCTGCTTCAGTTCCCTCCTCACTGTCTCACTCTCTGTCAGTTACTGAAATAATCTTAAAAAAAATATGTGGAGATTTAACAACATGCTACTGAACAACCAACAGTCAAAGAAGAAATTAAAAAAAAAATTAGAAGTTCCTTGACACTGATGAAAAAGACAACTTACAATAATTATGGGATGCAGCAAAAGTAGCTCTATGGGGGACATTCATAGAAACTCAAATCTTCATCAATCCATGAGAATGGTCTCCAATAAACAACCTGATTTTTGTGGTAAAGAAGTACAAAATAAAACAACAAACAAAGCCCCAAATTAGTAGAAATAAGGAAATAACAAAAAAGAATGCATAAATAAATCTAACAGAGACTAAAAAGACAAAAAAAAAAAAAACAATGAAAATGAGAGCTGCCTTTTTTGGAAAGATAAACAAAACTTACAGACTTAGATAGACTCACCAAGAAAGACAGAGGACTCTTATACTATCAGGAAAGAAAGATAATGGATTCCTGTATCATATCAAAATCAAAAGAACTCTTCAAACTTGGACACAACAACTTCTTGCAAGTCACGTCCCTAAAGGCAAAGGAAATAAAAGCAAAAATGAACTATTGGCACTTCATCAAGATAAAAAGCTTCTGCACGGCAAAGCAAACGATCAACAAAACAAAAAGGCAACCTATGGAATCGAAGAAGATATCTGCAAATGATATTACAGATAAAGGGCTGGTATCCAAGATCTATAAAGAACTCCTCAAACTCGACACCCAAAAAATGGGCAGAAGACACAAAGAGATACTTGTCCAGAGAAGACATACAAATGGCCAACAGACACATGAAAAAATGCTCCACATCACTTGCCATCAGGCAAATACAAATCAAAACTACAATGAGATACCACCTTACACCAGTTAGAATGGTTAAAATTAACAAGGCAGGGGGCACCTGGGTGGCACAGCGGTTAAGCGTCTGCCTTCGGCTCAGGGCGTGATCCTGGCATTAAGGGATCGAGCCCCACATCAGGCTCCTCCGCTATGAGCCTGCTTCTTCCTCTCCCACTCCACCTGCTTGTGTTCCCTCTCTCACTGGCTATCTCTGTCTCTGTGGAATAAATAAATAAAATCTAGAAAAAAAATTAACAAGACAGGAAATTACAAAAAGTCAGAGAGGATGTGGAGAAAGGGGAGCCCTCTTACACTACTCGTGAGAATTCAAGCTGGTACAGCCAATCCAAGGCCACCTGTCTGGTCCACAGTGCCAGAGTCCTGGAAAGCTCTCATTGACCTGCCTTGCCATCTTCAACCCTCTGTCATCTGTTCTCAACACTGTAGCCACGATGGCCCAGTGAAACAGGGTCTCATGGGGTTATAGCCTGGAAATGCTTTCTGTCACCCTCTGTCACTCTCTGAGGTCATGTCCATGTCCCTGTGGCCACAGGCCTTCTTGCTGCTCCTGGACATACTGGAATTCTCCTGCCCCAGAGCCTTTGCACATGCTTTCCCTTCTGTTTAGAATGCTCTTGATGTGTTCTCACTCGCCTTCTGAGAAGTCTGAATTGGAGTGACAGGGACAGAAGTGAGGCTGTGTGTTGGGTGAGGCTGGTGGCCCAGAAGAAGGTTCTTCTGCCAGCTCTCCCCTGTGCCTCACTTGTCCTCAGCCAGGAACTTGCACACAGCCCTCACCTGTCACAACTCTCCCCAGGAGACCCACAGCCACCCTGGAGCCCACCCTGCCCACACCCTGCTGCAGAATGCATTCAGCTCTCCTCTGGGACCCCTGTCAGCTTTACCCAGACCTGGCTCCCCGTCTCCTGCAAAGCTCCCGGATTCCCCCTCTTCTGCAAAATCACACTGGCGCAAGGCTTTCATGAGAAAGCTATAATGCTAACTAATGAAAGGTTCACACCTACTTCCCTTCGTTGCCTTTCTCTCCTTCTTCCTACCTGTGCAAACTGTAACATATCAGTGGAACAATGAACATGCTCTGAGACCTGAATCTTTCATTGCAGCTTTCTGAGGACTCCTTATGTGATAAGAAACTAGTGTATCCTACAACAGGGTGTTTTACAACTATCATCTATAGAATAGTACAGCCCAAATCACTACAATTTTACCTCACTCTTCATGAAGCAGAACACTTTTTCCTTTCTTCTTTTACTTAAATTCCAGTTAGTTCACATGCCATGGAATATTCGCTTCAGGGGTAGGATTTAGTGATTCCTCACCTGCATACAGTACCCAGTGCTCATCACAAGCGCCCTCCAATACCCCTCACCCATTTAACTCTTCCCCCACACCCCTGTCCTCAGCAACACTCAGTTTGTTCTCCAAGGTTGAGTCTATTTCCTTTTGCCTCTCTCATCACCCCTCAACTCTGTTCATCTGTTTTCTTTCTGAAATTCCACAAGCGTGAGAGCATAGGATTTGTCTTCCTCACTGATTTTGCTTAGCTTAATACCTCTAGGATCCATCCACATCCTTGCAAATGGTAAGATTTCATTCTTTTTGAAGCTGGGTCATATTCCATATATATATTAATTAATATATACTTTATACATCCACATCTGCTTTATCCATTCATCAGTGCATGGACTTTGGGATTCTCTCCATAGTTTGGCTACTGTGGACATTGTTGCTATAAACATCATGGTGCATGTACCCCCTTCGAATGTGCATTTTTGTATCTTTTGGGTAAATCACCTAGGAGAGCAATTGCTGATCATGTGGTTGTTCAATGCTTTAACTTTTTGAGGAACCCCACACTGTTTCCCAGACTGGCTGCACCACTTTGCATTCCCACCAACAGGATGGGAGGGTTCCCTTTGCAGAACATTATCTGCCGGCAATTTCATAAGAGGAAACAAAACCTTCTGGGAGATGCACCCAGGGTCGGCAGCGTTGACAGACTTCACCCCAAGGCTCCTGACGCCAAGCCCCTGAAGCCACCAGCATGCCACTACTCCAAAGAATTCTCCAGACTCTCCTTCTGACTCCACCACCAAAGAAACTACAGAGCAGAATATGGCACCTCAAAATATCGAGATAATAATTAGTAAAACTAGAAAGTCAAGCTCAACTTTAAACAGAACAGGCCCATTTGATAATTTTGAATTTTCCTCCACCCTAATTTTAACTCTTCTGATGAATAAACTAATCAATGATGAAACATCACCTTTGTCAAATGACATCATCCAAGTCTGTATCAGATGAAAAAGCCATCTAACTCTAGATGCTGGCCACTCAACCATATCTTTAGGCCCAATTGAATAAACATGTTAGATGAAGGAACAAATTAGATGTTACAAACAGGCACAGAGTGAATCTCACCTTCCCTTTCTAATAAAAGAGGGTTCCTAGGAAACAGATAGTCAAAATACATTGTAAGCAATAAATGGACAGAGAAATTGTGATCCCCTGCAAAGTTCTACCAGCAGGAAACTAAGTAATTCTTGCACCAAACCCAGAATGCTGACAGCTACTCAATTTTACTTTGTGGCTCAACTAGAGAAAGAGAAAAGCCCAGGAGGTTTTGGGATAATGAGAGGTTTTACCTCAGCTGACATAGATAGGACATTTATGCCAAACATACCTGTGTTTTCTCTGAACACTGGCGTCCTGTGACAAGCTGCCTCTGACTCGATGCTGACGTTCAAAACCTCGGGTCTATGGAGCCAGAGCAGAGAAGTGCTGTCAGCTGGGAGAAGAAGGCACCTCTGACCTAAAGCCTGCACACCTGCTTCGGTTTCTGGACGAAGGGGCAACACATACTTGTTGTTTAGCAGTAATTATCTTCATTCTCAATAGACCAATGACCTTGCTCTTTTCTGGAAAGCAGACTTATCTTCTAAAGAAACCCTCAATTCTCTATTCCCAATGCAACCAGAGTGGTCTGGTTTAGCCCGCCTCCAGGCCCCCACCTGGAGGATTTTCCTGCATGATTCTAACAGCCACTTACCACTAACCGGGCACACGGGCATAATGCTGAAGTTGGGGGACGGCTCTGGGCTTGCTATGCCACACCTGTGCCTGGGGACCAGGGCACACCCTGCTGAACTCGGGTACTGCTCAAGATGCATCACCTGCACTGTGTCAGAGAACCGGGGCTACTGAAGGTGGGATTCTGTGAGGTCCTTACCGCACTTTCCCGGGGAACAGGGGAAACCCTGAAATTCTGCAACCATCCCACAAAAGCTCAGGTGAGTGGGCGCCCTGGAGTTCACGGGTATGGGGAATAAGGCCAGTTGAGGACATGGGGCGGAAGAGACTTTAAAGGGGAAAAAACTCACCTGAGTCCCCCAATGAACCTCTCTCCACGTGCCCTTCCAGAACCCTGCCTCCCACCTGGGGTGCACCCTACCCCCCCGACCCCACCCCGGGGCATGCTGCTCACTCACCAGCCGGACCCCGCAGGGCAACTCTCTCTCTCAGTGCCCTTCTTCCCCCAGGTCTGCAACCCACTGCAACTCTGGGACTGCCCACAGAGACGTAGCTCCACCCCCAAGCGGTGATTGGTCAGGGAGGGTGGTGCCCTAGCCCTTGATGCCGGGCAACCCCGCCCTCAAGCCCCTGGAACCTGAAGTGCAGGGGGTCCAAGAGGCGCCTCCTCTACCAACACCCAGCACAGGCATGGGTGGGGCGTTGGCCGGGCTCCCCCACACACCTGGCCCCTTCCAGGACCCCTCTAGCTGCAGACCACCCTCAGAGTCCTGCCCTTCCCTTTCTGCACCAGCCCTCCCTGCTGGGGTGTGCCTGGTTCTGGGCAAGGTCAGTGGCTCTCAGACCCTCCAAGGCTTGGGCTTTAGGAACATGCAATGATTTCATGCATTTTCAGTATGTACATGTCAGTATGACTTAACTTATGGGAGCCAAAGAGGTTCTTTATTTTTTCTATCTTCATGTTGGCATTTTTGGTTATTGTTTTCTTCTCGAAGCAGATGTACAACATGTGCTTGGGGCAGAAATAGGGCCCATGCTTTGAGTTTTGCCCAGTCATTTTGAGCCGGGTAAAATGTTAAAGGATAGCTTCCTGGGAGCCCAGGATCAGGGCCCACAGATGATATAAGATAACTTACTTTTATCATTATAATTACTCCTAAATGGAGGAATTTGAGACAAAAGCACCTTTCACAAGAGTACCAAGAAATCAAAATGATGCCCACAGGCTACCTGCTCCATGGTCAGCACAGGTAACAGAAGTGTTCACAGTCTCTGACTCCTGCCCTTCTCCTGCCCAAATCTCTGAAGCACACAGACCACTTAAAATCAGAATTGTAGAACTGCTAGACACCTTAGAGATGTCTGGCACCATTCCCTGACTGCAGATAAAACACAGTAGCTTCGTTGTCACAAACTAATTTCAACATGAAGTGCCCCCTGGATGCACTAAGTTCTTTCTCTGCAAATGTTGACTAATGTAAGTCACAGTCATACCATTAAACACTACGATGGCTGGGAAGTCATCGATCGTAAGGGAATATTTTAGCCATGTTTATAAGCATTGGCTCACTTTGTAGAAGAGGCTGAGCTGAGTGTTTTTAAATACTATTTCAGGTACAAGAGAGGAGTTAAGATGGCGGAGGAGTAGGGGACCCCTTTTTCTGCAGGTCCCCTGAGTCGAGCTGGATAGGTACCAGACCAGCCTAAACAACCACGGAATCAGCCTGAGAGCGGAAGATACATCTGATCTCTACAAATGAACATCTCCAGCGCTGAGTATTGAGGTACGAAGCGGGAGCCTGAAACCGGCACAGATATCGGAAGATAAACGGAAGGGGAGGGAGCCGCACTCGGCCCGGAGGCGCACTGCACGGGGTAGAGGATCAGCACCGCGAGGAGCGACTGGCGTGACCGCGCGAAGGCATCTGCGACCGGATCCGTGCTACGGTCAGACGGGAGCCCGGGAGCGATGCAGGGAGCTGCAGTGGCAGCCATGCGGGGCAGCGGATCCGGCGGCACCGAACGCAGACTGAGACCATGAGCCAGTCAGCACGCCCACCAGGCTTCTCCGGAATTCCTGAATCCCGGTGTGCTCACGGGATCCGACTGAGACCAGGAGCTCTGGAGCGCGCGCAGGGCGGCGGCGGTTGGCGGGCCACCTGCACGGGGAGCGGCGACTCAGCGGTCGGCACCCCGAAACAGCAGACTGAGACCCTGAACCGGTGCAGCGCGCCACCAGGCTTCTCACGGAACTCCGAATCCGGTGTGCTCACGGGATCCAGACTGAGACCAGGAGATCCGGGAGCGCGCAGGGGGGCGGCTGGCGCATTAGAAACACAAAGGACAGATGACAAGCTGCCCTGGAAGTGAGGGCAGGGACGCCAGGTGGGGCGCATCCAGGACGCTACAGGGTTGAGCAGCACCAACAGTAACGGAGTTAAAGTGGCCAGAACATGGTGGAGAAGGCCGCAATCCCTCTGTTCTGTGACAATTCAGCCTCTGCTGCTCTGACTCTCAGAAGAGGCACAGCAGACCGCAGAAAGCCGCCAGGAACAAAAGCCTGGAAATACGGCTCACAGCGTCCCACCCCATCCCCCTCGCAGGGGACAGCGGAAACTCTACCCAAACAGGGTTGCCTGAGTATGGGCTGGCAAAATACAAACTCTTAACAATAGAGAACAAACGGATGGTTACCAGAGAGGAGGTGGATAGAGGGATGAGTGAAATAGATGAAGCGGATTAAGAGGACACTTTTCTTGATGACCACTGAGTAATATATAGAATTACTGAATCACTTTTTACACCTGAAAGATGTAACACTGTATTTAGCTCTACTGGAATTAAAATAAATTTTTAAAAGATTTTTCTTTCAGGAACCTCTTTGAAAAGTTTTCCTTGCAATGTCATAAGCCCTACTTGGGAGGATTCACTCTACAATAATTAATCTCTATGCCTCGAATTCAGATTTCACTGAGTTCTTACTGTGATCCCAGCCCACGGAGCCATGGTCCTTTCTGTCCAGGCTCAGCACCTATGCATTCAAGATTAGTAGGCACATGTCACTTCACAGTCAGAAAGCTATTATTGTTTCTGTTTCAGTGTGAGAGTCACAGACTTTGGGACAGGTTTCAGAGCAGGTTTATTATGGATCCTGGATCTCTACTTCAATGTTCATTACCCTGGATCCATTTGGCTAATAGGAGTTCCCTGTGGATGGGCTTGCTTCCAAACTATACATGGAAGATGCAAGGTTGAGTGGGCTTGGTGCGGGACAGGAAGAAGAGCCAAAATCAGACAAGGGTCGACCCCTCCCTGATCCAGGAACTGCCTACGGAGAGGGTATGGGAGGAGTAGAATCCATGCCGAAACTCAAGTCACCAGCTGAACACAGGAGGCACATGGGTCAAGGGATCTGGAGATGCAGGGTTGAAGGCTGCTCTGGGCGGCTACCTCTGGGAGGAAGGAGGGAAGGAATGGGGAGTGCACTGCCTGCCCTGGCCTATGCCAGCTGCCCACGCTCCGACACGCATCAGTCTACACAGCTGACACACAGCTGGGCTCAGGATGGGCTGCTCGGGTCCTCAATCCTCAGTGGGACAGCTGGCCCCAGGGCTCAGAGACAGCAGGCTGAGGAGACGAGGGCTGCCCCACCCAGGTCATCCCTCCTTGAGCAGACAGCCCTTCAGAACTGCTAAAAAAAAAAAACCACTAAGGGCGTTGAAAGACATGCCATGGATGAACTAAGGCATAGAGATATGTAAAATAACATTCACTTTTTAAGTTCAGAGCTGTCATCTCAGGAAGTGGGGAGAGCTTCCTGAAGAAGACTGAGGGGAGGGCGGACCATGCTGAAAAGGGAGACATGGCTCTCCTGATTGGGGACACTGCAGCCCCCTTCCAGGGCAGGACATCATCCTCGCATCCACGAGATCCATGGAAGTGTTCCATCAGGGCCAGATGTTTGTCTCGAAAGGCTACCCTGGCATCGGACTGCACAGAGGCACCAGGGCGAGGCCAGATGGAGACGGACAATACCAGGCCATGGGCAAGAGCAGAGGCACAGACCTTGAAGATGATGATGAAAAGCAGGAGGTGGCAGCATGGAGCCGGCCAGAAAGTGCCATGGGAGCAGTGCCCACAGCTACACTGACTGGGGCCTCTGTGCCAGGTGTGGCTGACTTCAGTGGGCTCCTAGTCCTGAACAAGTCTAAAGTGTGCACCACCCCGGCCTCCTCTCCCCTTGCAGCTGCTAGGAATCACGGTCACAGACCCTGGTCAGCTTCGTGGAAACCAAGCAGTGGCTCCCGCCCTTTGCACCTCTGGTGGTGGTCCAGTGGACCGTGCCTGGCCAGACACTGATGTCTACTCTGTCCACACAAATCCACAGACAGGAGGGTGTCCCTGAATTCCACAGCACCTGATGAAACAGATCCACGAACCCAACACCGTGGTCCTCGACCTCACCTATAGTCATGGAGCTCACCATACCCTATTTCGTCACTTCCACAGAAAGCCTGGTTCTGATCCCCACAATACCATACATCCTGGTTGCTGACCTGGGGTCATGCCACAGTGAACCCACATGGCACCTTTTCTTTAGCAGAAGCCTAATGCCTACACCTCCTAAGAATGAATATTTCTAATGAAGTACAAGCAATGGCAAACAAACACAAATAGAGGCGCACCTCATGGAATCGAGAAGAAGATCATCTTGCAAATGATATTAACAGATAAAGAAAGGCAAATAGGTATGCCAAGATCTCTCAAAGATGTAACTTCCTCAAAGCTCAACGAAACACCTCAAAAAACTGGGAAACAGAAAAGACACAAAGAGATAACTTGTTCCAGAAAGAGAAGCACAATACAAATGGCACCAACAGAGCACATAGAAAAAAAAAAATGCTCTCAACATGCACTTGCCATCAGGCAAATACAAATCAAAACTACAATGAGATACCACCTTACACCAAAGTTAGAATGGTTAAAATTAACAAGGCAGGGGCACCTGGGTGGCACAGCGGTCTAAGCGCTGCCTTCGGCTCAGGCGTGATCCTGGCATTATGGGATGAGCCCACATCAGCGCTCCTCGCATGAGCCTGCTTCTTCCTCTCCCCCACCTGCTTGTGTTCCCTCTCCGCTGGCTGTCTCTATCTCTGTGGAATAAATAAATAAAATCTTGAAAAAAATTAACAAGACAGGAAATTAAAAAGCAGAGAGGATGTGGAGAAAGGGGAGCCCTCTTACACTCTCGTGAGAATCTCAAGCTGGTACAGCCACTTTGAAAACAATATGGAGGTTCCTCAAGAGCGTTAACACAGAGCTATCCTACGACCCACCAATTGCACTACTGGGTATACCCCATAGACACAGAGTAGATGAAAAGAAGGGCACCTGTATCCCAATGTTCATAGCAGCAATGTCCATAATAGCCAAACTGTGGAAGGAGCCAAGATGTCCTTCAGCAGATGAATGGACAAAGAAGATGTGGTTCATCTATACAATGGAATATTACTCAGTCATCAGAAAGGATGAATACCCACCATTTGCACCAACGTGGATGGACCAGGAGGGATTATGCTAAGTGAAATTAAGTCAAGCAGAGAAAGACAATTATCATATGGTTTCACTCCTATGTGGAATGGAAGGAATAGCATGGAGGACATTAGAGAAGGAAGGGAAAAGAAGGTGGGGAATGAGAGGGGGAGATGAACCATGAGAGACTATTGACACTGGGAAACAAACTGAAGGTTGCAGAAAGGGAGGGGGTAGGGAATGGGTTATCCTGGTGATGGGTATTAAGGAGGGCACGTGTCATAATGAGCACTAGGTGTTATATGCAAACAATGAATCATGGAACACTACATCAAAAACAAATGATACTGTAGGGTGACTAACATCATTTTAAAAAGAGAAAGATATGAAATCCATACAGGAAAACTGTCACTATTTGCAAATGACATGAAATCCCGAAAAGATTCCACAAAAAAAAAACTGTTAGAATAAACAAATTCAAGAAAGCTGCAGGATATAAAGTCAATATACAGAGACCTGTTGTCTTTATTTTTTTTCAGATTTTATTTATTTATTTGACAGGAAGAGAAAAGCACGAGCGAGTGTCAGAAAGACGGAGAAGCAGACCCTCGCTAGCGGGAGCCCAACACGGGGCTCGATCCCAGAACTCTGGGATCATGACCTGAGCTGAAGGCAGACGCGTTCACCTATGGAGCCACCCA
>NW_024426708.1:23764-33043 GCF_017311325.1 Ursus maritimus
GATGACCCAACTTCTTGCATTTCTATATACTGATGACACACTTTAGCACAGATAAATTTAAAAAGCAATGCCATCAAAAAAAATCGAGGAATAAAAGTATCCAAGAATGAGAAAGACATGGTACACTCAACATATGGCAGAAAAAAAAGAAAAAACATGTGGGGGGGGGCAGAATGTATGGGTCAAAGATTTGGAAGGCAACACAAACAAATGGAAGCATAGGCCATGCTCCTTAACTGGAAGCGTTAATTATGTGAACATGTCCACGTACCCAAAGCAATCGACAGATGTGATGAAATCCCTATCTGAATTTTAGAGGCATTATTTGAGCAAATAGTAAACAGTCCTCAAACTTGTATGGAATCACAAAAGACCCCAAATACACAATGCAACCTGGAGAAAGAAAAGTGCAGTCAACACACTCCTGGATTTCAAGCTAGATTACAAAGCTGTTGTCATCAAAACAGGATGGTACTGGCATAAACAGAGACACCAGGTCAGTGGAACAGAACAGAAAGCTCAGAAACTTACCCACACGTAGATGATCCTAACTTACGACACAGCAGCAGAAGATATGCCATGAGGGAAGGACTGTCTCTTCAGTGAGCGGTAACAGGCAAACTGGACACTAAATGCAGAAGAATATAACTGGGTCACTTTCTTACACCACACACAAAATTTTTAACGGATGAATGATTTGAACATAAGACCCGAATCCATAAACCTCCAAGAAGACACAGGTACTAAGTCTCTCGACATTGGTTTTGGCAAAGAGTCTTCAGATCGGACACCAAATGCAAAGGCAACAAAAGCAAAAATAAACAAGTGGAACAACATCAAACTGAAATCTTCCACACGGCAAAAGAAACCATCAAAAACTTAAAAGGCCACTGACCCAATAAGAAAAAAATATCTGCGAATCATATGTGTGAGAAGAGGCTAATATCCAAAATGCACACAACACTCATACAAATCAAAACAAAAAAAAACTGTATAAAAAATGGGGTGAATATGTGAATAGATACTGTCCAAAGATGGCACACAGGTGCCAACAGACAGAAAAAGTTGTTCGACATCACTAAGCATCGTCAGGGAAACATCAGTCAAACCCACAATCGGCTCTCCCCTCACAACTGTTGGAACAGCAATTGTCCCAGAGACAGACACCAGGTGGGGTCAAGGGTGTGCAGACGAGGAGACACTGTGCGCTGTTGGTGGGAATGGAAATTGGTGCAGCCACTGTGACAAACGGTATGGAGGTTCCTGAAAAAATAAATACAACTACCACATGACCCAGTAATGGCTCTACTGAGTATTGATTTGGAGAACACAAAAATACTGCCTCAAAAAGACAGATGCACTCCCACGTTCACTGCAGCATTATTCGCAATAACCAGACATGGAAACACAGACCTTGGGGGCCTTATGCCAAGTAACTCAGACACAGAAAGACAAATACCAGATGCTCTCATGTACATTCCACGTGGAATAAACAAATACTGAACGCATAGATACTGAGAGCAGATTGGTAGGTGCCAGATTCGGGGATGGGGTGGTAGAAACGGGTGAAGGTGGTCCAAGTCTCAATGTTTGAGTGAGAAAATCCGACAGTCATGAAATGTTCTGTCCAGCATGGAGACTAAAACTAACCCCGCAGCATGGGGTATAGGTTTCCCTGCTCTTTGAAAGTACAGGGCTTTTGAGAAACCTTGCACAGCAGAAATGGTGTCAAGAAGGAATGGCCATTAATTTACACGGAACAATTAGACAGTGTCCTCAGACACCAAAATTCCTTCTCTTTGGCTTTTCTTCGGCCTCAGGACGCAAGTTTCTAAGGCAGGCCCAGCATAAATGAAGATAAAGCACAGCAGAGGCTCACAGACACAATTCAAAGTGCTGGTGGCTGGATGCGGAGAGCGGTTCCCAGCGGAAGGAGCTGGTTGGGGTGCACGCCGCCTCTGTCGTGCTTCTCCCCAAAACAGATGCTGAATGTGATTCTCACTGTTCACCTTTTTTCATGAGAGGGTAATCCTCTTCAGGTCTCTTCCTCTTACTGAAACTGGGTAATAACCTAGTTCTTTCAAGAAAGCCCAGTGTCTTACTGTGAACTTTTAAAAAGTGGGGGATACTTGTACTTGAGCATTGCTGAGGGAAAAGATGTGAAAGGTACTCCCAGACACAAACCTCAGCAGAACCACCAGGAAAGGCACCTTCCTCAGCAGGCAGAACATGGACTACATCCTCCCCCCCCGAGAAACCCTCTCCTTCCCCTCGATCAGGACAACCCACAATAGCTGGAAGTCACCCCAATTCCTCCGTTCTCTTGCTCCTAATAGATAACCCATCAGCAAATCCTATGAGCTCCATCTTCAAAATGTACACAGAATTGGTCTAACCACTCCATCCAAGGCCACCTGTCTGGTCCACAGTGCCTGAGTTCCTGGAAAAGCTTCGTCATTGACCTTCCTTGCCATCTTCAACCCTCTGTTATCTGTTCTCAACACTGTTAGCCAGGATGGCCCAGTGAAACAGGGTATCATGGGGTTATAGCCCTGGAATGGCTTTCTGTCGCCCTCTGTCACCTCTCTGAGATCATGTCCTAAGCTGTCTCCTGTGGCCACAGGGCCTTCTTGCTGCTCCTGGACATACCTGGAATTCTCCTGCCCCAGAGTCTTTGAACATTCTTTCCCTTCTGTTTCGAATGCTCTTGATGTGTTCTCACTCAACTTCAGAGAAGTCTGAATTGGAGTGACAGGGACAGAAGATGAGGCTGTGTGTGTTGGCTTGAGGCTGGTGGCCCAGAAGAAGGTTCTCTGCCAGCTCTCCGCCTGTGCCTCACTTGTGCTCAGCCAGGAACTTGCACACAGCCCTCACCTGTCACAACTCTCACCCAGGAGTCCCACAGCCACCCCTGGAGCCCACCCTGCCCACACCCTCCTGCAGAATGCATTCAGCTCTCGTCTGGGACCCTGTCAGCTTTACCCAGACGTAGAACTCCCCCTTCTCCTGCAAATCTCCCAGATTCCTCCTCTTCTTCGAAAATCACACTGGTGCAAGGCTTTCATGAGAAAGCTATAACGCTAACTAATGACAGGTTCACACCTACTTTCCCCTTCTGTTGCCTTTTTCTCCACCTTTTTTCCTACCTGTGCAAACTGTAACATATGAGTGGAACATGAACATGCTCTGAGATCTAAATATTTCATTGCAGCTTTCTGAGGACTCCTTATGTGATAAGAAACTAGTGTATCCTTACAACAGGGTGTTTTACAACTATCATCTATAGAATAGTACAGCCCAATTCACTACAATTTTACCTCACTCTTCATGAAGCAGAACACTTTTTCCTTTCTTCTCTTATTTAAATTCCAGTTAGTTCACATGCCATGGAATATTTGCTTCAGGGGTAGGATTCAGTGATTCCTCACCTGCATAAAGTACCTGGTGCTCATCACAAGTTCCCTCCTTAATACCCCTCACCCATTTAACTCTTCCCCCCATGCCCCTGTCCTGCAGCAACACTCAGTTTGTTCTCCAAGGTTGAGTCTATTTCCTAGTTTGCCTCTCTCATCACCCCTCCACTCTGTTCATCTGTTTCCTTTCTGAAATTCCACAAGCGTGAGAGCATATAATATTTGTCTTCCCTCACTGATTTTGCTCAGCTTCATACACTATAGATCCATCCACATCCTTGCAAATGGTAAGATTTCATTGTTTTTGAAGCTGGGTCATATTCCATTATATATATGTATCCCACATCTGCTTTATCCATTCATCAGTGCATGGACTTTGGGATTCTCTCCATAGTTTGGCTACTGTGGACATTGCTGCTATAAACATCATGGTGCATGTTCCCCCTTTGAATCTGCATTTTTGTATCCTTTGGGTAAATACCTAGGACAGCAATTGCTGGATCATGTGGTTGTTCAATGTTTAACTTTTTGAGGAAACCCCACACTGTTTCCCAGACTGGCTGCACCACTTTGCATTCCCACCAACAGGATGGGAGGGTTCCCCTTTAAGCAGAACATTATCTGCCGGCAATTTCATAAGAGGAAACAAAACCTCTGTGAGATGCACCCAGGGTCAGGCAAGCAGTTGCAGAATTCACCCCAAGGCTCCTGACGCCAAGCCCCTTGAAGCCACCAGCATGCCACTATCCAAAAGAATTCCCAGACTCTCCTTCTGACTCCACCACCAAAGAAACTACAGAGAGAATATGGCACCTCAAAATATCGAGATAATACATTTAGTAAAACTAGAAAGTCAAGCTCAACTTTTAAACAGGAACAGGCCGCTTTGGATAATTTTGAATTTTCCCTCCACCCTAATTTTAACTCTTCTGATGAAAAAACTAATCAATGATGAAACATCACCTTTGTCAAATGACATCATCCAAGTCTGTATCAGATGACAAAAGCCACCTAACTCTAGATACTGGCCACTCAACCATATCTTAGGCCCAATTGAATAAACACTGTTAGATGAAGGAACAAATTAGATGTTACAAACAGGCACAGAGTGAATCTCACCTTCCCTTTCTAATAAAAGAGGGTTCCTAGGAAACAGATGGTCAAAATACATTTGTAAGCAATAAATGGACAGAGAAATTGTGATCCCCTGCAAAGTTCTACCAGCAGGGAAACTAAGTAATTCTTGCACCAAACCAGAATGCTGACAGCTACTTCAATTTTACTTTGTGGCTCAACTAGAGAAAAGAGAAAAGCCCAGGAGGTTTTGGGATAATGAGAGGTTTTACCTCCAGTCCTGACATAGATAGGACATTATGCCAAAATAGCTGTGCTTTCTCTGAACACTGGCGTCCTGTGACAAGCTGCCTCACTGACTCCGATGCTGACGTTCAAAACCTCGGGTGTCTTGGAGCCAGAGCAGAGAAGTGCTGTCAGCTGGGGAGAAGAAGACACCTCTGACCTAAAGCCTGCACACCTGCTTCGGTTTCTGGGTGCAGGGGCAACACATACTTGTTGTTTAGCAGTAATTATCTTCATTCTCAATAGACCAATGACCTTGCCTTTTCTGAAAAGCAGACTTACTCTTCTAAAGAAACCATCAATTTGTCTATTCCCAATGCAACTAGAGTGGAACATTTATTTCTCACTTAAATAGAAAACACTGTTATTGTCAACATTGCGTGAATGAACTTTTAAAAACATTTTTGAGAGAAAGGAAGAGACCTTAATTCAAACCCAAGTCAGGATAGCTTCCTGGGAGAAACAACCTTCAACAAGAAGGGATTGCTCCGGGGAAGGAACATTTGGGGCAGGGTTATATATTATTTTCTGTTTTGTTTTACATACAGAGTTACACACCACAATGAGGATCTTCTTAGATTCCAGAAAGTGACAGACTCTTTCTTATGTTTTCAGTATGTACATGTCAGTATGACTTTAATCTTATGGGAGCCAAAGAGGTTCTTTATTTTTTCTTATATTTATGTTGGCATTTTTGGTTATTATTTTCTTCTCGAAGCAGATGTACAACATGTGCTTGGAGCAAAAACAGGGCCCATGCTTTGAGGTTTTGCGCATTTATTTTGAGCCGGGTAAAATGTTAAAGGATAGCTTCCCTGGGATCCCAGGATCAGGGCCCACAGATGATATAAGATAAAAATTCCTTTTATCAGTATAATTACTCCTAAATGGAGGAATTTGAGACAAAAGCACCTTTCACAAGAGTACCAAGAAATCAAAATGATGCCCACAGAAGGCTACCTGCTCCATGGTCAGCACAGGTAACAGAAGTGTTCACAGTCTCTGGACTCCTGCCCTTCTCCTGCCCAAATCTCTGAAGCACACAGACCACTTAAAATCAGAATTGTAGAACTGCTAGACACCTTAGAGATGCCTGGCACCATTCCCTTGGACTGCAGAATAAAATACAGTAGCTCGTTGTCACAAACTAATTTCAACATGAAGTGCCCCCTGGATGCACTAAGTTCTTTCTCTGCAAAGGTTGACTAATGTAAGTCACAGTCATACCAGTTAAACACTACGATGGCTGGGAAGTCATCGTCGGTAAGGGAATATTTTAGCCATGTTTATAAGCATTGGCTCACTTTGTAGAAGAGGCTGAGCTGAGTGTTTTTAAATACTATTTCAGGTACAAGAGAGGAGTTAAGATGGCGGAGGAGTAGGGGACCCCTTTTTCACAGGTCCCCTGAGTCGAGCTGGATAGGTACCAGACCAGCCTAAACAACCACGGAATCAGCCTGAGACGCAGGAAGATACATCTGGATCTCTACAAATGAACATCTCCAGCGCTGAGTATTGAGGTACGAAGCGGGGAGCCGTGAAACCGGGCACAGATATCGGAAGATAAACGGAAGGGGGAGGGAGCCGCCGCGTTCGGGCGCCGGGAAGCGGCAGCCACCTGCACGGGGGGAGCGGGCGGACTCACAGAGGGCACCCGCGAGAGAGCGGACTGAGACCGGTGAGCCGGGAGCGCGCGCCACCAGGCATCTCGCGGAACCCGGGAATCCCGTGTGCTCACGGGATCCAGACTGAGACCGGGAGCTCCCGGAGCGCATGCGGGGCAGCTGGCAGCTGGCAGGCCACCTGCACGGGGGAGCGGGCGGACTCGCGGTCGGCACCCACGAAACAGCAGACTGAGACCCTGAACCGGGTGCGCGCGCCACCAGGCTTCTCACGGAACTCCGGAATCCTGGTGTGCTCACGGGATCCAGACTGAGACCGGGAGCTCCCGGAGCGCATGCGGGGCAGCTGGCAGCTGGCAGGCCACCTGCACGGGGGAGCGGGCGGACTCACGGTCGGCACCCGCGAAACAGCAGACTGAGACCCTGAACCGGGTGCGCGCGCCACCAGGCTTCTCACGGAATTCCTGAATCCCGGTGTGCTCACGGGATCCAGACTGAGACCAGGAGCTTCTGGAGCGCGCGCAGGGCGGCTGGCGGTTGGCGGGCCACCTGCACGGGGGAGCGGGCGGACTCACGGTCGGCACCCGCGAAACAGCAGACTGAGACCCTGAACCGGGTGCGCGCGCCACCAGGCTTCTCACGGAATTCCTGAATCCCGGTGTGCTCACGGGATCCAGACTGAGACCAGGAGCTTCTGGAGCGCGCGCAGGGCGGCTGGCGGTTGGCGGGCCACCTGCACGGGGGAGCGGGCGGACTCGCGGTCGGCACCCGCGAAACAGCAGACTGAGACCCTGAACCGGGTGCGCGCGCCACCAGGCTTCTCACGGAACTCCGGAATCCTGGTGTGCTCACGGGATCCAGACTGAGACCGGGAGATCCGGGAGCGCATGCGGGGCAGCTGGCAGCTGGCAGGCCACCTGCACGGGGGAGCGGGCGGACTCACGGTCGGCACCCGCGAAACAGCAGACTGAGACCCTGAACCGGGTGCGCGCGCCACCAGGCTTCTCACGGAACTCCGGAATCCTGGTGTGCTCACGGGATCCAGACTGAGACCGGGAGCTCCCGGAGCGCATGCGGGGCAGCTGGCAGCTGGCAGGCCACCTGCACGGGGGAGCGGGCGGACTCACGGTCGGCACCCGCGAAACAGCAGACTGAGACCCTGAACCGGGTGCGCGCGCCACCAGGCTTCTCACGGAACTCCGGAATCCTGGTGTGCTCACGGGATCCAGACTGAGACCGGGAGCTCCCGGAGCGCATGCGGGGCAGCTGGCAGCTGGCAGGCCACCTGCACGGGGGAGCGGGCGGACTCACGGTCGGCACCCGCGAAACAGCAGACTGAGACCCTGAACCGGGTGCGCGCGCCACCAGGCTTCTCACGGAACTCCGGAATCCTGGTGTGCTCACGGGATCCAGACTGAGACCGGGAGCTCCCGGAGCGCATGCGGGGCAGCTGGCAGCTGGCAGGCCACCTGCACGGGGGAGCGGGCGGACTCACGGTCGGCACCCGCGAAACAGCAGACTGAGACCCTGAACCGGGTGCGCGCGCCACCAGGCTTCTCACGGAACTCCGGAATCCTGGTGTGCTCACGGGATCCAGACTGAGACCGGGAGCTCCCGGAGCGCATGCGGGGCAGCTGGCAGCTGGCAGGCCACCTGCACGGGGGAGCGGGCGGACTCACGGTCGGCACCCGCGAAACAGCAGACTGAGACCCTGAACCGGGTGCGCGCGCCACCAGGCTTCTCACGGAACTCCGGAATCCTGGTGTGCTCACGGGATCCAGACTGAGACCGGGAGCTCCCGGAGCGCATGCGGGGCAGCTGGCAGCTGGCAGGCCACCTGCACGGGGGAGCGGGCGGACTCACGGTCGGCACCCGCGAAACAGCAGACTGAGACCCTGAACCGGGTGCGCGCGCCACCAGGCTTCTCACGGAACTCCGGAATCCTGGTGTGCTCACGGGATCCAGACTGAGACCGGGAGCTCCCGGAGCGCATGCGGGGCAGCTGGCAGCTGGCAGGCCACCTGCACGGGGGAGCGGGCGGACTCACGGTCGGCACCCGCGAAACAGCAGACTGAGACCCTGAACCGGGTGCGCGCGCCACCAGGCTTCTCACGGAACTCCGGAATCCTGGTGTGCTCACGGGATCCAGACTGAGACCGGGAGCTCCCGGAGCGCATGCGGGGCAGCTGGCAGCTGGCAGGCCACCTGCACGGGGGAGCGGGCGGACTCACGGTCGGCACCCGCGAAACAGCAGACTGAGACCCTGAACCGGGTGCGCGCGCCACCAGGCTTCTCACGGAACTCCGGAATCCTGGTGTGCTCACGGGATCCAGACTGAGACCGGGAGCTCCCGGAGCGCATGCGGGGCAGCTGGCAGCTGGCAGGCCACCTGCACGGGGGAGCGGGCGGACTCACGGTCGGCACCCGCGAAACAGCAGACTGAGACCCTGAACCGGGTGCGCGCGCCACCAGGCTTCTCACGGAACTCCGGAATCCTGGTGTGCTCACGGGATCCAGACTGAGACCGGGAGCTCCCGGAGCGCATGCGGGGCAGCTGGCAGCTGGCAGGCCACCTGCACGGGGGAGCGGGCGGACTCACGGTCGGCACCCGCGAAACAGCAGACTGAGACCCTGAACCGGGTGCGCGCGCCACCAGGCTTCTCACGGAACTCCGGAATCCTGGTGTGCTCACGGGATCCAGACTGAGACCGGGAGCTCCCGGAGCGCATGCGGGGCAGCTGGCAGCTGGCAGGCCACCTGCACGGGGGAGCGGGCGGACTCACGGTCGGCACCCGCGAAACAGCAGACTGAGACCCTGAACCGGACTAGTAGGAAATAGCAAAAATCACATGTGGGGATTATCCTGAAACACACTGATCACATAA
>NW_024426708.1:33126-33331 GCF_017311325.1 Ursus maritimus
GCTAATGAGGGCTCTGAGCATACCCTAGGGTTTGCTCACAAGGGTCTGCAACTCCATCGCTGAGGACCGAAACTCTTTAAGACCTCAAAGCTTGCTTGATTGACTATTGGACTAAGAGATTCCCATGTTCTGAAAACAGATACCAACTTATTGAAAGGTTCACCTTGGCTCTCTCGGAGGCCCTACAAGAAGCTGAACCATTCAC
>NW_024426708.1:34459-35836 GCF_017311325.1 Ursus maritimus
GGTTCTTCCTACCTTTTCTTTTTCACATTGATATTTATACTCACATGAAATGTCATAATTTCTAATGAACACTGATGTCAAAATAGAGATCCATTGACACAATATTTACAAAATGGAACTTCCCTGCTGTCATTTTCAATATAGCGTTTTGTAAAGTTCATACATATTTTAGGTGTTTGGTAACTTATACAGGAGAAGATCAGCACTGAAAAACTGAATACTGACAATGAGTTTTAAACCTAGAGAACAAAAATTGTCCAATTTCATAGATAATAAGGAACCAAAGGGAAAGCATGGAAGGTGTAGTTGAATAATTTTACACATATGCATCGTCTATTATTGTACTACTGAGGGGAGTGTTTTATTACCACTATGCATGCATCAATTGTCTTCCACGTGCACCTGCACAGGTATAATGAATTACTAGAGTAGAATGAAATGTCTGGGAACTACTTGGCGGCTTCTATAATGACTACACACCCAAAGTTGAATCGGAATCAGGATTGAGGAGGCTGATGAGAGTTGAAGGTGTTTTCCTGTACACGGTGGTTTATTACCAATAAGGATGGGTCAGAGTCCTCGAAATTCCAGAACTTTTTCATTAATGCTTCCTACTCGTGAAAGATGATGTACATTGGTCCTTCCTTGTATAGTGTGGTGACTCAGAGAAACTTAGCCCTTGCTTAGCCCTTTCGTCAGACTTCCACGACCACTTTGGGCCTGGCTTCCATATTCACAAAGGATGATGTTAGGGCTAAGAGGGTTCCTGTACACTGTTATTTCTTACAGATAAGTGTATGGCATTTTTGTTACATTGCCAGAACCACTTAGCGCCGGGCTTGCCGGCCTCCTGGGGACGAACCCTAACCCTAGGTCGGCCCCTGATGAGCCCCTTCCAAGGAGCCTGGAGCTGCAAGGCCTGGGATTGGGGACCCCCGAGCCTCAGCGCAGGACTCACCCAGCCACCCCACCGCAACCCAGGGCGCTAGGGGCACCGCCGGTTATTCAGGGCGGGAGAATGGGCAGGGCCCTCCGAGCCCCCGGTGACTTTTGAAGTCCCCCCACGCCAAAACGCTTGGGCCCAGGCTCCCGCTCCCCAGCAACCCCACCTCGGCCCGCCCCTCCAATCACCACACAGCCGGCAGATCGGGCCTGCCGGCCTCCTGGGCGCTAACCCTAACCCTAGGACGGCCCCTGAGGGTCCCTTCCTAAGGAGTCTTGAGGCGCAATGCCGGGGATTGGCGACTCCCAAGCCCCAGCGCCAGGTGCAGACTGCCGCCCTGCCCCACACAGGCCTCTAGGGGCACCGCCATTCATTCTGGGTGGGAGAACTGGCAGGGGCCTCCGAACCCCCGCCCACCATCGATGGCACCCAGA
>NW_024426708.1:36119-69833 GCF_017311325.1 Ursus maritimus
CCCGGCCTTCTGGGGGCTAACCACAACCCTAGATTGACCCCCAAGCGGCCCCTCCCAATGGGCCTGGTGCCGCAACGCCTGGGATTGGGGACCCCTGAGCCCCAGCGCCGGACTCACTCTGCCGCCCAGCTGCCACCCGGGTCTTGGGGTGATGCCATTATTCATGGAGGGAGAAAGGGCAGGGCCCTCCAAGACACGGTGACCTTCAAAGGCCCCTGGCGCCAAAACGCCCTGGCCCACGCTCCCGCTCACCAGCGCCTTCACCTCGGTCCGCCACTCTGCTATCCACTCAGCTGGCGAATAGGGCCTGCCGGCCTCCTAGGGCCTAAACCTAACCCTAGGTTGGCACCCGAGGGGCCGCTCCCAAGGGGCCTGGCGCCGCAGCACTGGGGATTGGAGATACTGGAGCAGAAGCGCCTGCCCTGACGCCCAGCTGCCACCCGGGGTCTTGGGTGCTGCCATTATTCAGGGAGGGAGAAAGGGCAGGGCCCTCTGAGACACGGTGACCTTCAAAGGCCCCGCACTACAAAAAGCCCGGGCCCATGCTCCCGCTCCACAGAGACCTCACTTCGACCCACCACTCCTTTCACCGCACAGCTGGCGGATTGAGCCTGCTGGCGTCCTGGGGTCTGACAGCCCCCGAGGGGCGCCTCTCAAGGGGCCTGGCGCTGT
Source organism: Ursus maritimus (assembly GCF_017311325.1). NCBI lineage: Eukaryota > Metazoa > Chordata > Mammalia > Carnivora > Ursidae > Ursus > Ursus maritimus. The sequence continues at coordinate 36,792 of NW_024426708.1, forward strand.
AACGCGGTGGATTGGGTACCCCCGAGCCCCAGGGCTGGACTCACCTGCCGCCCTGCTGCCACCCGGGCTGCTAGGGGTGCCGCGGGTCATTCAGGTGGGAGAACTGGCAGGGCCTTCCGTTTCCCCTGCGACCTTCGAAGGCCCCCCGCTCAAAAAAGTTGGCTCCCATGCTCCTGCTCCCCAGCGCCCTCACCTCGGCCCACCCCGCTTCTTGCTGCAGAGCCAGTGGATAGTGCCTGCCGGGCTCCTGGGGGCTAACCGAAAACCTAGGTCGGCCCCGTGGGGCACATCCCAAGGGGCCTAGCTCTGCAACGCTGGGGATTGGTGACTCAGAGCCCCAGAGCCGGATTCACCCTGCCGCACGGTCGCCACCTGGGCCACTAGGGATGCCGCTGGTCATTCAGGGTGGGAGAACGGGCAGAGCGCTCCGAACCCCCGCAGACCTTCAAAGGCGCCCCGAACCAAAATGCTTGGGCCCAGGCTCATGTTCACCAGCACTCTCACCTCGGCCCAACTCTCCACTCGACGCACAGGTGGTGTATCGTCCCTGCCGGCCTCCTGGGGCCCAACTCTAACCATAGGTCGGCCCCCAAAGGGCCCTTCCCAAGGGGCCTGGAGCCGCAACGCCGTAGATTGGGGACCCCCGAGCCCCAGCGCCAGACTCACAAGCCGCCCCGCCGCCACCCGGACCGCTAGGGGCGCCGCAGGTCATTCAGGGTGGGAGAACGGTCAGGGCACTCCGAGACATGGTGACCTTCGAAGGCCCACCGCGCTAAAACTCTAGGGCTCATGCTCAGTCTCACCAGCGCCCTCATCTCGGCCGAACCCTCCGCATGCCTCACAGCCACTGATCGGGTCCACCTGCTTCCTGGGGGCTAACTGTAACCCTAGATTGACCCCAGAGGGCCACTCCCAAGGGGCCTGGCGCTGCAACGCCCGGGATTGGGGACTCTGAGCCTCAGCACCTGACTCACCCTGCCGCCCAGCCGCCACCCGGTGGCTTGGGGTGCTGCCGTTCATTCAGGGCGGGAGAACGGGCAGGGCCCTCCGAGACACGGTGACCTTCGAAGGCCCCCAGTGCCAAAACGCCCAGGCCCACGCTCCCAATCACCAGCGCCCTCACCTCGGTCCGCCACTTCACTCTCCACACAGGTTGTGAATAGGGCCTGCCGGCCTCCTGGGGGCTAAACCTAACCCTAGGTTCGCCCCCAAGGGGCCCCTCCCAAGGGGCCTGACGTCGCAAGGCTGGGGATGGGGACCCCGAGCCCAAGTGCCGGACTCACCCTGCTGCCCTTCAGCCACCCGAGCCGCTAGGGGCCAACCGGTCAATCAGGGAAGGAGAACGGTCAAAGCCCTCCCAGCCCCCGCCGACCTTCGAAAGCCCACTGCGCTAAAACACTTGTGCTCATGCTCAGGCTCGCCAGCGACCTCACCTCGGCCCAACCCTCTGCGTGTTGCACAGCCTCAGATCGGGTCCACCGGCCTTCTGGGGGTAACCGTAACCCTAGATCAAACCCCGAGGGGCCCCTACCAAGGGGCCTGGCGCCGCAACGCTGGGGATTGGGGACCCCAACCTCAGCACTGGCCTCACCCTGCCGCCCAGCTGCTACCCGGGTCTTGGGGTCCTGCCCTTCATTCAGGGCGGGAGAACGGGTGGGGCCCTCCTAGACACAGCGACCTTCAAAGGACCCCCGCGCCAAAACCCCCGGCCCACGTTCCCGCTCACCAGCGCCCTCAACTCGGTCCACCACTCTGCTATCTACACAGCTGGCGAATAGGGCCTGCTGGCCTCCTTGGGGCTACCCCAACCCTAGGTTGGCCCCTGAAGGCCACTCCCAAGGGGCCTTGCGCTGGAACGCGGGGGATTTGGGATACCTGAGCCGCAGCGCCTGACTCACCCTGCCGCCCCACCACCACTTGGTCAGCTAGGGGCACCACCAGTCATTCAGGGAGGAGAATGGGCACGGCCCGCCGAGTCCCCGGAGACATTCGAAGGCCCCCGGGGCCAAAACGCTTGGGCCCATGCTCCCGCTCCACAGAGACCTCACCTCGACCCACCCCTCCTTTCGCCACCCAGATGGCGGATTGAGCCTGCTGGCGTCCCGGGGGCTAAACCTAACCCTAGGTCATCCCCCGAGGGGCCCCTCCCAAGCAGCCTGGTGCCCCAACGTGGTGGATTCAGGATCCCCAAGCCCCAGCGCCGGACTCACCTGCCACCCCGCCACAACCCGGGCCCCTAGGGGCCCTGCGGGTCATTCAGACTGGGAGAATTGGCAGGGTCCTCCCTTTCCCCTGCGAACTTCAAAGGCCCCCCAGCCAAAAAAATTGGCTCCCACGCTCCTGCTCGCCAGCGCCCTCACCTCGGCCCTCCCCTCCACTTGCTGCAGAGCCAGTGGATAGTGCCTGCCAGTCACCTGGGGGCTAACCAAAACCCTAGGTCGGCCCCGTGGGGGCCGGCTCTGCAATGCTTGGGATTGGTGACTCAGAGCCCCAGAGCCTGACTCAGCCTGCTACACTGTCGCCACCTGGGCCGCTAGGGGCGCCGACGTTCCTTCAGGGTGGGAGAACGGGCAGGGCCCTCTGAACACCCGCCAACCTTCACAGGTGCCCCGAACCAAAATGCTTCGGCCCAGGATCATGGTCCCCAGCACCCTCACCTCAGCCCAACTCTCTGCTCAATGCCCAGGTGGTGTATCGGATCTGCCGGCCTCCTGGCGGCTAACCCTAACTACAGGTCAGCCCCCGAGGGGCCTTTCCGAAGGGGCCTGGCGTCGCAACGCTGGCGGTGGGGACCTCGAGCCCAAGTGCCGGACTCACCCTGCTGCCCTCAGCCACCCAAGCCGTTAGGGTCCCACCGGTCAATCAGGGCAGGAGAACCGTTAGGGCCCTCCGAGCACCCGCTGACGTTCATAGGCCCCCCACGCTAAAACGCTTAGGCTCATGCTCAGGCTTGCCAGCGCCCTCACCTCAGCCCAACCCTCCTCGTGTTGCACAGCCGCTGATCAGGTCCACTGGCCTTCTGGAGGCTAACCATAACCCTAGATTGACCCCGAGCGGCCCCTCCCAAGGGGCCTGGTGCCGAAACCCTGGGGATTGGGAACCCCTGAGCCTCAGCACTGGACTCACCCTGCCGCCCAGCCGCCACACGGGGGCTTGGTGTGGTGCCGTTCATTCAGGGCAGGAGAACAGGCAGGGCCCTCTGAGACACGGAGACCTTCAAAGGCTCCCCGCGCCAAAACACCCAGGCCCACGCTCCCGCTCACCAGCGCCCTCACCTCGGTCTGCCAATCCCGTCTCCACACAGCTGGCGAATAGGGCCTGCCGGCCTCCTAGGGGCTAAACCTAACCCTGGGTTGGTCCCTGAGGGGCCCCTACCAAGGGGCCTGGCGCCACAACGCGGGAGATTGGGGATACCCGAGCCGCAGCGCCTGACTCACCCTGCCGCCCCGCCATCACCTGGGCTGCTGGGGGCGCTGCCGGTCACTCAGGGAAGAGATTGGGCAGGGCCGCCGAGTCCCCAGGGACATTCGAATTCCCCCGGCGCTTGGGACCACACTCCCGCTCCACAGAGACCTCACCTCAACCCACCACTCCATTCACTGCACAGCTGGCGGATTGAGCCTGCTGGCGTGCTGGGGGTTAACCCTAACCGTAGGTCAGCCCCCGATGGGCCCCTCCCAAGGGGCCTGGCGCCGCAACGCGGTGGATTGGGGACCCCCTAGCCCCAGCGCTGGAATCACCTGACGCCCTGCCACCACCCGGGCCGCTAGGGACGCCGCGGGTCATTCAGGGTGGGAGAACTGGCAGGGCCCTCCTTTACCCCTTCAGCCTTTGAAGGCCCCCCGTGCAAAAAAGTTGGCTCCCACGCTCCTGCTTGCCAGCGCGCTCACCTCGGCCCGCCCCTCCGCTTGATTCAGAGCCAGTGGATAGGGCCTGCCGGGCTCCTGGGGGCTAACCTACATCCTAGGTCTGCCCAGTGGGGCACATCCCAAGGGGCCTGGCACTGCAAGGCTTGGAATTGGTGACTCAGAGCCCCAGAACCAGACTCACCCTGCTGCACTGTCGCAACCCAGGCCGCTAGGGGCGCCGCCGGTGATTCAGGGCGAAAGAAGGGGCAGGGCCTTCCGAGCCCCCAGTGACCTTCAAAGGCCCCCCATGCCAAAATGCTGGTGCCCTCGCTCCCGCTCCCCAGCGCCCTCACCTCGGCCCGCCCCTCCGCTCGCTGCACAGCGGGCGGATCGGGCCTGCCAGCCTCCTGGGGGCTAACCTAACCCTAGGTCGGGCCTGAGGGGCCCCTCCCAAGGGCCCTGGTGCAGCTACACCAGGGAGCAGGGACCCCAAGCCCCAGAGCCAGACTCACTCTGCTGCAACGCCGCCACCCGGGCCGCTAGGGGCGCCGCCGGTCATTCAGGGCAGGAGAATGGACAGGGCCCTGGAGAAACCGGCCACATTTGAAGTCTCCCACGCCAAAATGCAGGGGCCCACCCTCCTGCTCCCCAGTGCCTTTACCTCGGCCCGCCCACCTCTCGCCACCCAGCCAGAGGATTGGGCCTGCCGGCCTCCTGGGGGCTAACTCTGACCCTAGGTCGGCCCACCAGGAGCCCCTCCCAAGGGGCCTGCCCCCGCAAAGCTGGGGATTAGAGATCCCCAAGCCAAGCCACAGCCTGGGACTCACCCTGCTGCCCCACCACCAACGGATCCGCTAGGGGCGCCACTGCTTATTCAGGGCAGGAGAACTGCAGGGCGCTATGAGCCATGGCAACATTTGAAGGCCCAGGGCGCCAAAACGCTGGGGCCCACGCTCCCACTCGCCATCGCCCTCAACTTGGCCTGCACCTCCGCTCCTCACACAGCTGGCAGATCGGGTCTGTCGGCCTCCTGGGCGCTAACCCTAACCCTAGGACGGCCCCTGAGGGTCCCTTCCTAATGGGCCTGGCGCCGGAACACTGGGGATTGGGGACCCCCAAGCCCCAGCACCGGATGCACCCTGCCGCCCCGCCCCACATGGGCCGCTAGGGGTGCTGACGTTCCTTCAGGTTGGGAGAATGTGCAGGGCCCTCCGAACACCCGCCAACCTTCGAAGACACCCCGAACCAAAACGCTTTGGCCCTGGCTCATGTTCACCAGCACCCTCACCTCAGCCCAACTCTTCTCTCGATGCACAAGTGGTGTATCAGGCCTGCCGGCCTCCTGTCGTCTAACCATAACTGTAGGTCGGCCCCCGAGGGGCCCTTCCCAATTGTCCTGGCGCCGCAACGCCGGGGATGGGGACCCTGAGCCCAAGTGCTGTAGTCACCCTGCTGCCCTTCAGCCACCGGAGATACTAGGGGCCCCCCGGACATTCAGAGCGGGAGAATGGGCAGTTCCCTCCGAGCCCCCGCCGACCTTCGAAGGTCCCCCGCGCTAAAACGCTTGGGCTCATGCTCAGAGTCGCCAGCGCCCTCACCTCGGCCGAACCCTCCGCGTATTGCACAGCCACTGATCGGGTCCCCCGGCCTCCTGTCAGCTAACCGTAACCCTAGATCGACGCCCGAGGGGCCCCTCCCAAGGGGCCTGGAGCCGCAATGCCGGTAATTGGGGACGCTGAGCCTCAGCACCTGACTCACCCTGCCGACCAGCCGCCACCCGGGGGCTTGGGGTGTTCCCGTTCATTCAGGGCGGGAGAACGGGCAGGGCCCTCCAAGACACGGCCACCTTCGAAGGCCCCCCCACGCCAAAACACCCAGCCCCACCCTCCCACTCAGCAGCTCCCTCACCTCGGTCCCCCACTCCGCTCTCCACACAGCTGGTGAATAGGGCCTGCCGGCCACCTAGGGGCTAACCATAACCCTAGGTTGGCCACCGAAGGGTCCCTCCCAGGGGGCCTGGCGCGGAACGTGGGGGATTGGGGATACCCGAGCTGCAGTGCCTGACTCACCCTGCCGCCCCACCTCCACTTGGGCTGCTAGCGGCGCCACCGGTCTTTCAGGGAGGAGAATAGACATGGCCTGCCGAGTCCCCGGGGACATTCGAAGTCCCCCGGTGCCAAAACACTTGGGCTCCCGCTCCCGCTCGACAGAGACCTCACCTCGACCCACCCCTCCATTCGCCGCACAGAGGGCGGATTGAGCCTGCTGGCGTCCTGGGGGCTAACCCAAACCCCAGGTCGGCCCCGAGTGGCCCCTCCCAAGGAGCCTAGCGCCGCAACGCCAGGGATTGGGGACCCCTGAGCCCCAGTGCTGGACTCACCCTGCTGCACCTCCGACACATGGGCTGCTAGGCGTGCCGCCAGACCCTCAGGGTGGGAGAATGGGCAGGGCCCTCTGAGACACGGCAAACTACAAAGGCCCCTGCGCCAAAATGCTTGTGCCCACGCTCCCGCTTGCCAGCGCCCGCACCTCGGCCCACCCCTCCACTTGCCACATCGCTGGCGGATCGGGCTGCTGGCCTCCTGGGGGCTAACCCTAACCCTAGATCATCCCCCGAAGGGCCCTGCCAAGGGATTGGTGCTGCAACACTAGGGATTGGGGACCCCCGAGCTCCAGCGCCGGACTCACCCTGCCGACCCGCCAACACCTGAGCCACTATGGGCGCCGCCAGTCCCTCAGGGCGGGAGAACGGGAAGGGCCCTCCGAGACCCTGGCAACCTTCGTAGGCCTCCCGCGCCAAAACGCTTGGGCTCATGATCCCGCTCGCCAGCTTCCGCACCTCGGTCCGCCACTCCGCTCTCCACACAGCTTGCGAATAGGGCCTGCCGGTCTCCTAAGTTCTAAACCTAACCCTAGGTTGGCCCCCGAGGGGCCCCTCCCAAGGGTCCTGGCGCCGCAATGTCGGGGATTGGGGACCCCCACCCCAACGCCAGATGCACTTTGCCGCCCCGCCCCACACGGGCAGCTAGGGGTGCTGCCATTCATTCAGGGTGGGAGAAAGGACAGGGCCATGGAGAAACTGGCGAAATTTGAAGCCTCCCATGCCAAAATGCAGTGGCCCACGCTCCTGCTCCCCAGTGCCTTTACCTCGGCCCGCCCACCTATCACCACCCAGCCAGAGGATCGGGCCTGCCAGCCTCCTGGGGGCTAACTCTAACCCGAGGTTGGCCCACGAGGAGCCCCTCCCAAGGGGCCTGGCACAGCGATGCCGAGGATTGGGGATCCACAATCCACAGGGCGGGACTCACCCTGCCGCCCCACCACCAACGGAGCCACTAGGGGTGCCGCTGGTTACTCAGGGCAGGAGAATGGGCAGGGCCCTCTGAGCCATGGCAACATTCAAAGGCCCAGGGCGCCAAAATGCTGGGGCCCACGTTCCCACTCGACATCGCCCTCAACTCGACCTGCTCCTCCGCTCCTCGCACAGCTGGCGGATCGGGCCTGCTGGCCTCCTGGGTGCTAACCCTAACCCTAAGACTGTCCCTGAGGGTCCCTTCCTAAGGGGCCTGGCGCCGAAATGCCGGGGATTGGGGACCCACAAGCCCCAGCGCCGGATGCACCCTGCCGCCCCGCCCCACACGGGCCGCTAGGGGCGCCGCCATTCATTCAGTGTTGGAGAACTGGCAGGGCCCTCTGAACCCCCGCTGACCTTCGATGGTGCCCCGAACCAAAACGCTTGGGCCCAGGCTCATGTTCACCAGCACCCTCATCTCGGCCCAACTCTCTGCTCGACACACAGGCGGTGTATCAGGCCTGCTGGCCTCCTGGGGCTAACCCTAACTTTAGGTCGGCCCCCAAGGGGCCCTTCCCAAGTGGCCTGGCGCCGCAAAGCCGAGAATGGGGACCCCGAGCCCAAGTGCCAGACTCACCCTGCTGCCCTTCAGTCACCCGAGCCGCTAGGGGCCCCACCAGTCATTCAGAGCGGGAGAACTGGCAGGTCCCTCTGAGCCCCCGCCGACCTTCAAAGGCCCCCTGCGCTAAAACGCTTGGGCTCATGCTCAGTCTCGCCAGCGCCCTCACCACGACCCAAACCTCCACGTGCTGCACAGCCGCTGATTGGATCCACCGGCCTCATGGGGGTTAACCATAACCCTAGATCGACCCCTGAGTGGCCCCTCCGAAGGGGCCTGGCACCCCAACGCCGAGGATTGGGGACCCCGAGACTCAGCACCTGACTCAGCCTGCCACCCAGACGCCACCCGGGGGCTTGGGGTGCTGCCGTTCATTCAGGGCGGGAGAACGGGCAGGGCCCTCCAAGACACGGTGACCTTCAAAGGCCCCCCCTCGCCAAAACACCCAGGCCCACGCTCCCACTCACCAGCGCCCTCACCTCGGTCCGCCACTCCAGTCTCCACAGAGCTGGCAAATAGGGCCTGCCGGCCTCCTAGGGGCTAAACCTAACCCTAGGTTGGCCCCCGTGGGGCCCCCCCCAAGGGGCCTGTTGCCGCAACGCCGGGGATTGGGGATACCCGAGCCACAGCGCCTGACTCACCCTGCCGCCCTGCCGCCACCTGGGCAGCTAGGGGCGCTGCCGGTCACTCAGGGAGGAGAATGGGCAGGGCCCACCGAGTCCCCGGAAACATTTGAAGGCCCCTGGAGCCAAAACGCTTGGGCCCAAGCTCCCGCTTGACAGAGACCTCACCTGGACCCACCCCTCCATTTGCCACACAGCTGGCAGATTGAGCCTGCTGGCATCCTGGGGGCTGACCCTAACCCTAGGTCAGCACCCGAGGGGCCCCTCCCAAGGGGCCTGGCGCTGAAACGCGGTGGATTGGGGACCCCGGAGCCCCAGCGCCGGACTCACCTGCCACCCCGCCACCACCCGGGCCGCTAGTGGGGCCGCGGGTCATTCAGGATGGGAGAACTGGCGGGGCGTTCCTTTTCCCCTGCGACCTTCAAAGGACCCACACGCAAAAAAGGTGGCTCCCACTCTCCTGCTCCCCAGCGCCCTCACCTTGGCCCGCCCCTCCGGTTGCTGCAGAGCCGGTGGATAGGGCCTGCCGGGCTCCTGGGGGCTAACTGAAACCCTAGGTCGGCCCTTTGGGGGACATCGCAAGTGGTCTGGCTCTGCAACGCTGGGGGTTGGTGACTCAGAGCCTTAGAGCCAGACTCACCCTGCCGCACTGTCGCCACCCGGGCCGCTAGGGGCGCCGCAGGTCATTCAGGGCGAGAGAAGGGGCAGGGCCTTCCGAGCCCCCGATGACCTTCAAGGGCTCCCCGCACCAAAACGCTGGTGCCCAGGCTCCCGCTCCCCACGCCCTCACCTCAGCTCGCCCCTCAGCTTTCAGCACAGTGGGCGGATCGGGCCTGCCAGCATGCTGGGTCTTAACCCTAACCCTAGGGCGGCCCCTCAGGGGCCCCTCCCAAGGGTCCTGGTGCCGCTACACCGGGGATCGGGACCCCAATTCCCAGAGCCAGACTCACCCTGCCACCACGCCGCCACCTGGGCCGCTAGTGGCACAGCCGGTCATTCAGGGCGGGAGAACGGACAGGGCCCTGAAGAAACCTGTGACATTTGAAGCCTCCCATGCCAAAATGCAGGGGCCCACGCTCCCGCTCAGCAGCACCTTTACCTCTGGCAAACCACCTCTCGCCGCCCAGCCAGAGGATTGGGCCTGCCAGCCTCCTGGTGGCTAACTTTAACCCTAGGTCGTCCCACGAGGAGCCCATCCCAAGGTGCCTGCCCCCGCAACGCCGGGGATTGGGGACCCCCGAGTCCCAGTTCCAGACTCACCCTGCTTCCCCGCTGACACCGGGCATGCTGGGGCGTCACTGTTCATTCAGGGTGGGAGAACGGGCAGGGCCCTCGAGACCCCGGCGACCTTTGAAAGCCCCAAGTCAAAACGCTGATGCCCACGCTCCCACTCACCAGCACCTTTACTTCGGCCCGCCCCTCCTCTCGCAGTCTAGCTGGCATATCGGGCCTGCGGGCCTCCTGGGAGCTAACCCTAACCCTAGATCGGCCCACGAGGGGCCCATCCTAAGGTGCCTGCCCCCGCAACGCCAGGGATTGGGAACTCCCGATTCCTAATGCCGGACTCACCCTGCCATCCCATGTCACCCTGGCCGCTAGGGGCGCCGCCGGTCATTCAGGTCGGTTGAAGGGGCAGGGCTTTCTGAGCCGCGGGACATTCGAAGGCCCCCGGAGCCAAACCGCTATGGCCACGTTCCCGCTCACCAGCACCCTCACCTCGGCCCACCCCTCCGCTCGCCCCACAGTGGCGTATCGGTCCTGCCGGCCTCCTGGGGGCTGACCCTACCCTAGGTTGGCCCCCGAGGGGCCACTCCCAAGGGGACTGGCGCCACAATGCCTGGGATTGGGGACCCCATAGCTGCAGCGCCGGAATCACCCTGCCACCCTGCCAACACCGGACCCACTGGGGCATCGCAGGTCTTTCAGGGTGGGAGAACGGGCAGGGCTCTCGAGAACCCAGCAACTTTCGAAGGCCATATGCACCAAAACGCTGGGGCCCATGCTCCCACTCACCTGGGCCCTCACCTCAGTCCGCCCCTCCGCTTGTCACACAGCCGGCGAATCTGGCATGCAGGCCTCTTAGGGGCTAAACCTAACCCTAGGTCGGCCCCAAGGGGCCCATCCTAGGGGCCTGGCGCCGCAACGCCTGGGATTGGGGATTCCCGAGCCGCAGCGCCAGACTCACCATGCCTCCCCGCCACCACCCAGGCCGCTAAGGGTGCTGCCAGTCATTCAGGGCGGGAGAAAGGGCAGGATCCTCAGACCCCTGGCAACCTTCGAAGGCCCCCTGCACCAAAACGTTGGGTACCACGCTTCCACTCGCCAGCGCCCTCACCTTGGCCCAGCCCTCTGCTCGCCCCACAGCCATCATATCGGGCCTGCTGGCCTCCTGGGGGCTAACCCTAACCCTAGATCGGCCCCTGAAGGGCACTCCCAAAGGGCCTGGCGCTGCGACACCAGAGATTGGGGACACCCAAGCCCCAGCGATGTACTCAACCTGCCCCTCCACTACCACCCGGGCCACTTGGGGCGCAACCGGTCATTCAGGGCGGGAGAATGGGCAGGGCCCTCACTGCCCCGGTGACTTTCGAAGGTCTCCAGCGCCAAAACGCTGGGGCCCACTCTCCTGCTCGCCAGCGACCTGATCTTTGACTGCGCCTCCATTTGCCCCAGACGGCTGATTGTGCCTGCCGGCCTCCAGGAGCTAACCTTTACCCTAGGTCGGCCCCCAAGGGGCCCCTCCCCAGGGGCCTGGTGCCGAAACGCCTGGCATTGGGGACCACCAAGCCTCAGCGCCAGACCCACCCTGCCGCCCCGCCGCCACTCAGGCTGCTAGGAGAACCGCCACTCATTCAGGGCGGGAGAATGGGCAGGGCCCTCCGAGTCCCCGGCAACATTCGAGGGCCCCTGGTGCCAAAACTTTGGGTACCACCTTCCAGCTCGCCAGTGCCCTCACCACGGCCCGCCCCTCCGATCACCGCACAGCTGGCGAATGGGGCCTGCCGGCCTCCTGGGGGCTAACCCTAACCATAGGTTGGTCCCAGAGGGGCCCCTCGCAAGGGGACTGGTGACCAAAGTTGGGGATTGGGGACACCGGAGCCGCAGCGCTGGACTCACCCTGCCACCCCGTTGACATTGGGCCCGCTGGGGTGTCGCTGGTCCTTCAGGGTGGGAGAATGGGCAGGGCCCTCGAGACTCCAGTGACTTTTGAAGGCCATCCGCGCCAAAACAATGGGGCCCATGCTGGAGCTCGCCAGCGCCCTCACCTCAGCCTGCCCCTCTGCTCTCCGCACAGCTGGAGGATCAGGCCTGCAGGCCTCCTGGGGGCTAACTCTAATCCTAGGTCGGCCCCAGAGGGGGCCTGCCGCCACAACGCAGGGGATTGGGGACCCTCGAGTCGTAACGCCGGACTCACCCTGCTGCCCCGGTGACACCAGTGGTGCTAGGGTGCCACCGGCAGTTTTGGGTGGGAGAACGGGCAGGGCCCTCTGAGCCCCGGTGAACTTTGAAGGCCCCCAGCACCAAAACGCTGGGGCCCACGCTCCGCTCGCCAGCGCCCTCACCTCGGACCGCGACTCCATTCGCCTCAAGATGGTGGATCGGGCCTGCCGGCCTCCTGAGGGCTAACTCTAACCCTACATTGGCCCCAGAAGGGCCCTTCCCAAGGGGCCTGGCACTGCAACGTCAGGTATAGGGAAGCCCGAGCCTCAGCACTGGACTCACCCTGCCGCCCCGCCATCACCCGGGCCACTAGGGGCGCATTCCGTCATTCAGGCGAGAGAATGGGCAGGGCGCTCCGAGCCCACGGTGACCTTCGAAGGCCCCCCGCTCCAAAAAGCTTGGGCCCATGCTCCTGCTCGCCAGCGCACTCACCTTGGCCCAACCCTCTGCTCACCGCTCAGCAAGCGGATCGGGCCTGCCGGACTCCTGGGGGCTAACCCTAACCCTAGGATGGTCCCCGAGGGGCCCCTCCCAAGGGGCCTGTCACCGAAACACTGGGGATTGATGAACCCCAAGCCCCAGCGCCGGACTCACCCTGCCGCCCGCCGGGACCGGGGCCACTAGGGGTGCCGCCGGTCATTCAGGGTGGGAGAATGGGCAGGGCCCTCCAAGTCCCGGTGAACTTCTAAGGCCCCACGCGCCAAAATGCTTAGGCCCATGCTCCCGATAACCAGCGCCCTCACCTCGGCCCGCCCCTCTGCTCACAGCACAGCCAGTGGATCGGGCCTGCCAGCCTCCTGGGGGCTAACCCTAACCCTAGGTTGGCCCCCGAGGGGAACATTCCAAGGGGCCTGGCGCAGCAAAACCAGGGATTGGGGACCCCCGAGCCCCAGCGCTGTGCTCACCCTGCCGCCCCGCCACCACCCGGGCCGCTAGGGGCGCTGCTGGCCATTCAGGGCCGGAGAACCAGCAGGGCCCTCCAATCCCCCGGCGACCTTCCAAGGCCCCCCGCGTCAAAATGCTTGGGCCCACGCTCCAGCTCGCCGGCGCCCTCCCCTCGGCCTGGCCCTCTGCTACCGCACAGCTGGCGGATCATGCCTGCTGGACTCATGGGTGCTAACACTACCCTAGGACGGCCCCAGAGGGGCCACTCCCAGGGGCCTTGCGCTGCAACGAATGGCATTGGGGACCCCCAAACCGCAGTGTCAGACTAACACGGCCACCTCGCCACCACCTGGGCCGCTAGGGGCGCCACCGGTCATTCAGGGCGGGAGAATGGGCAGGGCCCTCTGAGCCTCTAGCGATGTAGAAGGCCCCCTACGCCAAAACGCTGGATACCATACTCCCGCTAGCCAGCGCCCTCACCTCGGCCCACTACTCCGCTCGCTGCGCAGCCGGTGCATTGGTCCTGCTGGCCTACTGCGGTCTAACCCTAACCCTAAACCCTAACCCCTAACCATAAACCCTAAAGCTTAACCCCTAATCCTAACCCTATCCCTAACCCCTAAAGCTTACCCTAATCCTAACCCTACCCTAAACCTAACCCTAAACCCTAATCCTTAAACCCTAAACCCTAACATTAACACTAAACCCTAAACCCTAACCCCTAACCCTAATCCCGAAACCCTAAACACGAAACCCTAACCTTAACCACTAACCCCAAACCCCAAACCCTAACCCTAAACCCTAACCCTACTCCGACCCCTACCATACCCCTAACCCTACCCCTAACCCTACCCCTTCAGCTAACCCTACCCCTAACCCGTAACCTAACCCTAAACCTAACCCTAACCCGTACCCTAACCCATACTCTAACCCTAACACTAACCCGTACCCTAACCCTAACTCTAACCTGAAACCTACCCCTAACCATAACCTTAACACGTACTCTAACCCGTACCAAACCCATACCCTAACCCTAACCCTAAACTGTACCCTAACCTGTAATTTAAAGCGTACCCTAAACCTAACCGTAACCCTAACAAGTACCCTTTTTTTTATTTTTGTAAATTTATTAAAGTTTTATAAAAAATAATCACAAATGTGTAGTAACTTTTAGCAAGTGCTTTAAAAAATTCATTGAGATAGTTGAGATAGTACTCCTTTAATTTCTTTTTTTTTATAATGATTTTTTATTATATTAAGTTAGTCACCATACAGTACATCCCCGGTTTTCGATGTAAGGCTCGATGATCCATTAGTTGTGTATAACACCCAGTGCACCATGCAATATGTGCCCTCCTTACTACCCATCACCGGCCTATCCCATTCCCCCATCCCCCTCCCCTCTGTAGCCTTCAGTTTGTTTCTCATAGTCCATAGTCTCTCATGTTTCATTCCCCCTTCTGATTACCCCCCTTTCTTTATCCCTTTCTTCCCCTACTGATCATTCTAGTTCTTATGTTCCATAGATGAGAGAAATCATATGATAGTTGTCTTTCTGTGCTTGACTTATTTCACTTAGCATTATCTCCTCCAGTGTCATCAATGTTGCAGCAAATGTTGAGAACTCGTTCTTTCTGATAGCTGAGTAATATTCCATTGTACCCTAACCCATACCCTAACCTTAACCCTAAACCCTAAACCCTGACCCTAACCCATACCCTAACTCATAACATAACCCGTACCCTAACCCTACCCATACCCTAACCCTAACCCGTACCCTAACAGTAACTCTAAACCCTAAACCATAACCCGTACCCTAACCCTAACCAGTACCCTTACCTTAAACTTAACCCATACCCTAACGCGCACCCTAACCCATACCTAAACCTAACCTGTACCCTAACCCGTACCCTAACCCATACCATAACCGTAACCGTACCCTATCCCTATCCCTAACCCATTCCCTAACCGTACCCTAACCCTATCCCTAAACCGCAACTTAACCTGTACCATAACCCTAAACTGTACCCTAAACCTAACGCGTACCCTAAACCTAATCCATACCCTAAACCGTACCGAAATCCGTACGCCAACACTTACCCTAAACCGTACCCTAACCATAACCTGTACCTTAAACCTAAACCGTACTCCAACCCTAACCCTAACACTAAACCCAAACCCTAAACCCTAACCCGTACCCTAAAGCCTAATCTGTACCCTAACCCATAACCTCTAACCTGTAACCCCTAAACCCAACCCTAACCCATACCCTCTCCTTACCCTAACCCTAACCCCTACCCTCACCCATACCCTAACCGTAACCCATACCCTAACCTTAACCCGTACCCTAATCCGTACCATAACCACGGGGATTGGGTACACCTGAGCCCCACCACGGAACTCAGCCTGCCACCCCTCAGGAAACCATGCCCCCTGGGGCGCCGCAGAGCATCCCGTGCAGGAGAACTGGTAGGGCTCCCCTGAGACCCCAGCAATCTTCGGCGGCCCCCTACACCCCAACCCTGAGGACCACGCTCATCCCGCCCCACGCCTTCCCTTCAGCTTGCCACCGACTCGTTGCAGAGCCGGCAGATCAGGCCTGCCAGGTTCCTGGGGCCTAGACTTGACCCTAGGTCGGCTGGGTAGGGCCCCTCCCCTGGGGCCCGGTGGTGCAGCCCCAGGGACTGGGGACACCTGAGCCCCACTGCAGGACAAAGCCTGCCAGCCCGCAGGAAACCGTGCCCCTTGGGAGGCTGTAGAGCATTCAGGGTGGGAGAACCAGGAGGGCCCCCAGATTCCCCGGCAAATTTCGGCGATCCCTAAACCCAACCTTGAAGCCCATGCTCACCCCACCCCACACACTCACCTCAGCCCGCGGCAGAGCTTGCAACATAGTGGGCAGATCTGGCCTGCGGGGTTCCTGGGCTGCAACACTAAACCTAGTTCAACTGTGGAGGGGCCCCTCCCCAGGAGCCTGGAGCTGCAGCTGTGAGGATTCGGGACACCTGAGCCCCACAGCAAGACTCAGTCTGCCACCCCGCAGGAAACCCTGCGCCTTGGGAGGCCATAGAGCATTCAGGGCGGGAGAACCAGGAGGGCCCTCCTGAGCCACCAGCGAACTTCGGTGGCCTCCCGCACCCCAACCTTGAGGCCCACGCTCACCCTCCCCACACCCTCACCTCAGCCCATGTAGCTAGCCATACAGCCAGCAGATCGGGCCTGCGGGGCTCCTGGGCTTAACCCTAGCCCTAGGTTGGACGCGGGTGTGGGGGCCTCCCCAGGAGCCTTACACCGCAGACCCAGGGAATTGGGATACCTGTGACCCACCACAGGACCCAGCTTGACACCCGACAGGAAACCGTGCCCCTTGGGGCTCTACGGAGCCTACAGGGCATGAGAACTTGGGGAGGCTTCCGGAGCCCATCCCCAAATTTGGCAGCCCCCCGTGCCCCAACCCTGACGCATAAGCTCACCCTCCCCCATGGCCTCCTCTCAGCCCTCAACAGAGCTCGCTGCACAGCCTGCAGATTATCCCTGCCGGGCTCCTGGACCCTAACACTTACCCTAGGTTGGACACAGAGGGGTCCCCCCCAGGGTCCTGGCACCCCACTCCGGGGGATTGGGGACACCCAAGCCCCACTGTAGGACTCAGCCTGTAGCCCACAGGAAAATGTACCATTTTGGGGCACAACAGAGCATTCAGGGCAAGAGAATTGGGGCACCCCCTGAAAGCCCCTTCTGGTGAACCCCGACCATTGTGGGCCCTTCCGGATGAAACCCCAAGGCTCACACTCACCCGCCCTTGTGCCCTCATCTCACTCGGCCTGGGAGTTCTCTGAGCACTGGGCAGTTCGGACCTGCTGTCTCTTGAGGCCTAACCTAACCCTGGGTCTTCTGCTGAGGGTCCCCTCCCCATTTGCCTGCCTCCAAGGTACCAGGCATTGGGCTCACCTCTGCACGACTAGAGGACTCAGCCTGCCCCACTGCAGGAAACTGTCCGTTTGGGGCTGCAGAAAGGATTCATAGCAGGAAAATCGGAGGGCCCCCCTCAGCCCATCCCAGGGAACCCCCACTTTCAGAGATCTCCCCGGATCCAATTAGTAGCTTCACACTGACCTTTAAACTTGCTCTCCATGGAGATCTTTTGAAATTCTCCACAATTCCAACCGATGGCATCATCCAGCTTCAGTGCCTTACCCAGCTTTAGGTCTTGAGATGGATTAAAATGGGAAGTCATTTCACTGATGACGATGTACTGGTGACCAAAAGATACATGCATAAATGCTTCATATCACTTGGCTTCAGGGAAATGCAAATCTAAACCCCTATAGATGCCATATCACACGAGGCCGAATATCTAAAAATAAGAAGACATGAAACTATACATGTTGGAGAGGATGTGGAGAAACGGGAACCCTCTTACACCCCTGTGCGAATGCAGTCCGGTACAGCCACTCTGGAAAATGGTACGGAGTTTCCTCAAGACGTTATAAATAAAGCTACCCTATGTCCCAGCAATTGCACTACTGGGGATTTACCCCAAAGAGACAGAGGTAGTGAAGACGGGACACATGCACCCCAGTGTTCATAGCAGCAATATCCATAATAGACAAACTGTGGAAAGAGTGCAGATGACCATGGACAGATGAATGGATAAAGAAGATGTGGATCATATATATAATGGAATATTACTCAGCCATCAGAAAGGATGAATACTTACCATCACACCGACCTGGGTGGAGCTGGAGGGTATTATGCTGAGTGGAATAAGCCAATGAAAGAAAGACAATGATCATATGCTTTCACTCCTATGTGGAATATCAGAAACAAGGAAGAAGACCATAGGGGAAGGAAGGGAAAATAGAATGGGAAGTCATTAGAGAGGGAGAAAACCCATGATAGACTCTTAACTATCACAAGAAACTGATGATTGTTGGAGGAGAAATTTGGGGGGGTAACTGGGTGAGTAACATTAAGGAGTTCACACGATACAATGAGCACTGGGTGTTACACACGACTGAAAATTTATTGAAGACTATATCTGAAACTAAAGATGTACTGTAAGTTGGCTAATTGAATTTAAATTAAAGAACAAAAGACCTCGAATAAACAATCCTAAACTTTTGTATGGAACCACTAAAGATTCGGAACACCCAGTGCAATGTGGAAAAGAAATACAAAGCTGGAGGGCTCACAATTTCAGATTTCAGGTTGTACTACAAAGATGCAGTCATCCTAACAAGAGAGTACGGCACAAAAATAGACACAGCGACCAAAGGAACAGGATACAAGTTCAGACAGAAACCCACAATTATGTGGTCCATGAATCTTCCACAAAGCAAGCAACGATATCAAAAGGGAAAAGGACAGTCTCTACAACAAATGGTGTTGGGAAAACTAGACAGCTACGCACAAAAGAATGAAATTAGACTGCTTTCTTACACAATACAGACAAACACAAAACAGTTTCAAGACCTCAATATGAGACCTGAATCCATAAAAATCCTACAGGAGGGAAGACAGTAACTTCTTGACATGGACCATACCAACGTTTTTCTGGACTGTGTCCTGAGGCAAAGGAAATGAAAGCAAAAATAAACTATTGGGAATACAGCAAAATAAAAGTTTCCACACGGCAGAAGAACAATGAAAATGTAAAAATAATAAGACAACCTACTCAAAGGGAGAAGATATTTGCAAAGATCATATGCAATAAAGGGATAGTGTCCAAAACATATACAACTGATACTACTCGACCCCCAAAAAACAAATAATTCAGTTAAAAAATAGGCAGAAGACATGAACAGACATTTCTCCAAAGAAGAAATACAAATGGCCAACAGTCCCATGAAAAGATGTTCACCATCACCCATCATCAGGAAAATGTAAATCCAAAGGACAATGAGGTAATATCTCAAACCTGTCAGAATGGCTAACATCAAAAGCACAACAAAGAGCAGGTGTTGGGAGGATGTGATTAAGGGGGAACCTCGCGAACTGTGGGTGGGAATGCAAACTGTGGTGGCCACCGTGGAAAACCGTATGAACGTTCCTCAAAAAATTAAATACAGAACTACCCTACGATCCAACAATCACTCTACTGGTATTTCCCCATGGACTAGGAAAACAGTAACTTAAAAGGATACGTGCACCCTATGTTTCTTGCACCATAATTTATAATATCACAATATGGAAGCAACCCAAGCGTCTGTAGAAAAATTGACAAATGAGATGATAGATGTGTGTACTCACACACACACACACACACACACACACATACACACACAGAATGGAGTATTACTTGGCTTGAAAATGAATTAAACCTTGCCATTTGCAGCCACATGGATGGAGCTAGAGAGTATTATCCTAAATAAAATCAGTCAGTCAGAGAAAGACAAATCCCATACGATGTCACTCTAATGGGGAATTTAAGACACAAACAAAATAAATAACTAAAAGAGAAAAATGAGACACACCAAAATACAAACTCTTAGCAATAGAGAACAAATGGATGGTTACCAGGGAGGAGGTGGATAGAGGGATGAGTGAAATAGATGAAGGGGATTAAGAGGACGCTTTTCTTGATGACCACTGAGTAATATATAGAATTACTGAATCACTCTATTGTACACCTGAAACGAATGTAACATTGTATGTTAGCTCTACTGGAATTAAAATAATTTTTTAAAAAAGATTTTTCTTTCAGGAAGCTCTTTGAAAAATCTTTTCCTGTGCACTCTGCATAAGCCCTACTTGGGAGGATTCACTCTACAATAATTATTCACTCCATGCCTCAAATTCAGATTTCATGAGTTCTTACCATGGATCCCAGCCCACGGTGCCATGGTCCTTTTCAGTCCAGGCTCAGCACCTATGCATTCAAGATTGGAAGTAGAGACACATGTCACTTCACAGTCCAGAAAGCTATTATTGTTTCTGTTTCAGTGTGAGAGAGTCACAGACTTTGGGACAGGTTTCAGAGCACGTTTATTATGGATCCTGGATCTCTACTTCAATGTTCATTGCCTGGAACCATTTGGCTAATAGGTTCCCTGTGCATGGGCTTGCATCCAAGCACATACGTGGAAGATGCAAACGTGGGTGGTCTTGGTGTGGGACAGGAAGAAGACCAAAAACAGACAAGGGTCTGACCCCTTCTCTGATCCTGGAACTGCTATGGGAGAGGGTACGTGAGGTAGAATCCATGCGAAACTCCAAGGTCACCAGTTGAACACAGGAGGCACAGGTCAAGGGATCTGGAGATGCAGGGTTGAGGGCTGCTCTGAGCTACCTCTGGGAGGAAGGGGGGGAAGGAATGAGAAGGAGACACTGCCTGCCCCTGGCCCATGCCAGCTGCCCACCGCTCCAAAAAGCATCAGTCTATGAGTTGACACAGCCTGGGCTCAGGATGGGCTGGCTCGGGTCCCTCAATCCTCAGTGGGACAGCTGGCCCCAGGGCTCACAGACATGCTGCGGGAGATGAGAGGGAAAGCTGCCCCACCCAGGTCACCCCCTCCTCGAGCAAACAGCCCTTCAGAACTGCTAAAAAAAACCCCACTAACGGGGTTGAAAGACATGCCATGGATGAACTAAGGCATAGAGATATGTAAAATAACATTCATTTTTAAGTTCAGAGCTGTCATCTCAAGAAGTGGGGAGGAATTCCCTGAAGAAGACTGAGGGGAGGGCAGGCCATGCTGAAAAGGGAGACATGGCTCTCCTGATTGGGGACCTGCAGCCCCCTTCCAGGGCAGGACATCATCCTCGCATCACACGAGATCCATGGAAGTGTTCCATCAGGGCCAGATGTTTGTCTCGAGAAGGCTACCCTGGCATCGGACTGCACAGGGCACCAGGGACGAGGGCCAAATGGAGGATGGACAATACCCCGGAGGCCATGGGGCAAGAGCAGAGGCACATGACCTTGAAGATGATGATGAAAGCAGGAGGTGGCAGCATGGAGCCGGCCCGAAAGTAACATGGGAGGAGTGCCCACAGCTACACTGACTGGGGGCCTTCTGTGCCAGGTGTGGCTGACTTCAGTGGGCTCCAGACTAGTCCTGACCACAACTCTAGGAAGTGTGCACCACCCCCGGCCTCCTCTCCCCTTGCAACTGCTAGGAATCACGGTCACAGACCCTGGTCAGCTTTCATGGAAACCAAGCAGTGGGTCCCCCGCATGCTTCACCTCTGGTGGTGGTCCAGTGCGACCCTCGTACCTGGCCAGACACTGATGTCAACCTGTCTCTACACAAATCCACAGACAGGAGGGTGTCCCTGAATTCCACAGCACCTGCTGAGACAGATCCACAGAACCCAACACCCAGTGGGTTACTCGGGACCTCATCTATGGTCATGGAGCTCACCATACCCTATTTCTGTCACTTCCCACAGAAAGCCTGGTTCTGATCCCCCACAACATCATATATCCTCGTTGCTGACCTGGGGTCATGCCATGAACCCACATGGCACCTTTCTCAAAGTGAAGGCTCTGCCTACACCTCCTAGAAAATATTTCTAATGAAGTACAAGTCCATCAGGACTACGGTGTGAATGGTAGCACACAGCCTGCATGGTAGTAGTCAGTAATTATAACAAGGGTTGACCCCACCCCCCGTCTCACAAAACTTTCCTCCATCCCCACTGAACTCATGGTCTGCCCTCAGAAAACCCTCCAGGAAACAAACCTTTCATCTGAATGCTCTCTTCACCTTCTGCTTCAAATCTTGTCCAACCACAATGATATGAAACTGGAAATCAGTCTCAAGAAAAAAATGGGACAGTCAAATAGGTGGAGATTGGGGGGCCTGGGTGGCTCAGTCGTTTAGGATCTGCTTTCAGCTCAGGTCGTGATCCCAGGATCCTGGGATCTAGCCCCGAATCAGGCTCCTTGCTCCGTGGGAAGCCCGCGTATCCCTCTCCCACCCCCCTGTTTGCGTTCCCTCTCTCACTGTCTCACTCTCTGTCACATACTCAAATAATCTTAAAAAATATGTGGAGATTTAACAACATGCTACTGAACAACCAACAGTCCAAGAAGAAATAAAAAAAAAAATTTAGAAGTACCTTGACACTGATGAAAAAGACAACCTACAAAAATTATGGGATTCAGCAAAAGTAGCTCTATGGGGACATTCATAGAAGAAATCAAAAAACATTTAGAAGTACCTTGACACTGATGAAAAAGACAACCTACAAAAACTTATGGGATGCAGCAAAAGTAGCTCTACGGGGGGGACGTTCATAGAAATTCAAGTCTTCATCAATCCATGAGAATGCTCTCCAATAAACAACCTGATTTCTGTGGTAAAGAAGTAGAAAAAAAAAACAGCAAACAAAGCCCCAAATTAGTAGAAATAAGGAAATAACAAAAAGGAATGCATAAATAAATCCAACAGAGACTAAAAAGACAAAAAAAAAAAACCAATGAAAATGAGAGCGTCCTTTTTTGGAAAGATAAACAAAACTGACAAACTTAGCTAGACTCACCAAGAGAGACAGAGGACTCGAATGCAATCAGGAAAGAAAGATAATGGATTCCTGTCTCATATCAAAATCAAAAGAACTCTTCCACCTTGGACACAACAACTTCTTGCAAGCCACGTCTCTAAAGGCAAAGGAAATAAAAGCAAAAATGAACTATTGGCACTTCATCAAGATAAAAAGTTTCTGCACGGCAAAGCAAACGATCAACAAAACAAAAAGGCAACCTATGGAATCGAAGAAGATATCTGCAAATGATATTACAGATAAAGGGCTGGTATCCAAGATCTATAAAGAACTCCTCAAACTCGACACCCAAAAAATGGGCAGAAGACACAAAGAGATACTTCTCCAGAGAAGACATAAAAATGGCCAACAGAAACATAAAAAAATGCTCCACATCACTTGCCATCAGGCAAATTCAAATCAAAACGACAATGAGATAACACCTTACACCAGTTAGAATGGTTAAAATTAACAAGGCAGGGGGCACCTGGGTGGCACAGTGGTTAAGTGTCTGCCTTCGGCTCAGGGCGTGATCCTGGCATTATGGGATTGAGCGCCACATCAGGCTCCTCCGTTATGATCGTGCTTCTTCCTCTCCCACTCCCCCTGCTTGTGTTCCCTCTCTCGCTGGCTGTCTCTATCTCTGTGGAATAAATAAATAAAATCTTGAAAAAAAATTAACAAGACAGGAAATTAAAAAAAGAGAGGATGTGGAGAAAGGGGAGCCCTCTTACACTGCTCGTGAGAATTCAAGCTGGTACAGCCACTTTTGAAAACAGTATGGAGGTTCCTCAAGACGTTGAACACAGAGCTATCCTACGACCCACCAATTGCACTACTGGGTATTTACCCCATAGACACAGAGTAATGAAAAGAAGGGGCACCTGTATCCCAATGTTCATAGCAGCAATGTCCATAATAGCCAAACTGTGGAAGGAGCCAAGATGTCCTTCAGCAGATGAATCGATAAAGAAGATGTGGTTCATCTATACAATGGAATATTACTCAGTCATCAGGAAGGATGAATACCCACCATTTGCACCAACGTGGATGGACCAGGAGGGGATTATGCTAAGTAAATTAAGTCAAGCAGAGAAAGACAATTATCATATGGTTTCACTCTTATGTGGAATGGAAGGAATAGCATGGAGGACATTAGAAGAAGGAAGGGAAAAGTGAAGGGGGGACATGAGAGGGGGAGATGAACCATGAGAGACTACTGACACTGGGAAACAAACTGAAGGTTGCAGAAAGGGAGGGGAAGGGGAATGGGTTATCCTGGTGATGGGTAATTAGGAGGGCACGTGTTGGGGCGCCTGGGTGGCACAGCGGTTAAGCGTCTGCCTTCGGCTCAGGGCGTGATCCCGGCGTTATGGGATTGAGCCCCACATCAGGCTCCTCTGCTGTGAGCCTGCTTCTTCCTCTTCCAACCCCCTGATTGTGTTCCCTCTCTCGCTGGCTGTCTCTATCTCTGTCGAATAAATAAATAAATTCTTTAAAAAAAAAAAAGGAGGGCACGTGTCATAATGAGCATTAGGTGTTATATGTAAACAATGAATCATGGAACACTACATTAAAAACAAATGCAGTACTGTAGGGTGAATAACAATTTTAAAAAAAAGAGAAAGATATGAAATCCATACACGAAAACTGTCACTATTTGCAAATGACAAATCCCGAAAAAAGATTCCACAAAAAAAAAAAAAAAAGAGTCCATAGTCTCTCGTGGTTCATTCCCCCTTCTGTTAGGGTCCATTGTCTAAAGGGACAGACAGTGGGAGTTCACCAAATATAAGATCGAAATTTCATTGTTCATTATAGATGCGCTAGTTCCCAGACATTTCATTCTACTGTAGTAATTCATTACCTTGCAGGTGCACGTGGAAGAAAATTGATGCATGTATAGTAATAAAACACGCCCGTCAGTGTAGAATAATAGAGGATGCATATGTGTAAAATTATTCGACTACAGCTTCCATGCTTTCCCTTTGGTTCCTTATTATCTATGAAATTGACAATTTTGTTCTCTAGGCTTAAACTCATTGTCAGTATTAAGAGTTTTTCAATGCTGATCTTCTCCTGTAAGTTACCAAAAACCTAAAATATGTATGAATCTAAAAACTATATTGAAAATACAGCAGGGAAGTTCCATTTTGTGAATATTGTGTCAAATGGATCTCTATTTTGACATCAGTGTTCATTAGAAATGATGACATTTCATGTGAGTATAAATATCAATGTGAAAAGAAAAGGTGGAAGAACCTTGAATGTTTAAGTAATTGGTGAAATGACAGTGTGTGTGTGTGTGTGTGTGTGTGTGTGTGTGTGTGTGTGTGTAATTGATTTTCAGTGAATGGTTGCCACCAGCTCCTGAGAGAGCCCAGGTGAACCTTTCAATGAGTGGTATCTGTTTCAGAACATGGGAATCTCTGTCAGATAGTCAATCAGGCAAGCTTTGAGGTCTTGAAGAGTTTCAGTCCTCAGCGATGGTGTTGCAGACTTGTGAGCAAACCTTGTAGTGCTCAGAGCCCTCATAGCAGGTACCAATGTGTGACGATTTCAGACAGCATTTCCCAAAGAAAGTACCTCTTGAGTCTGCCTCCGTCAGTTCCCTACACTTCCTTACACTAGTTATGTGATCAGTGTGTTTCAGGATAATCCCCACATGTGATTTTTGCTATTTCCTACTACCTATCTGTTCTCTTTCTTCTTTTATGGTAGGGTTGGGAAGCAACCTGTGTGTGAGGAAGGGGTGTGGTAGTTGTCTGCCTTCAGAGGACAATGATGCTCTAGAAATTGTACTGTAGTTTGAGGTCAATTGTCCATCCTCTGAGGTGAATTCCATCACTTTACTTTGATGCTAGTCTGTTCTTCAAGCTGTCCTCAGAAATAAGGACGTCACCATCATGGAATACTGGTTTGTGTATATTTTCATTTGAGAGAAGGCCTTGTTCCCGAAAATAATACTGTAGAGCACCCTTTCCTGTTCTTATTGGCACAGTCAATCTTTTGTGAAGTATTCGTTAGTAAATAGACTTTCTATGGTTGATGAGCAGGAATTCTTTATTGACAAGTCTTTGTCAGTGTGTGTATTGCAAATCTTTACTTCCCAGTGTTCACTTTTTTCATTTTCTTATGGTCATAAGATAAGGAGAAATGTCACATTTTATGAAGTCCCACTGAATTTTTTAAATGGTTAGTGCACCCTATGTCTACCCCCAAGATTGACAGGTTCTACGTTTTCTTTCAGAAACCTGTCCAATGGGAACTACAATCCATCTCAAATTTATAAATTGCATTTTTAATTCTAATAGGGTATTTATAGACTGTTTGGATTTTCTATGTACACAATCGTATTATCTGTGAATAGTCACAATTATCCCCCTCAATTCTTATACTTTTTGTTTCTCTTGCCTTCTAACACGGTAGATTCTCGATCATGTTGAATGAGCAGCATGTTGAAGATTTTAATATACCTTCTCAAATCTGACGAAAAGCAGACAAAACATTGGTAAAAATGTGACCAATTGACATATAGGAACATTCCATAAGTGCAGAATACATTATTTTCAAGTGGTCATAGCTCTTTACCCAAATAGATATAGGTGGGGCCAGTAATCAAGTCTACAAATGTTAAACCTGAAATGAACAGATTCTATTCTTAGACCAGGGATTGAGCACAGTCAAGAAAAAGAAAACCAGAAGTCTTCAATGTTTAAAAATTAAATGGAACTTTGCTACATATCCTAAAGTGTCAAGGGAATCTCAATGTTGAACCTTTTCAGGAGCTCACACACAATGGACCTCTTTGTGAAGAGCATTATAATAACTAGACAGGAGTTGAGCCTTAAGTCAGTTGCTCTCCCAGCCAACCTGCAGCCTTGGCCTTGGTCCCCCTCAGCTGTCTTCTGGTGGCTGGCTAAGGGAGTCAACATGGCCATGGGAAATGAAAGCTCCCACTCATGTGATGGGTGCCCTCCCCTGCCCTTTCTGGTGGCTCTGGCTAGGGTCAACATGGCCGTAGATAGAAGCTCCACTCTTAGTGATGACGTTGCTACATATTCGTCTCATAGTCTAACAACATGTATGATTTCTAGTGAAATATGACACAAGAGCGACTTCTTGGCCTTCCTTCAGGTTTGAAAGATCATCTGGTGAGTCATCTATGAGAAATATGGATTCAACATGTGTTCTTTCTTCTGAAAAAGAAATAGACCTTAATAGCAATTATGAAGTTCCTGAGCACGCTGTTTCTGAGAGACATCATACTGGTTTCTTTGTAGCATTTGCCTCTTAAACTCTCACAACTAGGTGTAGATACTTAGGCACATTTTCAGACGGTTAGAAAGGGACTCAGATGATAGAGTCACAGAGGATTTTAGTGTCAGAAACCTAGTGGATCCCAAACTTGACTCCAAATCCCTTGTTGTTCCATACAGGGTACTATTTCCCTCTTATCTCTTGGTCTTCTCGATCTGAAACCTATCAAGTATCAGAGTTTTCTTGTCATGTGGACAATCGAATGAATTCAGGCGGCTCACCTCTGCCCATGGTGATCATTAAGATCATTATCTCAGTGGAGGACCTCTGGAGTAAGATACTCAAAGATCCTTAGGAATAGAGACAGTAATATTTTTCTGTATTAAAAGTTACTGAAACAACTAATCTTTTTTTAATTTTTTTAATTTTTTCAAGATTTTATTTATTTATTCACAGAGATAGAGACAGCCAGCAAGGAGGGAACACAAGCAGGGGAGTGGAGAGGAGAAGCAGGCTCATATAGCGGAGGACCTCTGATGTGGGGCTCGATCCCATAAAGCCTCAGGATCACGCCCGAGCCGAAGGTGATGCTAATCGCTAGCCAGTCACAACTATTCTTTAGTCATTCAGCTCTAAGTGTTGCAGGTGGCAGAAGTAAAAACAGGTTCGAATAGTTATAAACACTCCAGCTCAGCCTCTTCTACAAAGTGAGCCAATGCTTATTAAACATCTTGTGAGGTCTTCTACCTACATGAATCCCAGCACATCTGTAAGCTATATGTAGAACTATAACTTCACATTAGACAACATTTGTAAATTAAACAGGGCACTTCACATGTTGAAATTAGTTGTGACAACGACTACTTGTTTTATTCTGCAGTCCAAGGGAATCTGTGCGTTATACCCAAAGGTCTAGAGTTCTCACAACGATCTAAGTGGCTGTGTGCTTCCAGAGATTTAGAAAGAAGTAGAGAGTGACACCTGACACCGTTGCACCATGGAGCAGTGCTTAGGGAATATTTGATTTCCTTGGTACCTTGTGAAAAAAGCTGTCTCTCAAATTCCTCCATTTAGTAAGCTATAATGATGCAGTAATTTTATCTTTATCATTGTGGGCTCTGTCCTGTGGGCTCCCAGGAAGCTATCCTTAAATTTTATGGCTCAAAGACTGGGAACTAAGCATGCTCCCGCTTTGGCACACATGTTGTACACTGCTTAAGAAACAAGCATCCAATGCTACAATAAGAAATAAGAACCTTTGGCTCCCATAAGATTAAGTCAGTATGACATGTACATACTGAAACATAGAAGAGTCTGTCACTTTCTGAATCTAGAGATCCTCACTGGTGTAATCTGTACGAAACACAGAAAAATATGGACTGCTCAAAAGCCCCTTCCCAGAGCATCCTCTGGTGAAGATTGTGTTCCAGGCAGGTCCTGACTGGGTTGATAGGTCTCTTCCGTCTCAAATTTTTAAAGTTCATTCTGCCAAGAAAGCGCAAAATACAAGTAGTTTTCATTTTAGTGAGAAATAAATGTTCCACTTAGTTAATGAAATAGGAATTGAGGGTTCTTTAGAAGATTAAGTCGCTTCCAGAAAAGGCAAGGTCATTGGTCTATTGAGAATGAAGATAATTACTGCTAAACAACAAGTATGTTTGCCCCTTGCCCAGAAACCAAAGCAGGTGTAGCTTAGTCAGGTCTTTTGTCCCCAGCTGACACACTTCTCTCTCTGGCTCCAAGACACCCGAGGTTTTGACGTCCAGCATCAGTGTCAGCGAGGCAGCTTGTCACAGGACGCCAGTGTTCAGAGAAAGCACAGGTATGTTTGGCAAAATGTCCTATCATGTCAGGGCTGGAGGTAAAACCTCTCATTATTCCCAAAACCTCCTGGGCTTTTCTTTCTCTAGTTGAGCCACAAAGTAAAATTGAAGTAGCTGTCAGCATTCTGGGTTTGCGCAAGAATTACTTAGTTTCCCTGGGAGAACTTTGCAGGGGATCACAATTTCTCTGTCCATTTATTGCTGACAAATGTATTTTGACCATCTGTTTCCTAGGAACCTCTTTTTTAAAAGGAAAGGTGAGTTCACTCTGTGCCTGTTTGTAACATCTAATTTGTTCCTTCATCTAACAGTGTTTATTCAATTGGGGCTAAGATATGTTGGAGTGGCCAGCATCTAGAGTTAGGTGGCTTTTTCATCTGATACAGACTTGGATGATGTCATTGACAAGGTGATGTTTCAATCATTGCTTAGTTTATTCATCAGAGAGTTAAAATTAGGGTGGAGGGAAAATTATCCAAAGCGGCCTGTTCCTGTTTAAAAGTTGAGCTTGACTTTCTAGTTTTACTAAATGTATTATTCGATATTTTTGAGGTGCCATATTCTCTCTGTAGTTTCTTTGGTGTGGAGTCAGAAGGAGTCTGGGAATTCTTGGATAGTGGCATGCTGGTGGCTTCGCGGCTTGGCTCAGGAGCCTTGGGGTGAAGTCTGCAACTGCTTGCCTGACCCTGGGTGCATCTCCACAGGTTTTGTTCCTCTTATGAAATTGCCGGCAGATAAAGTTCTGCTTAAAGGGGAACCCTCCCATCCTGTTGTGGAATGCAAAGTGGTGCAGCCAGTCTGGAAACAGTGTGGGGGTTCCTCAAAAGTTAAACATTGAACACCACATGATCCAGCAATTGCTTCCTAGGTATTTACACAAAGGTAGAAATGGCAGATTCGAAGGGGGTCCATGCACATGATTTATAGCAGCAATGTCCAGCAGTAGCCAAACATGGAGAGAATCCCAAAGTCCATGCACTGATGAATGGATAAACAGATGTGGGATATATATATAGTAGCATATATAGGTATATATATATATATATATATATATATATACGCTATGATGGAATTTAACCTTGAGAACAACCGAGCTGTTGCTGCAGGACAGAGGGTGTGGGGGGGCAGAGTTAAATGGGTGAGTGGGGTATTAAGGAGGGCACTTGTGATGTGCACCGGGTACTGTATGCAGGTAGGAATCACAAACCCACCCCCTGAAGGAATATTCCATGGCATGTGAACTAACTGGAATTTAAGCGAAAAAAGAAAGTGAAAAAGTGTTCTCGCCACTTCGAAGAGAGCGAAAAATTGTGGTGATTTGGGCTGTACTATTCTATGTAGATGAGAGTTGTAAAACACCCTGTTGTAGGATACACTAGTGTTCTTATCACATAAGAGACCCAGAAAGCTGCAATGAAAGATTCAGATCTCAGAGCATTCTTTGTGTTCCACTGATATGTTACAGTTTGCAAGGTAGGAAAGAAGGTGAGAGAAAGGCAACAAAAGGGAAAGTAGGTGTGAACCTTTCATTGTTAGTCTTATAGCTTCTCATGAAAGCCTTGCACCAGTGTGTGGATTAAGAAGAGGAGGAATCGGGAGCTTTGCAGGAGACTTGGAGTCTCAGGTCTGGGTAAAGCTGACAGGGGTCCCAGAGGAGATCTGAATTCATTCCTGCAGCAGGGTGTGGGCAGGGTGGCTAGGGGTGGCTGTGGGTCTCCTGGGTGAGAGTTGACAGGAGGGCTGTGCAAGTTCCTGGCTGAGGACAAGTGAGACACAGGAGAGCGGCAGAGAACCTTCTTCTGGGCCACCAGCTCACCCAACACACACAGCCTCATCTTCTGTCCCCTGTCACTCAATTCAGACTTCTCCGAAGGTGAGTGAGAACACATCAAGAAGTATTCGAAACAGAAGGAAAGCATGTGCAAAGGCTCGCAGAATTCCAGGTATGTCCAGGAAAGGAAGAAGCCCTGTGGCCACAGGAGACAGCTTAGGACATGACTCAGAGAGGTGACAGAGGGTGACAGAAAAGCCATCTAGGGCTATAACCCATGAGACCCTGTTTCACTGGGCCATCCTGGCTACAAAGTTGAGAACTCGATGAGAGGGCTGAAGATGGCAAGGCAGGTCAATGACGAAGTCTTTTCCAGAACTCAGGCACTGTGGACCAGACAGTGCTCCTGGATGAGTGGTTAGACCTATTCTGGGTCCATTTTGAAGATGGAGCTCACAGGATTTCGTGATGGGTTAGCCATTAGGAGCAGGAGAAGGAGGAATTGGGGTAACTCCCAGCTGTTGTGGGTGTCCTGATAGGGAAGAGAGGGTTTCCAGGGGGTAGGAGGCAGTCTGTGTTCCCATGCTGAGGAAGGTGCCTTCCCGTGGATCTGCTGAGGTTTGTGTCTGGGAGAACCTTTCTTTACATCTCCTCCCTCAGCAATGCTCAAGTACATATCCCCCCATTTTAAACGCTTCACAGTAAGACACTGGGCTTTCTTGAAAGAACTACGATTACTCCAGCTTCAGTAAGAGGAAGAGACCTGAAGAGGATTTCCTCTTATGAAAAAAGGTGAACAGTGAGAATGCGTGCTCAGCATTCGTTTTGGGGGAGAGGCAGACAGAGGCGGCAACCCCAACCAGCTCTCTTTCCTGGGAACCGTCTCCGCACCAGACACCAGCACTTTGAATGGTGCTGTGAGCCTCTGCTGTGCTTTATCTTCATTTATGCTGGGCCTCCGTTAGAAACTTGTGTCCTGAGGCCTAGAAAATGCCAAAGAGAAGGAATTGGAGTCTGAGCACACTGTCTAATTGTTCCTTGTAAATTAATGGCATTTTTCTGACACCATTTCTGCTGTGCAAGGTTTCTCAGAAGCCCTGTACTTTCAAAGAGCAGGAAACCTATACCATGCGCGGGGTTAGTTTAGTCTCCATGCTGGACAGAACCTTCATGACCGTCGGATTTTCTCACTCAAACATTGAGACTTTGACCACCTTCACCTGTTTCTACCACCCCATCCCTCGAATCTCGTACTCCAATCTGCTCTCAGTTCTATGCGCTTCAGTAGTTTATTCCCCGTGGAATGTACATGAGAGCATCTGGTATTGGTCTTTCTGTGTCTGAGTGGCATAAGGCCCCAAGGTCTGTGTTTCCATGTCTGGTTCTTGTGAATAATGCTGCAGTGAACGTGGGAGTGCATCTGTCTTTAAGCAGTATTTTTGTTTTCCAAATCAATACTCAGTAGAGCCATTACTGGGTCATGTGGTAGTTGTATTTATTTTTTCAGGAACCTCCATACCGTTTGTCACAGTGGCTGCACCAATTTCCATTCCCACCAACAGTGATGCGTGTCCTCGTCTGCACACCCTTGACCCCACCTGTGTGTCTGTCTCTGGGACAATTGCTGTTCCAACAGTTGTGAGGGATAGCCGATTGTGGGTTTGACGATGCTTTCCCTGACGATGATGAGTGATGCTCTAACAACTTTTTCTGTCTGTTGGCACCTGTGTGCCATCTTTGAAAATATCTATTCACATATTCCTCCCATTTTTATACTTTTTTTTTTTTGTTGATTTGTATGAGTGTTGTGTGTATTTTGGATATTAGCCTCTTTCACACATATGATTCCAGATATTTTTTTCTTATTGGGTCAGTGGCCTTTTAAGTTTTTGATGGTTTTTTTGCCGTGTGGAAAAATTTCAGTTTGATGTTGTTCCACTTGTTTATTTTTGCCTTTGTTGCCTTTGCATTTGGTGTCCGATCTGAAGACTCTTTGCCAAAACCAATGTCAGAGCTTAGTACCTCGTGTCTTCTTGGAAGTTTATGGATTCAGGTCTTATGTTCAAATCATTCATCCATTAAAAATTTTGTGTGTGGTGTAAGAAAGTGACCCAGTTATATTCTTCTGCATTTAGTGTCCAGTTTGCCTGTTACGCCTCACTGAAGAGACAGTCCTTCCCTCCTGGCATATCTTCTGCTGCCGTCGTAAGTTAGGATCATCTCACGTGTGGGTAAGTTTCTGACTTTCTGTTCTGTTCCACTGACCTGGTGTCTGTGTTTATGCCAGCCATCCTGTTTTGATGACAACAGCTTTGTAATCTAGCTTGAAACCAGGATGTGTGACTGCACCTTTCTTTCTCCAGGTTGCTTTGGGTATTTGGGGTCTTTTGTGGATTCCATACAAGTTTGAGGACTGTTTTCTATTTCTCATTGCCACCGAAATCAGATAGGATTCATCACATCTGTCATTGCTTTGGGTACATGGACATGTTCACATAATTAACTCTTCCAGTTAAGGAGCATGGCGTATGCTTACTTTGTTTGTGTTGCCTTCCAAATCTTGACCCATACATTCTGCCCCCTCGCACACATATTTTTCATTTCTTTTCTGCTGTGTTGAGTGTACTATGTCTTTCTCATTCTTGGTTACTTTTATTCCTAGTTTTTTTGATGCATGTAATGGCATTGCTTTTTAAATTCTCTTTGCGAAAGTGTGTCATCAGTATACAGAAATGCAAGAAGTTGGTCTGCTCTGGCTCCATAGGTGAAGCGCTACTTCAGCTCAGGTCATGATCCAGAGTTTCTGGATCGAGCCCCGTGTTGGGCTCCGCTTATAGGGTCTGCTTCTCCCTCTTCTGACACTCCCCCTGCTCCTGCTTTTCTCTTCCTGTCAAATAAATAAATAAAATCTGAAAAAATAAAAGACAACAGGTCTCTGTATATTGACTTTATATCCTGCAGCTTTCTTGAATTTGTTTATTCTAACAGTTG
>NW_024426708.1:69858-69935 GCF_017311325.1 Ursus maritimus
CCAAAGCAATTGACAGATGTGATGAAATGCCTATCTGAATTTCAGTGGCAGTATTTGGGGAAAAAGAAAACACACCC
>NW_024426708.1:69960-87147 GCF_017311325.1 Ursus maritimus
CCCCGGCTAACTTTCGTGATCCTTTAAACCCAACCTTGAAGCCATGCTCACCCACCCCACCCTCACCTCAGCCCGCAGCGGAGCTCCGCCACATAGTGGGCAGATCTGGCCTGGGGTTCCTGGGCCCCAACCCTAACCCTAGTCTTATCTGTGGAGGGGCCCTCCCCAGGAGCCTGAGCCGCAGCGGGGGATTCGGGACACCTGAGCCCCCAGCAGGACTCAGTCTGCCACCCCGCAGGAAACCGGCCCTTGGGAGGCCATAGAGCATTCAGGGCGGGAGAACCAGGAGGGCCCTCCTGAGGCACGCGAACCTCGGCGGCCTCCCGCACCCCAACCCTGAGGCCCACGCTCACCCTCCCCACACCCTCACCAGCCCGTAGCTCGCCATACAGCCAAGATGCCTGGGGGCTCCTGGGGCCTAACCCTAGCCCAGGTCGGCCGCGGGTGTGGGGCCTCCAGAGGCCTTACACGCAACCCGGGAATTGGGATACCTGTGCCCCACCGCAGGACTCAGCTTGCCACCCGACAGGAAACCGTGCCCCTTGGGGCTCTACGAGCTACAGGGCACGAGAACTTGGGAGGCCCCGGAGCCCATCCCCACCTTTGGCAGCCCCGTGCCCCAACCCTGAGGCCCATGCTCACCCTCCCCATGGCTCCTCTCAGCCCTCCACAGAGCTCGCTGCACAGCCTGCAGAGTCCCTGCCGGCTCTCTGGACCCTAACCTTACCCTAGGTTGGCCACAGAGTCCTCCCAGTCCTGGCACCCCCACTGGGATTGGGGACACCCAAGCCCACGTAGGACTCAGCCTGCAGCCCACAGTAAACTGTACATTTTGGGGCACAAACAATTCAGGGCAAGAGAATTGGGGCACCCTCGAGAGCCCCTTCTGGTGAACCCCGACTTTGTGGGCCCTTCCGATGAAACCCCAGGCTCACACTCACCCGCCCTTGTGCCCTCATCTCACTCGGCCTGGGTTCTCTGAGCACTGGGCAGTTCGACCTGCTGTCTCTGAGGCCTAACCTAACCCTGGGTCTTCTGCTGAGGGTCCCTCCCCGTTGCCTGCCTCCAAGGACAGGCATTGGGCTCACCTCTGCAGACTAGAGGACTCAGCCTGCCCCACAGCAGGAAACTGTCCATTTGGGGTGCAGCAAGGATTCATAGGAAAATCGGAGGGCCCCTCAGCCCATCCCAGGAACCCCCACTTTCAGAGATCTCCCGTACCAATTAGTAGCTTCACACTGACCTTTAAACTTGCTCTCCAGGGATCTTTGAAATTCTCCACATTCAACCGAGCATCATCCAGCTTCAGTGCCTTACCCAGCTTTAGGTCGAGATGGATTAAAATGGGAAGTCATTTCACTGATGATGACGACTGGTGACCAAAAGATACATGCATAAATGCTTCATATCACTTGGCTTCAGGGAAATGCAAATCTAAAACCTATAGATGCCATATCACACGAGGCCGATATCTAAAAATAAGAAGACATGAAACTATACATGTTGGAGAGGATGTGGAGAAACGGGAAACCTCTTACACCCTGTACGAATGCAGCCGGTACAGCCACTCTTGAAAATGGTACGGAGTTTCCTAAGAAGTTATAAATAAAGCTACCCTATGTCCCAGCAATTGCACTACTGGGTATTTACCCAGAGACAGAAGTAGTGAAACGGGAACATGCACCCCAGTTATAGCAGCAATAACCATAATAGACAAACTGTGGAAGGAGTGAGATGACCATGGATAGATGAATGGAAAAGAAGATGTGGGAATATATATAATGGAATATTACTCAGCCATCAGAAAGGATGAATACTTACCATCACACCGACCTGGGTGGAGCTGGAGGGTATTATGCTGAGTGGAATAAGTCATGAAGAAAGACAATGATCATATGCTTTCACTCCTATGTGGAATATCAGAAACAAGGAAGAAGACCATAGGGGAAGGAAGGGAAATAGAATGGGAAGTCATCAGAGAGGAGAAAACCCATGATGGACTCTTAACTATCAGCAAGAAACTGATGATTGTTGGAGGAGAAGTTGGGGGGTAACTGGGTGAGTAGCATTAAGGAGGTCACACGATACAATGAGCACTGGGTGTTACACACCACTGAAAATTTATTGAAGACTATCTGAAACTAATGATGTACTGTAAGTTGGCTAATTGAATTTAAATTAAAGAACAAAAGACCTGAATAAACAATCCTAAACATTTGTATGGAACCACTAAAGATTCAAACAGCCAGTGCAATGTGGAAAAGAAAAACAAAGCTGGAGGACTCACATTTCAGATTTCAGGTTATACTACAAAGCTGCAGTCATCCTAACAAGAAGTATGGCACAAAAATAGACACAGCGACCAAAGGAACAGGATACAAGTTCAGACAAAACCCACAATTATGTGGTCCATGAATCTTCACAAAGCAAGCAACGATATCAAAAGGGAAAGGACAGTCTCTACAACAAATGGTGTGAAAACTAGACAGCTACGCACAAAAGAATGAAATTAGACTGTTTCTTACACAATAAGACAAACACAAAACAGTTTCAAGACCTCAATATGAGACCTGAATCCAAAAAAATCTACAGGAGGGAAGACAGTAACCTCTGACATGGACCATCCAACGTTTTCTAGACTGTTCCTGAGGCAAAGGAAATGAAAGCAAAAATAAACTATTGGGAATACAGCAAAATAAAAAGTTTCCACACGGCAGAAGAACAATGAAAACGTAAAAATAATAAGACAACCTACTCAAAGGGAGAAGATATTTGCAAAGATCATATGCAAAAGGGATAGTGTCCAAAACATATAAACTGATACTACTCACCCAAAAACAAATAATCCAGTTAAAAAATAGGCAGAAGACATGGACAGACATTTCTCCAAAGAAGAAATACAAATGGCCAACAGTCCCGTGAAAAGATGTTCACCATCACCCATCATCAGGAAAATGTAAACCAAAGGACAATGAGGTAATACCTCAAACCTGTCAGAATGGCTAACATCAAAAGCACAACAAAGAGCAGGTGTTGGGAGGATGTGATAAAGGGAATCCTCGAACTGTGGGTGGGAATGCAAACTGTGTGGCCACCGTGGAAAACAGTATGAAGGTTCCTCAAAAATTAAATATAGAACTACCCTACGATCCAACATCACACTACTCGTATTTCCCAAAGAATAGGAAAACAGTAACTTAAAGGATACGTGCACCCCTATGTTTCTTGCACCATTATTTACAATATCACAATATGGAAGCAACCCAAGTGTCTGTAGAAAATTGACAATAGAGTGATAGATGTGTGTATTCACACACACACACACACACACACACACACACACACACACACACAATGGAGTATTACTCGCTTGAAAAAGAATGAAACCTTGCCATTTGCAGCACATGGATGGAGCTAGAGAGTATTATCCTAACTAAAATCAGTCAGTCAGAGAAAGACAAATCCCATACAATGTCACTCTAATGGGGAATTTAAGAAACAAACAAAATAAATAACTAAAAGAGAAAAAAGGAGACACACCAAAATACAAACTCTTAACAATAGAGAACAAACGGATGGTTACCAGAGAGGAGGTGGATAGAGGGATGAGTGAAATAGATGAAGGGGATTAAAGAGCTTTTCTGATGACCACTGAGTAATATATAGAATTACTGAATCACTCTATTGTACACCTGAAACAAATGTAACACTGTATGTTAGCTCTACTGGAATTAAAATAAATTTTTAAAAGAATTTTCTTTCAGGAACCTCTTTGAAAAAGCTTTTCCTGTGCAATGTGCATAAGCCCTACTTGGGAGGATTCACTCTACAATAATTATTCACTCATGCCTGAATTCAGATTTCACTGAGTTCTTACTTGGATCCCAGCACAGGAGCCATGTCCTTTTCTGTCAGGCTCAGCACCTATGCATTCAAGATTGGAAGTAGAGGACATGTCACTTCACAGTCCAGAAAGCTATTATTGTTTCTGTTTCAGTGTGAGAGAGTCACAGACTTTGGGACAGGTTTCAGAGCAGGTTTATTATGGATCCTGGATCTCTACTTCAATGTTCATTCCTGGATCCATTTGGCTAATAGGTTCCCTGGGATGGGCTTGCTTCCAAGCACATACATGGAAGATGCAAAGGTGGGTGGGCTTGGTGCGGACGGAAGAAGACCAAAACAGACAAGGGTCCACCCTCCCCTGATCCAGGAACTGCTACGGGAGAGGGTACGGATAGAATCCATGCGAAACTCCAAGGTCACCAGCTGAACACAGGAGGCAAGGTCAAGGGATCTGGAGATGCAGGGGTTGAAGGCTGCTCTGAGCTACCTCTGGGAGGAAGGGAGGGAAGGAATGAGGAGACACTGCCTGCCCCTGGCCCATGCCAGCTGCCCACCCTCCGACACGCATCCGTCACAGCTGACACAGCCTGGGCTCAGGATGGCTGGCTCGGCTCTCAATCCTCAGTGGGACAGCTGGCCCCAGGCTCAGAGACATCTGAGGGAGATGAGAGGGAAAGCTGCCCCACCCAGGTCATCCCCTCCTTGAGCAGACAGCCCTTCAGAACTGCTAAAAAAAAAAAAAACCAATAACGGGGTTGAAAGACATGCCATGGATGAACTAA
The DNA here is from genome assembly GCF_017311325.1 of Ursus maritimus. Taxonomy (NCBI): domain Eukaryota; kingdom Metazoa; phylum Chordata; class Mammalia; order Carnivora; family Ursidae; genus Ursus; species Ursus maritimus. The sequence continues at coordinate 74,589 of NW_024426708.1, forward strand.
GGCATAGATATGTAAAATAACATTCATTTTTAAGTTCAGAGCTGTCATCTCAGAAGTGGGGAGAGCTTCCCTGAAGAAGACTGAGGGGAGGGCAGGCCATGCTGAAAAGGGAGACATGGCTCTCCTGATTGGGACCTGCAGCCCCTTCCAGGGCAGGGCATCATCCTCGCACACACGAGATCCATGAAGTGTTCCATCAGGGCCAGATGTTTGTCTCGAGAAGGCTACCCTGGCATCGGACTGCACAGGGCACCAGGGACGAGGGCAGATGGAGGACGGACAATACCCCGGAGGCCATGGGGCAAGAGCAGAGGCACATGACCTTGAAGATGATGATGAAAAGCAGGAGGTGGCAGCATGGAGCCGGCCCGAAAAGTGCCATGGGAGCAGTGCCCACAGCTACACTGACTGGGGCCTTCTGTGCCGGTGTGGCTGACTTCAGTGGGCTCCAGACTAGTCCTGACCACAATCTAGGAAGTGTGACCACCCCCGGCCTCTCTTCCTTGCAGCTGCTAGGAATCACGGTCAGACCCTGGTCAGCTTTGTGGAAAACGCAGTGGCTCGCACGCTGCACCCTTGGTGGTGGTCCAGTGCGACCCTGTGCCTGGCCAGACACTGATGTGCTACCTGCCCCACACAAATCACAGACAGGAGGGTGTCCCTGAATTCCACAGCACCTGATGAGACAGATCCACAGAACCCAACACCCAGTGGGTCACTCGGGACCTCACCTATGGTCATGGAGCTCACCATACTATTTCTGTCACTTCCCACAGAAAGCCTGGTTCTGATCCCCCACAATACCATACATCCTGGTTGCTGACCTGGGGTCATGCCATGAACCCACATGGCACCTTTCTTTATGAAGGCTATGCCTACACCTCCTAGAAAATATTTCTAATGAAGTACAAGTCCATCAGGACTTGGTGTGAATGGTAGCACACAGCCTGCATGGTAGTAGTCAGTAATTCTAACAAGGGTTAACCCCACCCCCGCCTCACAAAACCTTCCTCCATCCCCACTGAACTCATGGTCTGCCCTCAGAAAACCCTCCAGGAAACCAACCTTTCATCTGAATGCTCTCTTCACCTTCTGCTTCAATCTTGTCCAACCACAATGATATGAAACTAGAAATCAGTCTCAAGAAAAAATGGGACAGTCAAAATAGGTGGAGATTGGGGCCTGGGTGGCTCAGTCGTTAAGGATCTTTCAGCTCAGGTCGTGATCCCAGATCCTGGGATCTAGCCCAATCAGGCCCTTCTCAGTGGGAAGCCCGCTTCCCTCTCCCACCCCCCTGCTTGCGTTCTCTCTCCTGTCTCTACTCTCTGTCAGATACTAAATAATCTTAAAAAATATGTGGAGATTTAACAACATGCTACTGAACAACCAACAGTCAAAGAAGAAACAAAAAAATTTAGAAGTACCTTGACACTGATGAAAAAGACAACCTACAAAAACTTATGGGATGCAGCAAAAGTAGCTTTATGGGGACATTCATAGAAATTCAAGTCTTCATCAATCCATGAGAATGCTCTCCAATAAACAACCTGATTTATGTGGTAAAGAAGTAGAAAATAAAACAACAAACAAAGCCCCAAATTGTAGAAATAAGGAAATAACAAAAGGAATGCATAAATAAATCCAACGGAGACTAAAAAGACAAAAAAAAAAACAATGAAAATGAGAGCTGCCTTTTTGGAAAGATAAACAAAACTGACAAACTTAGCTAGACTCACCAAGAAAGACAGAGGACTGAATACAATCAGGAAGAAAGATAATGGATTCCTGTCTCATATCAAAATCAAAAGAACTCTTCAACTTGGACACAACAACTTCTTGCAAGCCACGCTCTAAAGGCAAAGGAAATAAAAGCAAAAATGAACTATTGGCACTTCATCAGATAAAAAGCTTCTGCTGGCAAAGAAACGATCAACAAAACAAAAGGCAACCTATGGAATCGAAGAAGATATCTGCAAAATGATATTACAGATAAAGGGCTGGTATCCAAGATCTATAAAGAACTCCTCAAACTCGACACCCAAAAATGGCAGAAGACACAAAGAGATACTTCTCCAGAGAAGACATACAAATGGCACCAGACACATGAAAAATGCTCCACATCACTTGCCATCAGGCAAATACAAATCAAAACGACAATGAGATACCACCTTACACCAGTTAGAATGGTTAAAATTAACAAGGCAGGGGGCACCTGGGTGGCACAGTGGTTAAGCTCTGCTCGGCCTTGGGCGTGATCCTGGCATTATGGGATGAGCCCCACATCAGCTCCTCTGCTATGAGCCTGCTCTTCCTCTCCCACTCCCCTGCTTGTGGTCCCTCTCTCGCTGGTGTCTCTATCTCTGTGGAATAAATAAATAAAATCTTGAAAAAAATTAACAAACAGGAAATTAAAAAGTCAGAGAGGATGTGGAGAAAGGAGCCCTCTTACCTACTGTGAGAATTCAAGCTGGTACAGCCACTTTGAAAACAATATGGAGGTCCTCAAGACGTTAAACACAGAGCTATCCTTGACCCACCACACTACTGGGTATTTACCCCATAGACACAGAGTATGAAAAGAAGGGGCACCTGTATCCCAATGTTCATAGCAGCAATGTCCATAATAGCCAACTGTGGAAGGAGCCAAGATGTCCTTCAGCAGATGAATGGACAAAGAAGATGTGGTTCATCTATACAATGGAATATTACTCAGTCATCAGAAAGGATGAATACCACCATTTGCACCAACGTGGATGGACCAGGAGGGGATTATGCTAAGTGAAATTAAGTCAAGCAGAGAAAGACAATTATCAATGGTTTCACTCCTATGTGGAATGGAAGGAATAGCATGGAGGACATTAGAAGAAGGAAGGGAAAAGTGAAGGGGGAATGAGAGGGGAGATGACCATGAGAGATCACTGACACTGGGAAACAACTGAAGGTTGCAGAAAGGGAGGGAAGGAATGGGATCCTGGTGATGGGTATTAAGGAGGCACGTTTGGCGCCTGGGGGAAGCGTTAGGCTGCTTGGCTCAGGCGTGATCGGCGTATGGATGGCCCCACAGGCTCCTCCGCTGTGAGCCTGCTCTTCCCATCTATTGTGCCCTCTGCTGGCTGTGTCTATCTCTGTCAAATAAATAAATTCTTTAAAAAAAAGGAGGGCACGGTCATAATGAGCACTAGGTGTTATATGCAAACAATGAATCATGGAACACTACATCAAAAACAAATGAAGTACTGTAGGGTGAATAACATAATTTTAAAAGAGAAAGATATGAAATCCATACAGGAAAACTGTCACATTTGCAAATGACATGAAATCCTGAAAGATTCCACAAAAAAAAAAACTGTTAAAATAAACAAATTCAAGAAAGCTGCAGGATATAAAGTCAATATACAGAGACCTCTTGTCTTTATTTTTTTCAGATTTTATTTATTTATTTGACAGGAAGAGAAAAAGCACGAGCAGGGGGAGTGCAGAAAGAGGGAGAAGCAGACCCTAAGTAAGGGGAGCCCAACACGGGGCTCATCCCAGAACTCTGGGATCATGACCTGAGCTAAGGAGACGCTTCACTATGGAGCCACCCAGATGACCCAACTTGCATTTCTGTATACTGAGACACACTTTCGCAAGAGAAATTAAAAAGCAAGCCATTTAAAATTGCATAAAAAAATCTAGAAATAAAAGTAACAAGAATGAGAAAGACATAGTACACTCAACACATGGCAGAAAAGAAATGAAAAAAATGTGTCGAGGGGGGCAGAATGTATGGGTCAAAGATTTGGAAGTCAACACAAACAAATGGAAGCATACGCATGCCTTAACTGGAAGAGTTAATTATGTGAACATGTCCATCTACCCAAAGCAATCGACAGATGTGATTAAATCCTATCTGAATTCCAGTGGCATTATTCGAGGAAATAGAAAACAGTCCTCAAACTTGTATGGAATCACAAAAGACCCCAAATACCCAAAGCAACCTGAGAAAGAGGTGCAGTCAACACACTCCTGGATTTCAAGCTAGATTACAAAGCTGTTGTCATCAAAACAGGATGGTACTGGCATAAACACAGACACCAGGTCAGTGGAACAGAACAGAAAGCTCAGAAACTTACCCACACGTAGATGATCCTAACTTATGACACAGCAGCAGAAGATATGCCATGAGGGAAGGACTGTCTCTTCAGTGAGCGGTAACAGGCAAACTGGACACTAAATGCAGAAGAATATAACTGGGTCACTTTCTTACACCACACACAAAATTTTTAATGGATGAATGATTTGAACATAAGACCTGAATCCATAAACTTCCAAGAAGACACAGGTACTAAGACTCTTGACATTGGTTTTGGCAGAGTCTTCAGATCGGACACCAAATGCAAAGCAACAAAGGCAAAAATAAACAAGTGGAACAACATCAAACTGAAATTTTCCACACGGCAAAAGAAACCATCAAAAACTTAAAAGGCCACTGACCCAATAAGAAAAAAATATCCGCAAATCATATGTGTGATAAGAGGCTAATATCCAAAATACACACAACACACATACAAATCAAAAAAAAAAAAACGTATAAAAAATGGGGGGAATATGTGAATAGATACTTTCTAAAGATGGCACACAGGTGCCAACAGACAGAAAAAGTTGTTCGACATCACTCATCATCGTCAGGGAAACATCAGTCAACACACAATCGGCTATCCCCTCACAACTGTTGGAACAGCAATTGTCCCAGAGACAGACACCAGGTGGGGTCAACGGTGTTCAGACGAGGACACACTGTGCACTGTTGGTGGGAATGGAAATTGGTGCAGCCACTGTGACAAACGGTATGGAGGTTCCTGAAAAAATAAATACAACTACCACATCACTCAGTAATGGCTCTACTGAGTATTGATTTGGAGAAGACAAAAATACTGCTTCAAAAAGACAGATGCACTCCCACGTTCACTGCAGCATTATTCATGGAACCACAGACCTTGGGGGGCCTTATGCCAAGTAACTCAGACACAGAAAGACCAATACCAGATGCTCTCATGTACATTCCACGAGGAATAAACAAATACTGAACGCATAGATACTGAGAGCAGATTGGTAGGTGCCAGATTCGGGGATGGGGTGGTAGAAACGGGTGAAGGTGGTCAAAGTCTCAATGTTTGAGTGAGAAAATCCGACAGTCATGAAATGTTCTGTCCAGCATGGAGACTAAAACTAACCCCGCAGCATGGGGTATAGGTTTCCCTGCTCTTTGAAAGTACAGGGCTTCTGAGAAACCTTGCACAGCAGAAATGGTGTAAAGAAGGAATGACCACTCATTTACACGGAAAAATTAGACAGTGTGCTCAGACTCCAAGATTCCTTCTCTTTGGCTTTTCTTAGGCCTCAGGACACAAGTTTCTAACGGAGGCCCAGCATAAATGAAGATAAAGCACAGCAGAGGCTCACAGACACAATTCAAAGTGCTGGTGTCTGGCTGCAGCGGTTCCATGGAAAGAGCTGGTTGGGGTGCCGCCTCTGTCGTGCTCTCCCCCAAAACAGATGCTGACACGCATTCTCACTGTTCACCTTTTTTCATAAGAGGAAATCCTCTTCAGGTCTCTTCCTCTTACTGAAGCTGGGTAATCGTAGTTCTTTCAAGAAAGCCCAGTGTCTTACTGTGAACGTTTAAAATGGGGGATATGTACTTGAGCATTGCTGAGGGAGGAGATGTGAAAGAGTTCTCCCAGACACAAACCTCAGCAGATCCACCGGGAAGGCACCTTCCTCAGCATGCGAACACAGACTCCTCCTACCCCCGAGAAACCCTCTCCTTCCCTGATCAGGACACCCACAACAGCTGGAGTTACCCCAATTCCTCCTTCTCCTGCTCCTAATAGCTAACCCATCAGCAAATCCTGTGAGCTCCATCTTCAAAATGGACCCAGAATAGGTCTAACCACTCCATCCAAGGACCTGTCTGGTCCACAGTGCCTGAGTTCCTGGAAAAGCTTCGTCATTGACCTGCCTTGCCATCTTCAGCCCTCTCATCAGTTCTCAACTTTGTAGCCAGGATGGCCCAGTGAAACAGGGTCTCATGGGTTATAGCCCTAGATGGCTTTTCTGTCACCCTCTGTCACCTCTCTGAGTCATGTCCTAAGCTGTCTCCTGTGGCCACAGGGCTTCTTCCTTTCCTGGACATACCTGGAATTCTGCGAGCCTTTGCACATGCTTTCCTTCTGTTTCGAATACTTCTTGATGTGTTCTCACTCACCTTCGGAGAAGTCTGAATTGAGTGACAGGGGACAGAAGATGAGGCTGTGTGTGTTGGGTGAGCTGGTGGCCCAGAAGAAGGTTCTCTGCCGCTCTCCTGTGTCTCACTTGTCCTCAGCCAGGAACTTGCACAGCCCTCCTGTCAACTCTCACCCAGGAGACCCACAGCCACCCCTAGCCACCCTGCCCACACCCTGCTGCAGGAATGAATTCACATCTCCTCTGGGACCCCTGTCAGCTTTACCCAGACCTGAGACTCCAAGTCTCCTGCAAAGCTCCCGATTCCTCCTCTTCTTAATCCACACACTGGTGCAAGGCTTTCATGAGAAGCTATAAGACTAACAATGAAAGGTTCACACCTACTTTCCCTTTTGTTGCCTTTCTCTCACCTTCTTTCCTACCTTGCAAACTGTAACATATCAGTGGAACACAAAGAATGCTCTGAGATCTGAATCTTTCATTGCAGCTTTCTGGGTCTCTTATGTGATAAGAACACCAGTGTATCCTACAACAGGGTGTTTTACAACTCTCATCTACATAGAATAGTACAGCCCAAATCACCACAATTTTCGCTCTCTTCGAAGTGGCGAGAACACTTTTTCACTTTCTTTTTTCGCTTAAATTCCAGTTAGTTCACATGCCATGGAATATTCCTTCAGGGGTGGGTTAGTGATTCCTACCTGCATACAGTACCCGGTGCACATCACAAGTGCCCTCCTTAATACCCCACTCACCCATTTAACTCTGCCCCCCCACACCCTCTGTCCTGCAGCAACAGCTCACGGTTGTTCTCAAGGTTAAATTCCATCAAGCGTATATATATATATATATATATATATATATACCTATATATCTACTATATATATATCCCACATCTGTTTATCCATTCATCAGTGCATGGACATTTGGGATTCTCTCCATGATTTGGCTACTGTGGACATTGCTGCTATAAATCATGTGGCACCCCCTTCGAATCTCCATTTCTTTACTCTTTGTGGTAAATACCTAGGAAGCAATTGCTGGATCATGTGTTCAATGTTTAACTTTTGAGGAACCCCACACTGTTTCCCAGACTGGCTGCACCACTTTCTCCACTCAACAGGATGGGAGGGTTCCCCTTTAAGCAGAATTTATCTGCCGGCAATTTCATAAGAGGAACAAAACCTGTGGGAGATGCACCCAGGGTCAGGCAAGCAGTTGCAGACTTCACCCCAAGGCTCCTGAGCCAAGCCCTGAAGCCACCAGCATGCCACTATCCAAGAATTCCCAGACTCCTTCTGACTCCACACCAAAGAAACTACAGAGAGAATATGGCACCAAAAATATCGAATAATACATTTAGTAAAACTAGAAAGTCAAGCTCAACTTTTAAACAGGAACAGGCCGCTTTGGATAGATTTTCCCTCCACCTAATTTTAACTCTCTGATGAATAAACTAATCAATTTGAAACATCACCTTTGTCAATGACATCATCCAAGTCTGTATCAGATGAAAAAAAGCCACCTAACTCTAGATGCTGGTCCACTCCAACATATCTTAGCCCCAATTGAATAAACACTGTTAGATGAAGGAACAAATTAGATGTTACAAACAGGCACAGAGTGAACTCCACCTTTCCTTTTAAATAAAGAGGTTCCTAGGAAACAGATGGTCAAACATTTATAGCAATAAATGGACAGAGAAATTGTGATCCCCTGCAAAGTTCTTCCTTCAGGGAAACTAAGTAATTCTTGCACCAAAACCAGAATGCTGACAGCTACTTCAATTTTACTTTGTGGCTCAACTAGAGAAAAGAGAAAAGCCCAGGAGGTTTTGGGATAATGAGAGGTTTTACCTCCAGCCCTGACATAGTTAGGACATTTTGCCAAACATACCTGTGCTTTCTCTGATCACTGGCATCCTGTGACAAGCTGCCTCGCTGACACTGATGCTGACGTTCAAAACCTCTGGTGTCTTGGAGCCAGAGCAGAGAAGTGTTGTCAGCGGGGACAAAAAGGCACCTCTGACCTAAAGCCTGCACACCTGCTTTGGTTTCTGGGCAAAGGGGCAACACATACTTGTTGTTTAGCAGTAATTATCTTCATTCTCAATAGACCAATGACCTTGCCTTTTCTGGAAAGCAGACTTACTCTTCTAAAGAAACCCTCAATTCATCTATTCCCATTTGTTTTACGTACAGAGTTACACACCACAATGAGGATCTTCTTAGATTCCAGAAAGTGACAAACTCTTATATTTTCAGTATGTACATGTCAGTATGACTTTAATCTTATGGGAGCCAAAGAGGTTCTTTATTTTTTCTTATCTTCATGTTGGCATTTTTGGTTATTGTTTTCTTCTCGAAGCAGATGTACAACATGTGCTTGGGGCAGAAACAGGGCCCATGCTTTGAGGTTTTGCGCAGTTATTTTGAGCCAGGTAAAATGTTAAATGATAGCTTCCCTGGGAGCCCAGGATCAGGGCCCACAGATGATATAAGATAAAAATTACTTTTATCATTATAATTACTCCTAAATGGAGGAATTTGAGACAAAAGCACCTTTCACAAGAGTACCAAGAAATCAAAATGATGCCCACAGAAGGCTACCTGCTCCATGGTCAGCACAGGTAGCAGAAGTGTTCACAGTCTCTGGACTCCTGCCCTTCTCCTGCCTAAATCTCTGAAGCACACAAACCACTTAAAATCAGAATTGTAGAACTCCTAGACACTTTAGAGATGTCTGGCACAATTCCCTTGGACTGCAGAATAAAACACAGTAGCTCGTTGTCACCAACTAATTTCAACATGAAGTGCCCCCTGGATGCACTAAGTTCTTTCTCTGCAAATGTTGTCTAATGGAAGTTATAGTCATATCATATAAACACTACGATGTCTGGGAAGTCATCGTAGGTAAGGGAATATTTTAGCCATGTTTATAAGCATTGGCTCACTTTGTAGAAGAGGCTGAGCTGAGTGTTTTTATATACTATTTCAGACCTGTTTTACATCACCCTCTGAACATACCAGAGGCTGAATGGACTAAAAAAGATAGTTGGTGGGGCGCCTGGGTGGCACAACGGTTAAGCATCTGCCTTCGGCTCGTGGCGTGATCCTGGTGTTATGGGATCGAGCCCCACATCAGGGTCCTCCGCTATGAGCCTGCGTCCTCCTCTGCCACTCCCCCTGCTTGTGTTCCCTCCCTTGCTGGCTGTCTCTATCTCTGTCGAATAAATAAATAAAATCCTTAAAAAAAATTAAAAAAAATTAAAAAAAGATAGTTGGTTTCAGTAACTTTAATACTAGAAAAATATTATACTGTCTCTATTCCTAAGGATCTTTGAGTATCTTATCCAGAGGTCCTCCACTGAGATAATGATCATAATGATCACCATGGGCAGAGGTGAAAAGGCCCGCTGAATTCATTCCAGGTGTCCACATGACAAGAGAATCCTGATACTTGATAGGTTTCCAGATCGAGAAGACAAGAGATAAGAGGGAAATAGTACCCTGTATGGAACAACAAGGGATTTGGAGTCAGTTTGGGGATCCCACTTAGGTTTCTGACACTAAAATCCTCTGTGACTCATATCATCTGAGTCCCTTTCTAACCGTCTGAAAATGTGCCTAAAAATATCTACACCCTAGTTTAGAGTTTTAGAGGCAGAATGATACAAAGAGCCAGTATGATGTCTCTCAGAAACAGGTGCTCAGGAAGCCATAATTGCTATTGGGTCTATTTCTTTTCCAGAAGAAAGAACACATGTTGAATCCATATTTCTCATAGATGACTCACCAGATGATTTTCAAACCTGAAGGAAGGCCAAAGTCACTCTTGTGTCATATTTCACTGAGAAATCATGTTGTTGGACTGGTGAGGATGATACGGTAGCAAAGTCATCACTAAGAGCGGGGAGCTTCTAATTTCCTAACGGCCATGTTGACCCCCTTAGCCAGAGCCACCAGAAAGGGCAGCTGGGGAGGGGCACCGCCATCACTATGAGTGGGGAGCTTTCCATTTCCATATGGCCATGTTGACTCCCTTAGCACATGGCCACCAGAAAGGACAGCTGAGGGGGACCACAGGCCAAGACTGCCAGGTGTGGCTGGGGCAGGCAGAACTCTGACTTAAGGCTCAACTCCTGTCTAGGTTATTATAATGCTCTTCACAAAGAAAGTGCCATTGTGTGTGAGCCCTCATGTAGAAAAGGTTCAGAATTTCCATTGAGATTCCCTCTCTGACCTTTAGGATATGTAGCAAAGTTCCATTTAATTTTTAAACATTGAAGGACTTCTTGGTTTTCTTTTCTCTATGACTGTGACTCAATTCCCCTGTGGTCTAAGAATAGAATCTAGTTAATTTCAGGGTTTAACATTTGTAGCCTTGATTTGTGGCCCCACCTATCATCTATTTGGGTAAAGAGTCTATGACCACTTGAAAATAATGTATTCTGCACTTATTATGGAATGTTTCCTATATGTCAATTAGGTCACATTTTTACCAATGTATTGTCTGCTTTTTCTGTCAGATTTTGAGAAAGGTATATTAAAATCTTCAAACAATGCTGCTCTATTCAACATGGCATCGGAGAATCTACCAGTGTTAGAAGGCAAGAGAAACAAAAAGTATAAGAATTGAGGGGATAATTGTGACTATTCACAGATAATACGATTGTGTACATAGAAAATCCAAAACAGTCTATAAATACCCTATTAAATTCAAAATGCAATATATAAATTTGAGATGGATTGTAGCTTCCCATTGGACAGTTTCTGAAAGAAAACGTAGAACCTGTCAATCTTGGGGTAGGACATAGGGTGCACTAACCATTTAAAAGAATTCAGTGGGACTTCATAAAAATGTGACATTTCTCCTTATCTTATGACCATAAGAAAATGAAAAAGTGAACCGCAGGCTGGGAAGTAAAGATTTGCAATACACACACTGACAAAGACTTGTCAATAAAGAATTCCTGCTCATCAACCATAGAAAGTCTATTTATAAACGAATACTTCACAAAAGATTGACTGATGGCCAATAACAACAGGAAAGGGTACTCTACAGTATTATTTTCAGGAACAGCAAGGCCTTTCCTAACATGAAAACATACACACAAACCAGTATTCCCTAGATGGATGACGTCCTTATTTCTGAGGACAGCTTGAAGAACAGACTAGCATCAAAGTAAAGTGATGGAATTCCTGACACTCAGAGGATGGACAATTGACCTCAAACTACAGTACAATTTCTAGGCATCATTCGGTCCTCTGAAGGCAGACAACTACCACACCCCTTCCTACACCACACAGGTTGCTTCCCAACCCCTACCATAAAAGAAGAAGATGAGAAACAGATAGGACTAGTAGGAAATAGCAAAAATCACATGTGGGGATTATCCTGAAACACACTGATCACATAACTAGTGTAAGGAAGTGGAGTCCATAGTCTCTCGTGGTTCATTCCCCCTTCTGTTAGGGTCCATTGTCTAAAGGGACAGACAGTGGGAGTTCACCAAATATAAGATCGAATTTCATTGTTCATTATAGATGTCGCTGTTCCCGACATTTCATTCTACTGTAGTAATCATTATTCTTGCAGGTGCACGTGGAAGAAAATTGATGCATGTATAGTAATAAAACACGCCCGTCAGTGTAGAATAATAGAGGATGCATATGTGTAAAATTATTCGACTACAGCTTCCATGCTTTCCCTTTGGTTCCTTATGATCTATGAAATTGACAATTTTGTTCTCTAGGCTTAAACTCATTGTCAGTATTTAGAGTTTTTCAATGCTGATCTTCTCCTGTAAGTTACCAAAAACCTAAAATATGTATGAATCTAAAAACTATATTGAAAATACAGCAGGGAAGTTCCATTTTGTGAATATTGTGTCAAAGGATCTTCTATTTTGACATCAGTGTTCATTAGAAATGATGACATTTCATGTGAGTATAAATATCAATGTGAAAAAGAAAAGGTGGAAGAACCTTGAATGTTTAAGGTAAGAAATGACAGTGTGTGTGTGTGTGTGTGGTGTGTGTGTGTGTATTTGATTTTCAGTGAATGGTCTGGCCACCAGCATCCGGAGAGAGCCCAGGTGAACCTTTCAATGAGTGGTATCTGTTTCAGAACATGGGAAAACTCCTCAGTCCTAGAATCAATCAGGAAGCTTTGAGTTCTGAAGAGTTTCAGTCCTCAGCGATGGTGTTGAGACTTGTGAGCAAACCTTGTAGGCTCAGAGCCCTCATGGGACAGTACCAATGGTGTGACGATTTCAGACAGCATTTCCAAAGAAAGTACTGCTGGATCTGCTCTTCCTGCCAGTTCCCTA
>NW_024426708.1:87566-88040 GCF_017311325.1 Ursus maritimus
CCATGTTTTTCTTAAGCAAAAGGAAACTTTCTCATGATGCCTTCACATGACTTCACATGGTACCAGAGACTTGCATTTGCCTCTAGGAGGTTGCAGATGAAGGCAATTGCAAACTCTCACAGTGGTTTATCAAATACAATGACCTGTCTCCTGACAGTGAAACTGATATGAGCCCACGAGAGGGTGCTGTGACACGCAGCTGTGGCTGGGATGGCACAGAGAACCAAATCCATTTCCCTGCCTGATGTCTGTGAGGAACAGATGCCCCCACTGTGAATGAGACCCTGCCACTGAGCTGTCCAGAGATGGCCATCCTCACGGAGGATGAGGATAAAGGACAATGCCTGAGGAGACCTCATCTGTCTCTTTTATCTTTTCATATTTTTGACAGTGGACAAATCACTGCCTAGGAGTCCCCATCTACCTTAGTCTCATCTGTGAATGGCCAAGAGGTTTTACAAAACACTTAAGATT